>NW_025963567.1:0-600000 GCF_910591885.1 Bombus terrestris | reverse complement strand
TAACGTATAACGTTTTATAGTATTACGATATAGGCTAAAACGTTATATACTATTGAGGTGTAACGTATAACGTTATATACTACTACGATGTAACGTACAACGTTATATACTACTACGATGTAACGTATGACGTTATATACTAATACGTTATAGCGTGTAACGTTATGTACTATTACGTTATAGCGTGTAACGTTATATACTATTACGTCATAACGTATAACGTTATATACTATTACGATATAACGTATAACGTTATATGCTATTACGATATAACGTATAACGTTATATACTACTACGAAATAACGTATGACGTTATATACTATGACGATATAAAGTATAACGTTATATACTACTACGATATAACGTATAACGTTATATACTATTACGACATAACGTATAACGTTATATACTACTACGATATAACGTATGACGTTATATACTAGTACGCTATAGCGTGTAACGATATATACTATTACGATATAACGTATAACGATATATACTACTACGATATAACGTATGACGTTATATACTAATACGCTATAGCGTGAAACGTTATATACTATTACGATATAACGTATAATGTTATATACTAATACGTTATAGCGTGTAACGTTATATACTATTACGATATAACGTATAACGTTATATACTAATACTATATAACGTATGACGTTATATACAATGACGATACAAAGTATAACGTTATATGCTAATACGTTATCGCGTCTAACGTTATATAGTATTTCGATATAGGGAATAACGTCATATACTATTGAGATATAACGTTTAACGTTATGTAGTATTACGATATAGGGTATAACGTTATATACTATTCAGATATAACGGTTTACTTTATGTACTAATACGTTATAGCGTGTAACGTTATATAGCATTACGATATAGCGTATAACGTTATATACTATTGAGGTGTAACGTATAACGTTATATACTACTACGATGTAACGTACAACGTTATATACTACTACGATATAACGTATGACGTTATATACTACTACGATATAACGTATGACGTTATATACTAATACGTTATAGTGTATAACGTTATATACTACTACGTTATAGCGTATAACGTTATATAGAATTACGATATAGCGTATAACGTTATATAGTGTTACGATATAGGGTATAACGTTATATACTATTCAGGTATAACATATAACGTTATATACTATTCAGATATAACGAATAACGTAATATACCAGGCAGATATATTGTTATATACTATGGGGGCAGAATGTATAACGTTATATGCTACTACGATATAACGTATAACGTTATATACTATTGAGATACAACGTATAACGTTATATACTATTACGATATAGCGTATAACGTTATATGCTAATACGTTATAGCGTATAACGTTATATAGTATTACGATATGGGGTATATCGTTATATACTATTGAGATATAACGTTTAACGTTACGTACTATGACGATATAAAGTGTAACGTTATATACTATTACGTTTTAGCGTATAACGTTATACAGCATTACTATATAGCGTATAACGTTATATAGTGTTACGATATAGGGTATAACGTTATATACTATTCAGGTATAACGTATAACGTTATATACTACTACTTTATAACGTATAGCGTTATATACAACTACGATATAACGTATAACGTTATATACTACTACGATATAACGTATAACGTTATATACTATTACGTTATAGTGTATAACGTTATATACTACTACGTTATAGCGTATAACGTTATATACTATTACGATATGACGTATAACGTTATATAGTATGACGATATAGGGTATAACGTTATATACTACTACGATATAACGTATAACGTTATATACTATTGAGATATAACGTATAACTTTATGTACTATGACGAAATAACGTATAACGTTATATGCTACTGAGATATAACGTATAACGTATAACGTTATATACTATTACGTCATAACGTATAACGTTTTATAGTATTACGATATAGGGTATAACGTTATATACTATTGAGGTGTAACGATTAACGTTATATACTACTACGATGTAACGTACAGCGTTATATACTACTACGATATAACGTACAACGTTATATACTATTAAGATATAACGTATAACGTTATATACTACTACGATGTAACGTATAACGTTATATACTACTACGATATACCGTGTAACGTTATATACTATTACGTTATAGCGTATAACGTTATATAGAATTACGATATCGCGTATAACGTTATATGCTATTACGATATAAGGTATAACGTTATATACTACTACGATATAACGTATGACGTTATATACTATGACGATATTGTGTATAAGGTTATATACTATTACGTTGTAACGTATAACGTTACATACTACTACAATATAACGTATGACCTTATATACTACTACGATATAACGTATATCGTTATATACTACTACGATATAAGGTATATCGTTATATACTACTACGATATAACGTATATCGTTATATACTACTACGATATAACGTAACTCGTTATATACTATAGCGTTTTAGTGTATAACGTTATATAGTATTACGCTATAGTGCATAACGTTATACACTATTAGGTTAGAACGTATAACGTTATATACTACTACGGTATAACGTATAACGTTATATACTATTGAGATATAACGTATAACGTTATGTACTATTCCGATATAACGAATAACGTAATATACCAGGCAGATATATTGTTATATACTATGGAGACAAAACGTATAACGTTATATACTATTACGATGTAACGTATAACGTTATATACTATTGAGATATAACGTATAACTTTATGTACTATGACGATATAACGTATAACGTTATATACTATTCAGATATAACGTATGACGTTATGTACTATTGAGATATAACGTATAACGTTATATACTATTGAGATATAACGTATAACGCTATATACTACTACGTTATAGCGTATAACGTTATACACTATTGAGATATAACGTATAACGTTATGTACTATGACGATATATCGTATAACGTTATATACTATTACGTTATAACGTATAACGTTATATACTATTCGGATATAACGAATAACGTAATATACCAGGCAGATATATTGTTATATACTATGGAGACGAAACGTATAACGTTATATACTATTACGTTACAAAGTATAACATTATATCGTATTACGATATTGAGTATAACGTTATATACTATTGAGATATAACGTATAACGTTATGTACTATTGAGATATAACGTATAACGTTATGTACTATTGAGATATAACGTATAACGTTATGTACTATTACGATATAAAGTGTAACGTTATATAGTATTACGATATAGGGTATAACATTATGTACTACTACTATATAACGTATAACGTTATATACTACTACTTTATAGCGTATAACGTTATATACTATTCGGATATAACGAATAACGTAATATACCAGGCAGATATATTGTTATATACTATGGAGACAAAACGTATAACGTTATATACTATTACGATATAAAGTGTAACGTTATATAGTATTACGATATAGGGTATAACATTATGTACTACTACTATATAACGTATAACGTTATATACTACTACGATATAACGCATAACGTTATATACTATTGAGATATAACGTATAACGTTATGTACTATTGAGATATAACGTATAACGTTATATACTATTGAGATATAACGTATAACGTTATATACTACTACGTTATAGCGTATAACGTTATACACTATTGAGATATAACGTATAACGTTATGTACTATGACGATATATCGTATAACGTTATATACTATTACGTCATAACGTATAACGTTATATACTATTACGATATAACGTATAACGTTATATACTATTACGTTACAAAGTATAACATTATATAGTATTACGATATTGAGTATAACGTTATATACTATTGAGATATAACGTATAACGTTATGTACTATTGAGATATAACGTATAACGTTATGTACTATTGAGATATAACGTATAACGTTATGTACTATTACGATATAAAGTGTAACGTTATATAGTATTACGATATAGTGTATAACATTATGTACTACTACTATATAACGTATAACGTTATATACTACTACGTTATAGCGTATAACGTTATATACTATTCAGATATAACGAATAACGTAATATACCAGGCAGATATATTGTTATATACTATGGAGACAAAACGTATAACGTTATATACTATTACGATATAAAGTGTAACGTTATATAGTATTACGATATAGGGTATAACATTATGTACTACTAGTATATAACGTATAACGTTATATACTACTACGATATAACGTATAACGTTATATACTATTGAGATATAACGTATAACGTTATGTACTATTGAGATATAACGTATAACGGTATATACTACTACGTTATAGCGTATAACGTTATATACTATTACGGTATGAAGTATAACGTTATATAGTATGACGATACAGGGTATAACGTTATATACTACTACGATATAACGTATAACGTTATATACTACCACGATATAACGTATAACGTTATATACTACCACGATATAACGTATAACGTTATATACTACTACGATATAACGTATAACGTTATATACTACTACGATATAACGTATAACGTTATATACTACTACGATATAACGTATAACGTTATATACTACTACGATATAACGTATAACGTTATATACTATTGATATATAACGTATAACGTTATGTACTATGACGACATAACGTATAACGTTATATACTATTGAGATATAACGTATAACGTTATGTACTATTGAGATATAACGTATAACGTTATGTACTATTGAGATACAACGTATAACGTTATATACTACTACGTTAAGGCGTATAACGTTATATACTATTGATATATAACATATAACGTTATGTACTATGACGATATATCGTATAACGTTATATACTATTACGTCATAACGTATAACGTTATATACTATTACGATATAAAGTGTAACGTTATATAGTATTACGATATAGGGTATAACATTATGTACTACTACTATATAACGTATAACGTTATATACTACTACGATATAACGTATAACGTTATATACTATTGAGATATAACGTATAACGTTATGTACTATTGAGATATAACGTATAACGGTATATACTACTACGTTATAGCGTATAACGTTATATACTATTACGGTATGAAGTATAACGTTATATAGTATGACGATACAGGGTATAACGTTATATACTACTACGATGTAACGTACAGCGTTATATACTACTACGATATAACGTACAACGTTATATACTATTAAGATATAACGTATAACGTTATATACTACTACGATGTAACGTATAACGTTATATACTACTACGATATACCGTGTAACGTTATATACTATTACGTTATAGCGTATAACGTTATATAGAATTACGATATCGCGTATAACGTTATATGCTATTACGATATAAGGTATAACGTTATATACTACTACGATATAACGTATGACGTTATATACAATGACGATATTGTGTATAAGGTTATATACTATTACGTTGTAACGTATAACGTTACATACTACTACAATATAACGTATGACCTTATATACTACTACGATATAACGTATATCGTTATATACTACTACGATATAAGGTATATCGTTATATACTACTACGATATAACGTAACTCGTTATATACTATTACGTTTTAGTGTATAACGTTATATAGTATTACGCTATAGTGCATAACGTTATACACTATTAGGTTAGATCGTATAACGTTATATACTACTACGGTATAACGTATAACGTTATATACTATTGAGATATAACGTATAACGTTATGTACTATTCAGATATAACGAGTAACGTAATATACCAGGCAGATATATTGTTATATACTATGGAGACAAGACGTATAACGTTATATACTATTACGATATAAAGTGTAACGTTATATAGTATTACGATATAGGGTATAACATTAGGTACTACTACTATATAACGTGTAACGTTATATACTACTACGATATGACGCATAGCGTTATATACTATTGAGGTATAACGTATAACGTTATGTACTATTGAGATATAACGTATAACGTTATGTACTATTGAGATATAACGTATAACGTTATATACTACTACGTTATAGCGTATAACGTTATATAGTATGACGATACAGGGTATAACGTTATATACTACTACGATATAACGTATAACGTTATATACTACTACGATATAACGTATAACGTTATATACTACTACGATATAACGTATAACGTTATATACTATTACGATATAAAGTGTAACGTTATATAGTATTACGATATAGGGTATAACATTATGTGCTACTACTATATAACGTATAACGTTATATACTACTACGATATAACGTATAACGGTATATACTATTGAGATATAACGTATAACGTTATGTACTATTGAGATATAACGTATAACGTTATATACTACTACGTTATGGCGTATAACGTTATATACTATTACGATATGAAGTATAACGTTATATAGTATGACGATACAGGGTATAACGTTATATACTACTACGATATAACGTATAACGTTATATACTACTACGATATAACGTATAACGTTATATACTATTGATATATAACGTATAACGTTATGTACTATGACGACATAACGTATAACGTTATATACTACTGAGATATACGTATAACGTTATGTACTATGACGATATAACGTATAACGTTATATACTATTACGTCATAACGTACAACGTTTTATAGTATTACGATATAGGGTATAACGTTATATACTATTATAACGTACAACGTTATATACTATTGAGATATAACGTTTAACATTATATAGTATTGCGATATAGGGTATAACGTTATATACTATTCAGATATAACGGTTTACGTTATGTACTAATAAGTTATAGCGTATAACGTTATATAGCATTACGATATAGCGTATAACGTTATATACTATTACGTTATAACGTATAACGTTATATAGTATTACGATATAACGTATATCGTTATATACTACTACGATATAACGTATAACGTTATATACTATTACGTTATAAAGTATAACATTATATAGTATTACGACATTGAGTATAAGGTTATATACTATTGAGATATAACGTATAACGTTATATACTATTGAGATACAACGTATAACGTTATGTACTATGACGATATATCGTATAACGTTATATACTATTACGTCATAACGTATAACGTTATATACTATTACGATATAACGTATAACGTTATATACTAATACGTTATAGCGTGTAACGTTATATACTATTACGATATAACGTATAACGTTATATACTACTTCGATATAACGTATAACGTTATATATAACTACGATATGACGTATAACGTTATATACTACTACGATATAACGTATAACGTTATATACTATTACGTTATAGTGTATAACGTTATATAGTATTACGATATAGAGCATAACGTTATACACTATTAGGTTAGAACGTATAACGTTATATACTACTACGATATAACATATAACGTTATATACTATTCAGATATAACTAATAACGTAATATACCAGGCAGATATATTGTTATATACTATGGGGGCAGAATGTATAACGTTATATGCTAATACGTTATAGCGTATAACGTTATACAGCAATACGATATAGCGTATAACGTTATATAGTGTTACGATATAGGGTATAACGTTATATACTATTCAGGTATAACGTATAACGTTATATACTACTACTTTATAACGTATAACGTTATATACAACTACGATATAACGTATAACGTTATATACTACTACGATATAACGTATAACGTTATATACTATTACGTTATAGTGTATAACGTTATATAGTATTACGATATTGTGTATAAGGTTATATACTATTACGTTGTAACGTATAACGTTATATACTATTACGTTATAAAGTATAACATTATATAGTATTACGATATTGAGTATAAGGTTATATACTATTGAGATATAACGTATAACGTTATATACTATTACGTTATATCGTATAACGTTATATACTATTACGTCATAACGTATAACGTTTTATAGTATTACGATATAGGCTAAAACGTTATATACTATTGAGATGTAACGTATAGCGTTATATACTACTACGACTTAACGTATAACGCTATATACTATTACGTTATAAAGTATAACATTATATAGTATTACGATATTGAGTATAAGGTTATATACTATTGAGATATAACGTATAACGTAATATACTATTACGTTATATCGTATAACGTTATATACTATTACGACATAACATATAACGTTATATACTACTACGATATAACGTATGACGTTATATACTAATACGTTATAGCGTGTAACGTTATATACTATTGAGATATAACGTATAACGTTATGTACTATGACGATATAACGAATAACGTAATATACCAGGCAGATATATTGTTATATACTATGGACTCAAAACGTATAACGTTATATACTACTACGATGTAACGTATAACGTTATATACTATTACGTTATATCGTATAACGTTATATACTATTACGACATAACGTATAACGTTATATACTACTACGATATAAAGTATGACGTTATATACTAATACGTTATAGCGTGTAACGTTACATACTATTACGATATAACGTATAACGTTATATACTACTACGATATAACGTATAACGTTATATACTAATACGTTATAGCGTGTAACGTTATATACTATTACGATATAACGTATAACGTTATATAACAATACGATATAACGTATGACGTTATATACAATGACTATACAAAGTATAACGTTATATACTATTACGTTATAGTGTATAACGTTATATAGTATTACGATATTGTGTATAAGGTTATATACTATTACGTTGTAACGTATAACGTTACATACTACTACAATATAACGAATGACCTTATATACTACTACGATATAACGGATATCGTTATATACTACTACGATATAGCGTATATCGTTATATACTACTACGATATAACGTAACTCGTTATATACTATTACGTTTTAGTGTATAACGTTATATAGTATTACGCTATAGAGCATAACGTTATACACTATTAGGCTAGAACGTATAACGTTATATACTACTACGGTATAACGTATAACGTTATATACTATTGAGATATAACGTATAACGTTATGTACTATGACGATATAACGAATAACGTAATATACCAGGCAGATATATTGTTATATACTATGGAGACAAAATGTATAACGTTATATACTACTACGATGTAACGTATAACGTTATATACTATTGAGATATAACGTATAACTTTATGTACTATGACGATATAACGTATAACGTTATATACTATTCAGATATAAAGTATGACGTTATATACTAATACGTTATAGCGTGTAACGTTATATACTATTACGATATATCGTATAACGTTATATACTACTACGATATAAAGTATGACGATATATACTAATACGTTATAGCGTGTAACGTTATATACTATTACGATATAACGTATAACGCTATATACTACTACGATATAACGTATAACGTTATATACTAATACGTTATAGCGTGTAACGTTATATACTATTACGATATAACGTATAACGTTATATAACAATACGATATAACGTATGACGTTATATACAATGACGATACAAAGTATAACGTTATACGCTAATACGTTATAGCGTATAACGTTATATGCTAACACGTTATAGCGTATAACGTCATATACTATTACGATATATCGTATAACGTTATATACTACTTCGATATAAAGTATGACGTTATGTACTAATACGCTATAGCGTATAACGTTATATAGCATTACGATATAGCGTATAACGTTGTATACTATTACGTTATAACGTATAACGTTATGTAGTATTACGATATAACGTATAACGTTATATACTACTACGATATAACGTATAACGTTATACACTATTACGTTATAGTGTATAACGTTATATAGTATTACGATATTGTGTATAAGGTTATATACTATTACGTTGTAATGTATAACGTTATTTACTATTACGATATTACGAATAACGTAATATACCAGGCAGATATATTGTTATATACTATGGAGACAAAACGTATAACGTTATATACTATTACGATATAAAGTGTAACGTTATATAGTATTACGATATAGGATATAACATTACGTACCACTACTATATAACGTTTAACGTTATATACGACTACGATATAACGTATAACGTTATATACTACTACGATATAACGTATAACGTTATATACTATTGATATATAGCGTATAACGTTATGTACTATGACGACATAACGTATAACGTTATATACTATTGAGATATAACGTATAACGTTATGTACTATTGAGATATAACGTATAACGTTATGTACTATTGAGATATAACGTATAACGTTATATACTACTACGTTATAGCGTATAACGTTATATACTATTGAGATATAACGTATAACGTTATGTACTATGAGGATATATCGTATAACGTTATATACTATTACGTCATAACGTATAACGTTATATACTATTACGATATAACGTATAACGTTATATGCTATTACGTTATAAAGTATAACATTATATAGTATTACGATATTGAGTATAAGGTTTTATACTATTGAGATATAACGTATAACGTTATATACTATTACGATATAACGTATAACGTTATATACTTTTTCGTTATAACGTATAACGTTATATACTATTACGTTATAAAGTATAACATTATATAGTATTACGATATTGAGTATAAGGTTATATACTATTGAGATATAACGTATAACGTTATATACTACTACGTTATAGCGTATAACGTTATATACTATTGAGATATAACGTATAACGTTATGTACTATGACGATATATCGTATAACGTTATATACTATTACGTTATAACGTATAACGTTATATACTATTACGATATAACGTATAACGTTATATACTATTACGTTATAACGTATAACGTTATATACTATTCAGATATAACGAATAACGTAATATACCAGGCAGATATATTGTTATATACTATGGAGACAAAACGTATAACATTATGTACTATGACGATATATCGTATAACGTTATATACTATTACGTCATAACGTATAACGTTTTATAGTATTACGATATAGGCTAAAACGTTATATACTATTGAGGTGTAACGTATAACGTTATATACTACTACGATGTAACGTACAACGTTATATACTACTACGATGTAACGTATGACGTTATATACTAATACGTTATAGCGTGTAACGTTATGTACTATTACGTTATAGCGTGTAACGTTATATACTATTACGTCATAACGTATAACGTTATATACTATTACGATATAACGTATAACGTTATATGCTATTACGATATAACGTATAACGTTATATACTACTACGAAATAACGTATGACGTTATATACTATGACGATATAAAGTATAACGTTATATACTACTACGATATAACGTATAACGTTATATACTATTACGACATAACGTATAACGTTATATACTACTACGATATAACGTATGACGTTATATACTAGTACGCTATAGCGTGTAACGATATATACTATTACGATATAACGTATAACGATATATACTACTACGATATAACGTATGACGTTATATACTAATACGCTATAGCGTGAAACGTTATATACTATTACGATATAACGTATAATGTTATATACTAATACGTTATAGCGTGTAACGTTATATACTATTACGATATAACGTATAACGTTATATACTAATACTATATAACGTATGACGTTATATACAATGACGATACAAAGTATAACGTTATATGCTAATACGTTATCGCGTCTAACGTTATATAGTATTTCGATATAGGGAATAACGTCATATACTATTGAGATATAACGTTTAACGTTATGTAGTATTACGATATAGGGTATAACGTTATATACTATTCAGATATAACGGTTTACTTTATGTACTAATACGTTATAGCGTGTAACGTTATATAGCATTACGATATAGCGTATAACGTTATATACTATTGAGGTGTAACGTATAACGTTATATACTACTACGATGTAACGTACAACGTTATATACTACTACGATATAACGTATGACGTTATATACTACTACGATATAACGTATGACGTTATATACTAATACGTTATAGTGTATAACGTTATATACTACTACGTTATAGCGTATAACGTTATATAGAATTACGATATAGCGTATAACGTTATATAGTGTTACGATATAGGGTATAACGTTATATACTATTCAGGTATAACATATAACGTTATATACTATTCAGATATAACGAATAACGTAATATACCAGGCAGATATATTGTTATATACTATGGGGGCAGAATGTATAACGTTATATGCTACTACGATATAACGTATAACGTTATATACTATTGAGATACAACGTATAACGTTATATACTATTACGATATAGCGTATAACGTTATATGCTAATACGTTATAGCGTATAACGTTATATAGTATTACGATATGGGGTATATCGTTATATACTATTGAGATATAACGTTTAACGTTACGTACTATGACGATATAAAGTGTAACGTTATATACTATTACGTTTTAGCGTATAACGTTATACAGCATTACTATATAGCGTATAACGTTATATAGTGTTACGATATAGGGTATAACGTTATATACTATTCAGGTATAACGTATAACGTTATATACTACTACTTTATAACGTATAGCGTTATATACAACTACGATATAACGTATAACGTTATATACTACTACGATATAACGTATAACGTTATATACTATTACGTTATAGTGTATAACGTTATATACTACTACGTTATAGCGTATAACGTTATATACTATTACGATATGACGTATAACGTTATATAGTATGACGATATAGGGTATAACGTTATATACTACTACGATATAACGTATAACGTTATATACTATTGAGATATAACGTATAACTTTATGTACTATGACGAAATAACGTATAACGTTATATGCTACTGAGATATAACGTATAACGTATAACGTTATATACTATTACGTCATAACGTATAACGTTTTATAGTATTACGATATAGGGTATAACGTTATATACTATTGAGGTGTAACGATTAACGTTATATACTACTACGATGTAACGTACAGCGTTATATACTACTACGATATAACGTACAACGTTATATACTATTAAGATATAACGTATAACGTTATATACTACTACGATGTAACGTATAACGTTATATACTACTACGATATACCGTGTAACGTTATATACTATTACGTTATAGCGTATAACGTTATATAGAATTACGATATCGCGTATAACGTTATATGCTATTACGATATAAGGTATAACGTTATATACTACTACGATATAACGTATGACGTTATATACTATGACGATATTGTGTATAAGGTTATATACTATTACGTTGTAACGTATAACGTTACATACTACTACAATATAACGTATGACCTTATATACTACTACGATATAACGTATATCGTTATATACTACTACGATATAAGGTATATCGTTATATACTACTACGATATAACGTATATCGTTATATACTACTACGATATAACGTAACTCGTTATATACTATAGCGTTTTAGTGTATAACGTTATATAGTATTACGCTATAGTGCATAACGTTATACACTATTAGGTTAGAACGTATAACGTTATATACTACTACGGTATAACGTATAACGTTATATACTATTGAGATATAACGTATAACGTTATGTACTATTCCGATATAACGAATAACGTAATATACCAGGCAGATATATTGTTATATACTATGGAGACAAAACGTATAACGTTATATACTATTACGATGTAACGTATAACGTTATATACTATTGAGATATAACGTATAACTTTATGTACTATGACGATATAACGTATAACGTTATATACTATTCAGATATAACGTATGACGTTATGTACTATTGAGATATAACGTATAACGTTATATACTATTGAGATATAACGTATAACGCTATATACTACTACGTTATAGCGTATAACGTTATACACTATTGAGATATAACGTATAACGTTATGTACTATGACGATATATCGTATAACGTTATATACTATTACGTTATAACGTATAACGTTATATACTATTCGGATATAACGAATAACGTAATATACCAGGCAGATATATTGTTATATACTATGGAGACGAAACGTATAACGTTATATACTATTACGTTACAAAGTATAACATTATATCGTATTACGATATTGAGTATAACGTTATATACTATTGAGATATAACGTATAACGTTATGTACTATTGAGATATAACGTATAACGTTATGTACTATTGAGATATAACGTATAACGTTATGTACTATTACGATATAAAGTGTAACGTTATATAGTATTACGATATAGGGTATAACATTATGTACTACTACTATATAACGTATAACGTTATATACTACTACTTTATAGCGTATAACGTTATATACTATTCGGATATAACGAATAACGTAATATACCAGGCAGATATATTGTTATATACTATGGAGACAAAACGTATAACGTTATATACTATTACGATATAAAGTGTAACGTTATATAGTATTACGATATAGGGTATAACATTATGTACTACTACTATATAACGTATAACGTTATATACTACTACGATATAACGCATAACGTTATATACTATTGAGATATAACGTATAACGTTATGTACTATTGAGATATAACGTATAACGTTATATACTATTGAGATATAACGTATAACGTTATATACTACTACGTTATAGCGTATAACGTTATACACTATTGAGATATAACGTATAACGTTATGTACTATGACGATATATCGTATAACGTTATATACTATTACGTCATAACGTATAACGTTATATACTATTACGATATAACGTATAACGTTATATACTATTACGTTACAAAGTATAACATTATATAGTATTACGATATTGAGTATAACGTTATATACTATTGAGATATAACGTATAACGTTATGTACTATTGAGATATAACGTATAACGTTATGTACTATTGAGATATAACGTATAACGTTATGTACTATTACGATATAAAGTGTAACGTTATATAGTATTACGATATAGTGTATAACATTATGTACTACTACTATATAACGTATAACGTTATATACTACTACGTTATAGCGTATAACGTTATATACTATTCAGATATAACGAATAACGTAATATACCAGGCAGATATATTGTTATATACTATGGAGACAAAACGTATAACGTTATATACTATTACGATATAAAGTGTAACGTTATATAGTATTACGATATAGGGTATAACATTATGTACTACTAGTATATAACGTATAACGTTATATACTACTACGATATAACGTATAACGTTATATACTATTGAGATATAACGTATAACGTTATGTACTATTGAGATATAACGTATAACGGTATATACTACTACGTTATAGCGTATAACGTTATATACTATTACGGTATGAAGTATAACGTTATATAGTATGACGATACAGGGTATAACGTTATATACTACTACGATATAACGTATAACGTTATATACTACCACGATATAACGTATAACGTTATATACTACCACGATATAACGTATAACGTTATATACTACTACGATATAACGTATAACGTTATATACTACTACGATATAACGTATAACGTTATATACTACTACGATATAACGTATAACGTTATATACTACTACGATATAACGTATAACGTTATATACTATTGATATATAACGTATAACGTTATGTACTATGACGACATAACGTATAACGTTATATACTATTGAGATATAACGTATAACGTTATGTACTATTGAGATATAACGTATAACGTTATGTACTATTGAGATACAACGTATAACGTTATATACTACTACGTTAAGGCGTATAACGTTATATACTATTGATATATAACATATAACGTTATGTACTATGACGATATATCGTATAACGTTATATACTATTACGTCATAACGTATAACGTTATATACTATTACGATATAAAGTGTAACGTTATATAGTATTACGATATAGGGTATAACATTATGTACTACTACTATATAACGTATAACGTTATATACTACTACGATATAACGCATAACGTTATATACTATTGAGATATAACGTATAACGTTATGTACTATTGAGATATAACGTATAACGTTATATACCATTGAGATATAACGTATAACGTTATATACTACTACGTTATAGCGTATAACGTTATACACTATTGAGATATAACGTATAACGTTATGTACTATGACGATATATCGTATAACGTTATGTACTATTGAGATATAACGTATAACGTTATATACTATTGAGATATAACGTATGACGTTATATACTACTACGTTATAGCGTATAACGTTATACACTATTGAGATATAACGTATAACGTTATGTACTATGACGATATATCGTATAACGTTATATACTATTACGTCATAACGTATAACGTTATATACTATTACGATATAACGTATAACGTTATATACTATTACGTTACAAAGTATAACATTATATAGTATTACGATATTGAGTATAACGTTATATACTATTGAGATATAACGTATAACGTTATGTACTATTGAGATATAACGTATAACGTTATGTACTATTGAGATATAACGTATAACGTTATGTACTATTACGATATAAAGTGTAACGTTATATAGTATTACGATATAGGGTATAACATTATGTACTACTACTATATAACGTATAACGTTATATACTACTACGTTATAGCGTATAACGTTATATACTATTCAGATATAACGAATAACGTAATATACCAGGCAGATATATTGTTATATACTATGGAGACAAAACGTATAACGTTATATACTATTACGATATAAAGTGTAACGTTATATAGTATTACGATATAGGGTATAACACTATGTACTACTAGTATATAACGTATAACGTTATATACTACTACGATATAACGTATAACGTTATATACTATTGAGATATAACGTATAACGTTATGTACTATTGAGATATAACGTATAACGTTATATACTACTACGTTATAGCGTATAACGTTATATACTACTACGATATAACGTAAAACGTTATATACTATTGATATATAACGTATAACGTTATGTACTATGACGACATAACGTATAACGTTATATACTATTGAGATATAACGTATAACGTTATGTACTATTGAGATATAATGTATAACGTTATATACTATTGAGATATAACGTATAACGTTATGTACTATGACGATATATCGTATAACGTTATATACTATTACGTCATAACGTATAACGTTATATACTATTACGATATAACGTATAACGTTATATACTACTATGTTATAAAGTATAACATTATATAGTATTACGATATTGAGTATAACGATATATACTATTGAGATATAACGTATGACGTTATATACTATTACGTTATAACGTATAACGTTATATACTATTACGTTATAACGTATAACGTTATATACTATTACGATATAACGAATAACGTAATATACCAGGCAGATATATTGTTATATACTATGGAGACAAAACGTATAAGGTTATATACTATTACGATATAAACTGTAACGTTATATAGTATTACGATATAGTGTATAACATTATGTACTACTACTATATAACGTATAACGTTATATACTACTACGATATAACGCATAACGTTATATACTATTGAGATATAACGTATAACGTTATGTACTATTGAGATATAACGTATAACGTTATATACTATTGAGATATAACGTATAACGTTATATACTACTACGTTATAGCGTATAACGTTATATACTATTGAGATATAACATATAACGTTATGTACTATTGAGATATAACGTATAACGTTATGTACTATTGAGATACAACGTATAACGTTGTATACTACTACGTTATAGCGTATAACGTTATATACTATTGAGATATAACGTATAACGTTATGTACTATTGAGATATAACGTATAACGGTATATACTACTACGTTATAGCGTATAACGTTATATAGTATTACGATATTGAGTATAAGGTTATATACTATTGAGATATAACTTATAACGTTATATACTATTACGTTATAACGTATAACGTTATATACTATTACGATATAACGAATAACGTAATATACCATGCAGATATATTGTTATATACTATGGAGACAAAACGTATAACGTTATATACTATTACGATATAAAGTGTAACGTTATATAGTATTACGATATAGGGTATAACATTATGTACTACTACTATATAACGTATAACGTTATATACTACTACGTTATAGCGTATAACGTTATATACTATTCAGATATAACGAATAACGTAATATACCAGGCAGATATATTGTTATATACTATGGAGACAAAACGTATAACGTTATATACTATTACGATATAAAGTGTAACGTTATATAGTATTACGATATAGGGTATAACATTATGTACTACTAGTATATAACGTATAACGTTATATACTACTACGATATAACGTATAACGTTATATACTATTGAGATATAACGTATAACGTTATGTACTATTGAGATATAACGTATAACGGTATATACTACTACGTTATAGCGTATAACGTTATATACTATTACGGTATGAAGTATAACGTTATATAGTATGACGATACAGGGTATAACGTTATATACTACTACGATATAACGTATTACGTTATATACTACCACGATATAACGTATAACGTTATATACTACCACGATATAACGTATAACGTTATATACTACTACGATATAACGTATAACGTTATATACTACTACGATATAACGTATAACGATATATACTACTACGATATAACGCATAACGTTATATACTATTGATATATAACGTATAACGTTATGTACTATGACGACATAACGTATAACGTTATATACTATTGAGATATAACGTATAACGTTATGTACTATTGAGATATAACGTATAACGTTATGTACTATTGAGATACAACGTATAACGTTATATACTACTACGTTATAGCGTATAACGTTATATACTATTGAGATATAACATATAACGTTATGTACTATTGAGATATAACGTATAACGTTATGTACTATTGAGATACAACGTATAACGTTGTATACTACTACGTTATAGCGTATAACGTTATATACTATTGAGATATAACGTATAACGTTATGTACTATTGAGATATAACGTATAACGGTATATACTACTACGTTATAGCGTATAACGTTACATACTATTACGATATGAAGTATAACGTTATATAGTATGAAGATACAGGGTATAACGTTATATACTACTACGATATAACGTATAACGTTATATACTACTACGATATAACGTATAACGTTATATACTACTACGATATAACGTATAACGTTATATACTACTACGATATAACGTATAACGTTATATACTATTGATATATAACGTATAACGTTATGTACTATGACGACATAACGTATAACGTTATATACTATTGAGATATAACGTATAACGTTATGTACTATTGAGATATAACGTATAACGTTATGTACTATTGAGATATAACATATAACGTTATGTACTATGACGATATATCGTATAACGTTATATACTATTACGTCATAACGTATAACGTTACATACTATTACGATATAACGTATAACGTTATATACTATTACGTTATAAAGTATTTCATTATATAGTATTACGATATTGAGTATAAGGTTATATACTATTGAGATATAACGTATAACGCTATATACTATTAGGTTATAACGTATAACGTTATATACTATTACGATATAACGAATAACGTAACATACCAGGCAGATATATTGTTATATACTATGGAGACAAAACGTATAACGTTATATACTATTACGATATAAAGTGTAACGTTATATAGTATTACGATATAGGGTATAACATTATGTACTACTACTATATAACGTTTAACGTTATATACGACTACGATATAACGTATAACGTTATATACTATTGAGATATAACGTATAACGTTATGTACTATTGAGATATAACGTATAACGTTATGTACTATTGAGATATAACGTATAACGTTATATACTACCACGTTATAGCGTATAACGTTATATACTATTGAGATATAACGTATAACGTTATATACTATTACGTTATAACGTATAACGTTATATACTATTCAGATATAACGAATAACGTAATATACCAGGCAGATATATTGTTATATACTATGGAGACAAAACGTATAACGTTATATACTATTACGATATAAAGTGTAACGTTACATAGTATTACGATATAGGGTATAACATTATGTACTACTACTATATAACGTATAACCTTATATACTACTACGATATAACGTATAACGTTATATACTATTGAGATATAACGTATAACGTTATGTACTATTGAGATATAACGTATAACGTTATGTACTATTGAGATATAACGTATAACGTTATATACTACTACGTTATAGCGTATAACGTTATATACTATTACGATATGAAGTATAACGTTATATAGTATTACGATATAGGGTATAACATTATGTACTACTACTATATAATGTATAACCTTATATACTACTACGATATAACGTATAACGTTATATACTACTACGTTATAGCGTATAACGTTATATACTATTACGATATAAAGTGTAACGTTATATAGTATTACGATATAGGGTATAACATTATGTACTACTACTATATAACGTATAACCTTATATACTACTACGATATAACGTATAACGTTATATACTATTGAGATATAACGTATAACGTTATGTACTATTGAGATATAACGTATAACGTTATATACTATTGATATATAACGTATAACGTTATGTACTATGACGACATAACGCATAACGTTATATACTATTGAGATATAACGTATAACGTTATGTACTTTTGAGATATAACGTATAACGTTATGTACTGTTGAGATACAACGTATAACGTTATATACTACTACGTTATAGCGTATAACGTTATATACTATTCAGATATAACATATAACGTTATGTACTATGACGATATATCGTATAACGTTATATACTATTACGTCATAACGTATAACGTTATATACTATTACGATATAACGTATAACGTTATATACTATTACGTTATAAAGTATAACATTATATAGTATTACGTTATAACCTATAACGTTATATGCTATTACGTTATAACGTATAACGTTATATACTATTACGATATAACGTATAACGTTATATACTATTACGTTATAACGTATAACGTTATATACTATTCAGATATAACGAATAACGTAATATACCAGGCAGATATATTGTTATATACTATGGAGACAAAACGTATAACGTTATATACTATTACGATATAAAGTGTAACGTTACATAGTATTACGATATAGGGTATAACATTATGTACTACTACTATATAACGTTTAACGTTATATACTACTACGATATAACGCATAACGTTATATACTATTGAGATATAACGTATAACGTTATGTACTATTGAGATATAACGTATAACGTTATATACTATTGAGATATAACGTATAACGTTATATACTACTACGTTATAGCGTATAACGTTATATACTATTGAGATATAACGTATAACGTTATGTACTATGACGATATATCGTATAACGTTATATACTATTACGTCATAACGTATAACGTTATATACTATTACGATATAACGTATAACGTTATATACTATTATGTTATAAAGTATAACATTATATAGTATTACGATATTGAGTATAACGTTATATACTATTGAGATATAACGTATGACGTTATGTACTATTGAGATATAACGTATAACGTTATGTACTATTGAGATATAACGTATAACGTTATATACTATTACGTCATAACGTATATCGTTATATACTACTACGATATAACGTAACTCGTTATATACTATTACGTTTTAGTGTATAACGTTATATAGTATTACGCTATAGAGCATAACGTTATACACTATTAGGTTAGAACGTATAACGTTATATACTACTACGGTATAACGTATAACGTTATATACTATTGAGATATAACGTATAACGTTATGTACTATGACGACATAACGAATAACGTAATATACCAGGCAGATATATTGTTATATACTATGGAGACAAAACGTATAACGTTATATACTACTACGATGTAACGTATAACGTTATATACTATTGAGATATAACGTATAACGTTATGTACTACTACGTTATAGCGTATAACGTTATGTACTATTGAGATATAACGTATAACGTTATATACTACTACGTTATAGCGTATAACGTTATATACTATTACGATATAACGTATAACGTTATATACTACTACGATATAACGTATAACGTTATATACTACTACGATATAACGTATAACGTTATATACTACTACGATATAACGTATAACGTTATATAATATTGATATATAACGTATAACGTTATGTACTATGACGATATATCGTATAACGTTATATACTATAACGTCATAACGTATAACGTTATATACTATTACGATATAACGTATAACGATATATACTATTACGTTATAAAGTATAACATTATATAGTATTACGATATTGAGTATAAGGTTATATACTATTGAGATATAACTTATAACGTTATATACTATTACGTTATAACGTATAACGTTATATACTATTACGATATAACGAATAACGTAATATACCATGCAGATATATTGTTATATACTATGGAGACAAAACGTATAACGTTATATACTATTACGATATAAAGTGTAACGTTATATAGTATTACGATATAGGGTATAACATTATGTACTACTACTATATAACGTTTAACGTTATATACGACTACGATATAACGTATAACGTTATATACTACTGAGATATAACGTATAACGTTATGTACTATTGAGATATAACGTATAACGTTATGTACTATTGAGATACAACGTATAGCGTTATATACTACTACGTTATAGCGTATAACGTTATATACTATTGAGATATAACATATAACGTTATGTACTATGACGATATATCGTATAACGTTATATACTATTACGTCATAACGTATAACGTTATATACTATTACGATATAACGTATAACGTTACATAGTATTACGATATAACGTATAACGTTATATACTATTACGTTATAAAGTATTTCATTATATAGTATTACGATATTGAGTATAAGGTCATATACTATTGAGATATAACGTATAACGCTATATACTATTACGTTATAACGTATAACGTTATATACTATTACGATATAACGAATAACGTAACATACCAGGCAGATATATTGTTATATACTATGGAGACAAAACGTATAACGTTATATACTATTACGATATAAAGTGTAACGTTATATAGTATTACGATATAGGGTATAACATTATGTTCTACTACTATATAACGTTTAACGTTATATACGACTACGATATAACGTATAACGTTATATACTATTGAGATATAACGTATAACGTTATGTACTATTGAGATATAACGTATAACGTTATGTACTATTGAGATATAACGTATAACGTTATATACTACTACCTTATAGCGTATAACGTTATATAGTATTGAGATATAACGTATAACGTTATGTACTATTGAGATATAACGTATAACGTTATATACTATTGATATATAACGTATAACGTTATGTACTATGACGACATAACGTATAACGTTATATACTATTGAGATATAACGTATAACGTTATGTACTTTTGAGATATAACGTATAACGTTATGTACTATTGAGATACAACGTATAACGTTATATACTACTACGTTATAGCGTATAACGTTATATACTATTGAGATATAACATATAACGTTATGTACTATGACGATATATCGTATAACGTTATATACTATTACGTCATAACGTATAACGTTATATACTATTACGATATAACGTATAACGTTATATACTATTACGTTATAAAGTATAACATTATATAGTATTACGTTATAACCTATAACGTTATATACTATTACGTTATAACGTATAACGTTATATACTATTACGATATAACGTATAACGTTATATACTATTACGTTATAACGTATAACGTTATATACTATTCAGATATAACGAATAACGTAATATACCAGGCAGATATATTGTTATATACTATGGAGACAAAACGTATAACGTTATATACTATTACGATATAAAGTGTAACGTTATATAGTATTACGATATAGGGTATAACATTATGTACTACTACTATATAACGTATAACGTTATATACTACTACGATATAACGCATAACGTTATATACTATTGAGATATAACGTATAACGTTATGTACTATTGAGATATAACGTATAACGTTATATACTATTGAGATATAACGTATAACGTTATATACTACTACGTTATAGCGTATAACGTTATATACTATTGAGATATGACGTATAACGTTATGTACTATGACGATATATCGTATAACGTTATATACTATTACGTCATAACGTATAACGTTATATACTATTACGATATAACGTATAACGTCATATACTATTATGTTATAAAGTATAACATTATATAGTATTACGATATTGAGTATAACGTTATATACTATTGAGATATAACGTATGACGTTATGTACTATTGAGATATAACGTATAACGTTATGTACTATTGAGATATAACGTATAACGTTATATACTACTACGTTATAGCGTATAACGTTATATACTATTGAGATATAACGTATAACGTTATGTACTATGACGATATATCGTATGACGTAATATACTATTACGTCATAACGTATAACGTTATATACTATTACGATATAACGTATAACATTATATACTATTACGTTATAAAGTATAACATTATATAGTATTACGATATTGAGTATAAGGTTATATACTAATGAGATATAACGTATAACGTTATATACTATTACGTTATAACGTATAACGTTATATACTATTACGTTATAACGTATAACGTTATATACTATTACGATATAACGAATAACGTAATATACCAGGCAGATATATTGTTATATACTATGGAGACAAAACGTATAACGTTATATACTATTACGATATAAACTGTAACGTTATATAGTATTACGATATAGTGTATAACATTATGTACTACTACTATATAACGTATAACGTTATATACTACTACGATATAACGCATAACGTTATATACTATTGAGATATAACGTATAACGTTATGTACTATTGAGATATAACGTATAACGTTATATACTATTGAGATATAACGTATAACGTTATATACTACTACGTTATAGCGTATAACGTTATATACTATTGAGATATAACGTATAACGTTATGTACTATGACGATATATCGTATAACGTTATATACTATTACGTCATAACGTATAACGTTATATACTATTACGATATAACATATAACTTTATATACTATTATGTTATAAAGTATAACATTATATAGTATTACGATATTGAGTATAACGTTATATACTATTGAGATATAACGTATGACGTTATGTACTATTGAGATATAACGTATAACGTTATGTACTATTGAGATATAACGTATAACGTTATATACTATTACGTCATAACGTATATCGTTATATACTACTACGATATAACGTAACTCGTTATATACTATTACGTTTTAGTGTATAACGTTATATAGTATTACGCTATAGAGCATAACGTTATACACTATTAGGTTAGAACGTATAACGTTATATACTACTACGGTATAACGTATAACGTTATATACTATTGAGATATAAAGTATAACGTTATGTACTATGACGACATAACGAATAACGTAATATACCAGGCAGATATATTGTTATATACTATGGAGACAAAACGTATAACGTTATATACTACTACGATGTAACGTATAACGTTATATACTATTGAGATATAACGTATAACGTTATGTACTATTGAGATATAACGTATAACGTTATGTACTATTGAGATATAACGTATAACGTTATGTACTATTGAGATATAACGTATAACGTTATATACTACTACGTTATAGCGTATAACGTTATATACTATTACGATATGAAGTATAACGTTATATAGTATGAAGATACAGGGTATAACGTTATATACTACTACGATATAACGTATAACGTTATATACTACTACGATATAACGTATAACGTTATATACTACTACGATATAACGTATAACGTTATATACTACTACGATATAACGTATAACGTTATATACTACTACGATATAACGTATAACGTTATATACTATTGATATATAACGTATAACGTTATGTACTATGACGATATATCGTATAACGTTATATACTATTACGTCATAACGTATAACGTTATATACTATTACGATATAACGTATAACGATATATACTATTACGTTATAAAGTATAACATTATATAGTATTACGATATTGAGTATAAGGTTATATACTATTGAGATATAACTTATAACGTTATATACTATTACGTTATAACGTATAACGTTATATACTATTACGATATAACGAATAACGTAATATACCATGCAGATATATTGTTATATACTATGGAGACAAAACGTATAACGTTATATACTATTACGATATAAAGTGTAACGTTATATAGTATTACGATATAGGGTATAACATTATGTACTACTACTATATAACGTTTAACGTTATATACGACTACGATATAACGTATAACGTTATATACTATTGAGATATAACGTATAACGTTATGTACTATTGAGATATAACGTATAACGTTATGTACTATTGAGATATAACGTATAACCTTATATACTACTACGATATAACGTATAACGTTATATACTACTGAGATATAACGTATAACGTTATGTACTATTGAGATATAACGTATAACGTTATGTAGTATTGAGATATAACGTATAACGTTATGTACTATTGAGATATAACGTATAACGTTATATACTACTACCTTATAGCGTATAACGTTATATACTATTGAGATATAACGTATAACGTTATATACTATTACGTTATAACGTATAACGTTATATACTATTCAGATATAACGAATAACGTAATATACCAGGCAGATATATTGTTATATACTATGGAGTCAAAACGTATAACGTTATATACTACTACGTTATAGCGTATAACGTTATATACTATTGAGATATAACATATAACGTTATGTACTATGACGATATATCGTATAACGTTATATACTATTACGTCATAACGTATAACGTTATATACTATTACGATATAACGTATAACGTTATATACTATTACGTTATAAAGTATAACATTATATAGTATTACGTTATAACCTATAACGTTATATACTATTACGTTATAACGTATAACGTTATATACTATTACGATATAACGTATAACGTTATATACTATTACGTTATAACGTATAACGTTATATACTATTCAGATATAACGAATAACGTAATATACCAGGCAGATATATTGTTATATACTATGGAGACAAAACGTATAACGTTATATACTATTACGATATAAAGTGTAACGTTATATAGTATTACGATATAGGGTATAACATTATGTACTACTACTATATAACGTATAACGTTATATACTACTACGATATAACGCATAACGTTATATACTATTGAGATATAACGTATAACGTTATGTACTATTGAGATATAACGTATAACGTTATATACTATTGAGATATAACGTATAACGTTATATACTACTACGTTATAGCGTATAACGTTATATACTATTGAGATATGACGTATAACGTTATGTACTATGACGATATATCGTATAACGTTATATACTATTACGTCATAACGTATAACGTTATATACTATTACGATATAACGTATAACGTCATATACTATTATGTTATAAAGTATAACATTATATAGTATTACGATATTGAGTATAACGTTATATACTATTGAGATATAACGTATGACGTTATGTACTATTGAGATATAACGTATAACGTTATGTACTATTGAGATATAACGTATAACGTTATATACTACTACGTTATAGCGTATAACGTTATATACTATTGAGATATAACGTATAACGTTATGTACTATGACGATATATCGTATGACGTAATATACTATTACGTCATAACGTATAACGTTATATACTATTACGATATAACGTATAACATTATATACTATTACGTTATAAAGTATAACATTATATAGTATTACGATATTGAGTATAAGGTTATATACTAATGAGATATAACGTATAACGTTATATACTATTACGTTATAACGTATAACGTTATATACTATTACGTTATAACGTATAACGTTATATACTATTACGATATAACGAATAACGTAATATACCAGGCAGATATATTGTTATATACTATGGAGACAAAACGTATAACGTTATATACTATTACGATATAAACTGTAACGTTATATAGTATTACGATATAGTGTATAACATTATGTACTACTACTATATAACGTATAACGTTATATACTACTACGATATAACGCATAACGTTATATACTATTGAGATATAACGTATAACGTTATGTACTATTGAGATATAACGTATAACGTTATATACTATTGAGATATAACGTATAACGTTATATACTACTACGTTATAGCGTATAACGTTATATACTATTGAGATATAACGTATAACGTTATGTACTATGACGATATATCGTATAACGTTATATACTATTACGTCATAACGTATAACGTTATATACTATTACGATATAACATATAACTTTATATACTATTATGTTATAAAGTATAACATTATATAGTATTACGATATTGAGTATAACGTTATATACTATTGAGATATAACGTATGACGTTATGTACTATTGAGATATAACGTATAACGTTATGTACTATTGAGATATAACGTATAACGTTATATACTATTACGTCATAACGTATATCGTTATATACTACTACGATATAACGTAACTCGTTATATACTATTACGTTTTAGTGTATAACGTTATATAGTATTACGCTATAGAGCATAACGTTATACACTATTAGGTTAGAACGTATAACGTTATATACTACTACGGTATAACGTATAACGTTATATACTATTGAGATATAAAGTATAACGTTATGTACTATGACGACATAACGAATAACGTAATATACCAGGCAGATATATTGTTATATACTATGGAGACAAAACGTATAACGTTATATACTACTACGATGTAACGTATAACGTTATATACTATTGAGATATAACGTATAACGTTATGTACTATTGAGATATAACGTATAACGTTATGTACTATTGAGATATAACGTATAACGTTATGTACTATTGAGATATAACGTATAACGTTATATACTACTACGTTATAGCGTATAACGTTATATACTATTACGATATGAAGTATAACGTTATATAGTATGAAGATACAGGGTATAACGTTATATACTACTACGATATAACGTATAACGTTATATACTACTACGATATAACGTATAACGTTATATACTACTACGATATAACGTATAACGTTATATACTACTACGATATAACGTATAACGTTATATACTACTACGATATAACGTATAACGTTATATACTACTACGATATAACGTATAACGTTATATACTATTGATATATAACGTATAACGTTATGTACTATGACGATATATCGTATAACGTTATATACTATTACGTCATAACGTATAACGTTATATACTATTACGATATAACGTATAACGATATATACTATTACGTTATAAAGTATAACATTATATAGTATTACGATATTGAGTATAAGGTTATATACTATTGAGATATAACTTATAACGTTATATACTATTACGTTATAACGTATAACGTTATATACTATTACGATATAACGAATAACGTAATATACCATGCAGATATATTGTTATATACTATGGAGACAAAACGTATAACGTTATATACTATTACGATATAAAGTGTAACGTTATATAGTATTACGATATAGGGTATAACATTATGTACTACTACTATATAACGTTTAACGTTATATACGACTACGATATAACGTATAACGTTATATACTATTGAGATATAACGTATAACGTTATGTACTATTGAGATATAACGTATAACGTTATGTACTATTGAGATATAACGTATAACCTTATATACTACTACGATATAACGTATAACGTTATATACTACTGAGATATAACGTATAACGTTATGTACTATTGAGATATAACGTATAACGTTATGTAGTATTGAGATATAACGTATAACGTTATGTACTATTGAGATATAACGTATAACGTTATATACTACTACCTTATAGCGTATAACGTTATATACTATTGAGATATAACGTATAACGTTATATACTATTACGTTATAACGTATAACGTTATATACTATTCAGATATAACGAATAACGTAATATACCAGGCAGATATATTGTTATATACTATGGAGTCAAAACGTATAACGTTATATACTACTACGTTATAGCGTATAACGTTATATACTATTGAGATATAACATATAACGTTATGTACTATGACGATATATCGTATAACGTTATATACTATTACGTCATAACGTATAACGTTATATACTATTACGATATAACGTATAACGTTATATACTATTACGTTATAAAGTATAACATTATATAGTATTACGTTATAACCTATAACGTTATATACTATTACGTTATAACGTATAACGTTATATACTATTACGATATAACGTATAACGTTATATACTATTACGTTATAACGTATAGCGTTATATACTATTACGTCATAACGTATATCGTTATATACTACTACGATATAACGTAACTCGTTATATACTATTACGTTTTAGTGTATAACGTTATATAGTATTACGCTATAGAGCATAACGTTATACACTATTAGGTTAGAACGTATAACGTTATATACTACTACGGTATAACGTATAACGTTATATACTATTGAGATATAAAGTATAACGTTATGTACTATGACGACATAACGAATAACGTAATATACCAGGCAGATATATTGTTATATACTATGGAGACAAAACGTATAACGTTATATACTACTACGATGTAACGTATAACGTTATATACTATTGAGATATAACGTATAACGTTATGTACTATTGAGATATAACGTATAACGTTATGTACTATTGAGATATAACGTATAACGTTATGTACTATTGAGATATAACGTATAACGTTATATACTACTACGTTATAGCGTATAACGTTATATACTATTACGATATGAAGTATAACGTTATATAGTATGAAGATACAGGGTATAACGTTATATACTACTACGATATAACGTATAACGTTATATACTACTACGATATAACGTATAACGTTATATACTACTACGATATAACGTATAACGTTATATACTACTACGATATAACGTATAACGTTATATACTACTACGATATAACGTATAACGTTATATACTACTACGATATAACGTATAACGTTATATACTATTGATATATAACGTATAACGTTATGTACTATGACGATATATCGTATAACGTTATATACTATTACGTCATAACGTATAACGTTATATACTATTACGATATAACGTATAACGATATATACTATTACGTTATAAAGTATAACATTATATAGTATTACGATATTGAGTATAAGGTTATATACTATTGAGATATAACTTATAACGTTATATACTATTACGTTATAACGTATAACGTTATATACTATTACGATATAACGAATAACGTAATATACCATGCAGATATATTGTTATATACTATGGAGACAAAACGTATAACGTTATATACTATTACGATATAAAGTGTAACGTTATATAGTATTACGATATAGGGTATAACATTATGTACTACTACTATATAACGTTTAACGTTATATACGACTACGATATAACGTATAACGTTATATACTATTGAGATATAACGTATAACGTTATGTACTATTGAGATATAACGTATAACGTTATGTACTATTGAGATATAACGTATAACCTTATATACTACTACGATATAACGTATAACGTTATATACTACTGAGATATAACGTATAACGTTATGTACTATTGAGATATAACGTATAACGTTATGTAGTATTGAGATATAACGTATAACGTTATGTACTATTGAGATATAACGTATAACGTTATATACTACTACCTTATAGCGTATAACGTTATATACTATTGAGATATAACGTATAACGTTATATACTATTACGTTATAACGTATAACGTTATATACTATTCAGATATAACGAATAACGTAATATACCAGGCAGATATATTGTTATATACTATGGAGTCAAAACGTATAACGTTATATACTACTACGTTATAGCGTATAACGTTATATACTATTGAGATATAACATATAACGTTATGTACTATGACGATATATCGTATAACGTTATATACTATTACGTCATAACGTATAACGTTATATACTATTACGATATAACGTATAACGTTATATACTATTACGTTATAAAGTATAACATTATATAGTATTACGTTATAACCTATAACGTTATATACTATTACGTTATAACGTATAACGTTATATACTATTACGATATAACGTATAACGTTATATACTATTACGTTATAACGTATAGCGTTATATACTATTCAGATATAACGAATAACGTAATATACCAGGCAGATATATTGTTATATACTATGGAGACAAAACGTATAACGTTATATACTATTACGATATAAAGTGTAACGTTATATAGTATTACGATATAGGGTATAACATTATGTACTACTACTATATAACGTATAACGTTATATACTACTACGATATAACGCATAACGTTATATACTATTGAGATATAAAGTATAACGTTATGTACTATTGAGATATAACGTATAACGTTATATACTATTGAGATATAACGTATAACGTTATATACTACTACGTTATAGCGTATAACGTTATATACTATTGAGATATGACGTATAACGTTATGTACTATGACGATATATCGTATAACGTTATATACTATTACGTCATAACGTATAACGTTATATACTATTACGATATAACCTATAACGTTATATACTATTATGTTATAAAGTATAACATTATATAGTATTACGTTATTGAGTATAACGTTATATACTATTGAGATATAACGTATGACGTTATGTACTATTGAGATATAACGTATAACGTTATATACTACTACGTTATAGCGTATAACGTTATATACTATTGAGATATAACGTATAACGTTATGTACTATGACGATATATCGTATAACGTAATATACTATTACGTCATAACGTATAACGTTATATACTATTACGATATAACGTATAACGTTATATACTATTACGTTATAAAGTATAACATTATATAGTATTACGTTATAACCTATAACGTTATATACTATTACGTTATAACGTATAACGTTATATACTATTTCGATATAACGTATAACGTTATATACTATTACGTTATAACGTATAACGTTATATACTATTCAGATATAACGAATAACGTAATATACCAGGCAGATATATTGTTATATACTATGGAGACAAAACGTATAACGTTATATACTATTACGATATAAAGTGTAACGTTATATAGTATTACGATATAGGGTATAACATTATGTACTACTACTATATAACGTATAACGTTATATACTACTACGATATAACGCATAACGTTATATACTATTGAGATATAAAGTATAACGTTATGTACTATTGAGATATAACGTATAACGTTATATACTATTGAGATATAACGTATAACGTTATATACTACTACGTTATAGCGTATAACGTTATATACTATTGAGATATGACGTATAACGTTATGTACTATGACGATGTATCGTATAACGTTATATACTATTACGTCATAACGTATAACGTTATATACTATTACGATATAACGTATAACGTTATATACTATTATGTTATAAAGTATAACATTATATAGTATTACGATATTGAGTATAACGTTATATACTATTGAGATATAACGTATGACGTTATGTACTATTGAGATATAACGTATAACGTTATGTACTATTGAGATATAACGTATAACGTTATATACTATTACGTCATAACGTATATCGTTATATACTACTACGATATAACGTAACTCGTTATATACTATTACGTTTTAGTGTATAACGTTATATAGTATTACGCTATAGAGCATAACGTTATACACTATTAGGTTAGAACGTATAACGTTATATACTACTACGATATAACGTATAACGTTATATACTATTGATATATAACGTATAACGTTATGTACTATGACGATATATCGTATAACGTTATATACTATTACGTCATAACGTATAACGTTATATACTATTACGATATAACGTATAACGATATATACTATTACGTTATAAAGTATAACATTATATAGTATTACGATATTGAGTATAAGGTTATATACTATTGAGATATAACTTATAACGTTATATACTATTGAGATATATCGTATAACGTTATATACTACTACGTTATAGCGTATAACGTTATATACTATTGAGATATAACGTATAACGTTATGTACTATGACGACATAACGAATAACGTAATATACCAGGCAGATATATTGTTATATACTATGGAGACAAAACGTATAACGTTATATACTACTACGATGTAACGTACAACGTTATATACTATTGAGATATAACGTATAACGTTATGTACTATTGAGATATAACGTATAACGTTATGTACTATTGAGATATAACGTATAACGTTATGTACTATTGAGATATAACGTATAACGTTATATACTACTACGTTATAGCGTATAACGTTATATACTATTACGATATGAAGTATAACGTTATATAGTATGACGATACAGGGTATAACGTTATAAACTACTACGATATAACGTATAACGTTATATACTACTACGATATAACGTATAACGTTATATACTACTACGATATAACGTATAACGTTATATACTACTACGATATAACGTATAACGTTATATACTACTACGATATAACGTATAACGTTATATACTACTACGATATAACGTATAACGTTATATACTATTGATATATAACGTATAACGTTATGTACTATGACGATATATCGTATAACGTTATATACTATTACGTCATAACGTATAACGTTATATACTATTACGATATAACGTATAACGATATATACTATTACGTTATAAAGTATAACATTATATAGTATTACGATATTGAGTATAAGGTTATATACTATTGAGATATAACTTATAACGTTATATACTATTACGTTATAACGTATAACGTTATATACTATTACGATATAACGAATAACGTAATATACCATGCAGATATATTGTTATATACTATGGAGACAAAACGTATAACGTTATATACTATTACGATATAAAGTGTAACGTTATATAGTATTACGATATAGGGTATAACATTATGTACTACTACTATATAACGTTTAACGTTATATACGACTACGATATAACGTATAACGTTATATACTATTGAGATATAACGTATAACGTTATGTACTATTGAGATATAACGTATAACGTTATGTACTATTGAGATATAACGTATAACCTTATATACTACTACGATATAACGTATAACGTCATATACTACTGAGATATAACGTATAACGTTATGTACTATTGAGATATAACGTATAACGTTATGTACTATTGAGATACAACGTATAGCGTTATATACTACTACGTTATAGCGTATAACGTTATATACTATTGAGATATAACATATAACGTTATGTACTATGACGATATATCGTATAACGTTATATACTATTACGTCATAACGTATAACGTTATATACAATTACGATATAACGTATAACGTTATATAGTATTACGATATAACGTATAACGTTATATACTATTACGTTATAAAGTATTTCATTATATAGTATTACGATATTGAGTATAAGGTTATATACTATTGAGATATAACGTATAACGTTATGTACTATTGAGATACAACGTATAGCGTTATATACTACTACGTTATAGCGTATAACGTTATATACTATTGAGATATAACATATAACGTTATGTACTATGACGATATATCGTATAACGTTATATACTATTACGTCATAACGTATAACGTTATATACTACTACGATATAACGTAACTCGTTATATACTATTACGCTTTAGTGTATAACGTTATATAGTATTACGCTATAGAGCATAACGTTATACACTATTAGGTTAGAACGTATAACGTTATATACTACTACGGTATAACGTATAACGTTATATACTATTGAGATATAACGTATAACGTTATGTACTATGACGACATAACGAATAACGTAATATACCAGGCAGATATATTGTTATATACTATGGAGACAAAACGTATAACGTTATATACTACTACGATGTGACGTATAACGTTATATACTATTGAGATATAACGCATAACGTTATGTACTATTGAGATATAACGTATAACGTTATGTACTATTGAGATATAACGTATAACGTTATATACTACTACCTTATAGCGTATAACGTTATATACTATTGAGATATAACGTATAACGTTATATACTATTACGTTATAACGTATAACGTTATATACTATTCAGATATAACGAATAACGTAATATACCAGGCAGATATATTGTTATATACTATTACGTCATAACGTATAACGTTATATACTATTACGATATAACGTATAACGTTATATACTACTACGATATAACGTATAACGTTATATACTACTACGATATAACGTATAACGTTATATACTATTGATATATAACGTATAACGTTATGTACTATGACGACATAACGTATAACGTTATATACTACTGAGATGTAACGTATAACGTTATGTACTATGACGATATAACGTATAACGTTATATACTATTACGTCATAACGTATAACGTTTTATAGTATTACGATATAGGGTATAACGTTATATACTATTGAGGTGTAACGAATAACGTTATATACTACTACGATGTAACGTACAGCGTTATATACTACTACGATATAACGTATAACGTTATATACTATTGAGATATAACGTATAACGTTATATGCTACTAGGATGTAACGTATAACGTTATATACTACAACGATATAACGTATAACGTTATATACTATTACGTCATAACGTATAACGTTTTATAGTATTACGATATAGGATAAAACGTTATATACTATTGAGGTGTAACGTATAACGTTATATACTACTACGATGTAACGTACAACGTTATATACTACTACGATATAACGTATGACGTTATATACTACTACGATATAACGTATGACGTTATATACTATTACGTTATAACGTATAACGTTATATACTATTCAGATATAACGAATAACGTAATATACCAGGCAGATATATTGTTATATACTATGGAGACAAAACGTATAACGTTATATACTATTACGATATAAAGTGTAACGTTATATGGTATTACGATATAGGGTATAACATTATGTACTACTACTATATAACGTATAACGTTATGTACTATGACGACATAACGTATAACGTTATATACTATTGAGATATAACGTATAACGTTATGTACTATTGAGATATAACGTATAACGTTATGTACTATTGTGATATAACGTATAACGTTATATACTACCATGTTATAGCGTATAACGTTATATACTATTACGATATAACGAATAACGTAATATACCAGGCAGATATATTGTTATATACTATGGAGACAAAACGTATAACGTTATATACTATTACGCTATAAACTGTAACGTTATATAGTATTACGATATAGGGTATAACATTATGTACTTCTACTATATAACGTTTAACGTTATATACTACTACGATATAACGTATAACGTTATATACTACTACGATATAACGTATAACGTTATATACTATTGATATATAACGTATAACGTTATGTACTATGACGACATAACGTATAACGTTATATACTACTGAGATGTAACGTATAACGTTATGTACTATGACGATATAACGTATAACGTTATATACTATTACGTCATAACGTATAACGTTTTATAGTATTACGATATAGGGTATAAGGTTATATACTATTGAGGTGTAACGAATAACGTTATATACTACTACGATGTAACGTACAGCGTTATATACTACTACGATATAACGTATAACGTTATATACTATTGAGATATAACGTATAACGTTATATGCTACTAGGATGTAACGTATAACGTTATATACTACAACGATATAACGTATAACGTTATATACTATTGAGATATAACGTATAACGTTATGTACTATGACGATATATCGTATAACGTTATATACTATTACGTCATAACGTATAACGTTTTATAGTATTACGATATAGGATAAAACGTTATATACTATTGAGGTGTAACGTATAACGTTATATACTACTACGATGTAACGTACAACGTTATATACTACTACGATATAACGTATGACGTTATATACTACTACGATATAACGTATGACGTTATATACTATTATGTTATAACGTATAACGTTATATACTATTCAGATATAACGAATAACGTAATATACCAGGCAGATATATTGTTATATACTATGGAGACAAAACGTATAACGTTATATACTATTACGATATAAAATGTAACGTTATATACTATTGAGATATAACGTATAACGTTATGTACTATTGAGATATAACGTATAACGTTATATACTATTGAGATATAACGTATAACGTTATATACTACTACGTTAGAGTGTATAACGTTATATACTATTGAGATATAACGTATAACGTTATGTACTATGACGATATATCGTATAACGTTATATACTATTACGTCATAACGTATAACGTTATATACTATTACGATATAACGTATAACGTTATATACTATTACGTTATAATGTACAACATTATATAGTATTACGATATTGAGTATAACGTTATATACTATTGAGATATAACGTATAACGTTATGTACTATTGAGATATAACGTATAACGTTATGTACTATTGAGATATAACGTATAACGTTATATACTACTACGTTAGAGTGTATAACGTTATATACTATTGAGGTGTAACGAATAACGTTATATACTACTACGATGTAACGTACAGCGTTATATACTACTACGATATAACGTATAACGTTATATACTATTGAGATATAACGTATAACGTTATATACTACTACGATGTAACGTACAGCATTATATACTACTACGATATAACGTATGACGTTATATACTACTACGATTTAACGTATGACGTTATATACTATTACGTTATAACGTATAACGTTATATACTATTCAGATATAACGAATAACGTAATATACCAGGCAGATATATTGTTATATACTATGGAGACAAAACGTATATCGTTATATACTATTACGATATAAAGTGTAACGTTATATAGTATTACGATATAGGGTATAACATTATGTACTACTACTATATAACGTATAACGTTATGTACTATGACGACATAACGTATAACGTTATATACTATTGAGATATAACGTATAACGTTATGTACTTTTGAGATATAACGTATAACGTTATGTACTATTGAGATACAACGTATAACGTTATATACTACTACGTTATAGCGTATAACGTTATATACTATTGAGATATAACGTATAACGTTATGTACTATTACGTTATAAAGTATAACATTATATAGTATTACGATATTGAGTATAACGTTATATACTATTGAGATATAACGTATAACGTTATGTACTATTGAGATATAACGTATAACGTTATGTACTATTGAGATATAACGTATAACGTTATATACTACTACGTTATAGCGTATAACGTTATATACTATTGAGATATAACGTATAACGTTATGTACTATGACGATATATCGTATAACGTTATATACTATTACGTCATAACGTATAACGTTATATACTATTACGATATAACGTATAACGTTATATACTATTACGTTATAAAGTATTACATTATATAGTATTACGATATTGAGTATAAGGTTATATACTTTTGAGATATAACGTATAACGTTATATACTATTACGTTACAACGTATAACGTTATATACTATTACGTTATAACGTATAACGTTATATACTATTACGATATAACGAATAACGTAATATACCAGGCAGATATATTGTTATATACTATGGACACAAAACGTATAACGTTATATACTATTACGATATAAACTGTAACGTTATATAGTATTACGATATAGGGTATAACATTATGTACTTCTACTATATAACGTTTAACGTTATATACTACTACGATATAACGTATAACGTTATATACTATTGAGATATAACGTATAATGTTATGTACTATTGAGATATAACGTATAACGTTATATACTACTACGTTATAGCGTATAACGTTATATACTATTGAGATATAACGTATAACGTTATATACTATTACGTTATAACGTATAACGTTATATACTATTACGTTATAACGTATAACGTTATATACTATTCAGATATAACGAATAACGTAATATACCAGGCAGATATATTGTTATATACTATGGAGACAAAACGTATATCGTTATATACTATTACGATATAAAGTGTAACGTTATATAGTATTACGATATAAGGTATAACATTATGTACTACTACTATATATCGTATAACGTTGTATACTATTACGTTATAACGTATAACGTTATATACTATTACGATATAACGTATAACGTTATATACTATTACGTTATAACGTATAACGTTATATACTATTCAGATATAACGAATAACGTAATATACCAGGCAGATATATTGTTATATACTATTACGTCATAACGTATAACGTTATATACTATTACGATATAACGTATAACGTTATATACTACTACGATATAACGTATAACGTTATATACTACTACGATATAACGTATAACGTTATATACTATTGATATATAACGTATAACGTTATGTACTATGACGACATAACGTATAACGTTATATACTACTGAGATGTAACGTATAACGTTATGTACTATGACGATATAACGTATAACGTTATATACTATTACGTCATAACGTATAACGTTTTATAGTATTACGATATAGGGTATAACGTTATATACTATTGAGGTGTAACGAATAACGTTATATACTACTACGATGTAACGTACAGCGTTATATACTACTACGATATAACGTATAACGTTATATACTATTGAGATATAACGTATAACGTTATATGCTACTACGATGTAACGTATAACGTTATATACTACAACGATATAACGTATAACGTTATATACTATTGAGATATAACGTATAACGTTATGTACTATGACGATATATCGTATAACGTTATATACTATTACGTCATAACGTATAACGTTTTATAGTATTACGATATAGGATAAAACGTTATATACTATTGAGGTGTAACGTATAACGTTATATACTACTACGATGTAACGCACAACGTTATATACTACTACGATATAACGTATGACGTTATATACTACTACGATATAACGTATGACGTTATATACTATTACGTTATAACGTATAACGTTATATACTATTCAGATATAACGAATAACGTAATATACCAGGCAGATATATTGTTATATACTATGGAGACAAAACGTATAACGTTATATACTATTACGATATAAAGTGTAACGTTATATAGTATTACGATATAGGGTATAACATTATGTACTACTACTATATAACGTATAACGTTATGTACTATGACGACATAACGTATAACGTTATATACTATTGAGATATAACGTATAACGTTATGTACTATTGAGATATAACGTATAACGTTATGTACTATTGTGATATAACGTATAACGTTATATACTACTACGTTATAGCGTATAACGTTATATACTATTGAGATATAACGTATAACGTTATGTACTATGACCATATATCGTATAACGTTATATACTATTACGTCATAACGTATAACGTTATATACTATTACGATATAACGTATAACGTTATATACTATTACGATATAACGTATAACGTTATATACTATTACGTTATAAAGTATAACATTATATAGTATTACGTTATAACCTATAACGTTATATACTATTACGTTATAACGTATAACGTTATATACTATTACGATATAACGTATAACGTTATATGCTATTACGTTATAACGTATAACGTTATATACTATTCAGATATAACGAATAACGTAATATACCAGGCAGATATATTGTTATATACTATGGAGACAAAACGTATAACGTTATATACTATTACGATATAAAGTGTAACGTTATATAGTATTACGATATAGGGTATAACATTATGTACTACTACTATATAACGTATAACGTTATATACTACTACGATATAACGTATAACGTTATATACTACTACGATATAACGTCTAAGGTTATGTACTATTGAGATATAACGTATAACGTTATATACTACTACGTTATAGCGTATAACGTTATATACTATTGAGATATAACGTATAACGTTATGTACTATGACGATATATAGTATAACGTTATATACTATTACGTCATAACGTATAACGTTATATACTATTACGATATAACGTATAACGTTATATACTATTACGTTATAAAGTATAACATTATATAGTAATACGATATTGAGTATAACGTTATATACTATTGAGATATAACGTATAACGTTATGTACTATTGAGATATAACGTATAACGTTATGTACTATTGAGATATAACGTATAACGTTATATACTACTACGTTATAGCGTATAACGTTATATACTATTGAGATATAACGTATAACGTTATGTACTATGACGATATATCGTATAACGTTATGTACTATTACGTCATAACGTATAACGTTATATACTATTACGATATAACGTATAACGTTATATACTATTACGTTATAAAGTATAACATTATATAGTATTACGATATTGAGTATAAGGTTATATACTATTGAGATATAACGTATAACGTTATGTACTATTGAGATATAACGTATAACGTTATGTACTATTGAGATATAACGTATAACGTTATATACTACTACGTTATAGCGTATAACGTTATATACTATTGAGATATAACGTATAACGTTATGTACTATGACGATATATCGTATAACGTTATGTACTATTACGTCATAACGTATAACGTTATATACTATTACGATATAACGTATAACGTTATATACTATTACGTTATAAAGTATAACATTATATAGTATTACGATATTGAGTATAAAGTTATATACTATTGAGATATCACGTATAACGTTATATACTATTACGTTATAACGTATAACGTTATATACTATTACGTTATAACGTATAACGTTATATACTATTACGTTATAACGTATAACGTTATATACTATTACGATATAACGAATAACGTAATATACTAGGCAGATATATTGTTATATACTATGGACACAAAACGTATAACGTTATATACTATTACGATATAAACTGTAACGTTATATAGTATTACGATATAGGGTATAACATTATGTACTTGTACTATATAACGTTTAACGTTATATACTACTACGATATAACGTATAACGTTATATACTATTGAGATATAACGTATAATGTTATGTACTATTGAGATATAACGTATAACGTTATATACTACTACGTTATAGCGTATAACGTTATATACTATTGAGATATAACGTATAACGTTATATACTATTACGTTATAACGTATAACGTTATATACTATTCAGATATAACGAATAACGTAATATACCAGGCAGATATATTGTTATATACTATGGAGACAAAACGTATAACGTTATATACTATTACGATATAACGTATAACGTTATATACTACTACGATATAACGTATAACGTTATATACTACTACGATATAACGTATAACGTTATATACTATTGATATATAACGTATAACGTTATGTACTATGACGACATAACGTATAACGTTATATACTACTGAGATGTAACGTATAACGTTATGTACTATGACGATATAACGTATAACGTTATATACTATTACGTCATAACGTATAACGTTTTATAGTATTACGATATAGGGTATAACGTTATATACTATTGAGGTGTAACGAATAACGTTATATACTACTACGATGTAACGTACAGCGTTATATACTACTACGATATAACGTATAACGTTATATACTATTGAGATATAACGTATAACGTTATATGCTACTACGATGTAACGTATAACGTTATATACTACAACGATATAACGTATAAAGTTATATACTATTGAGATATAACGTATAACGTTATGTACTATGACGATATATCGTATAACGTTATATACTATTACGTCATAACGTATAACGTTTTATAGTATTACGATATAGGATAAAACGTTATATACTATTGAGGTGTAACGTATAACGTTATATACTACTACGATGTAACTTACAACGTTATATACTACTACGATATAACGTATGACGTTATATACTACTACGATATAACGTATGACGTTATATACTATTACGTTATAACGTATAACGTTATATACTATTCAGATATAACGAATAACGTAACATACCAGGAAGATATATTGTTATATACTATGGAGACAAAACGTATAACGTTATATACTATTACGATATAAAGTGTAACGTTATATAGTATTACGATATAGGGTATAACATTATGTACTACTACTATATAACGTATAACGTTATGTACTATGACGACATAACGTATAACGTTATATACTATTGAGATATAACGTATAACGTTATGTACTATTGAGATATAACGTATAACGTTATGTACTATTGTGATATAACGTATAACGTTATATACTACTACGTTATAGCGTATAACGTTATATACTATTGAGATATAACGTATAACGTTATGTACTATGACGATATATCGTATAACGTTATATACTATTACGTCATAACGTATAACGTTATATACTATTACGATATAACGTATAACGTTATATACTATTACGTTATAAAGTATAACATTATATAGTATTACGTTATAACCTATAACGTTATATACTATTACGTTAGAACGTATAACGTTATATACTATTACGATATAACGTATAACGTTATATGCTATTACGTTATAACGTATAACGTTATATACTATTCAGATATAACGAATAACGTAATATACCAGGCAGATATATTGTTTTATACTATGGAGACAAAACGTATAACGTTATATACTATTACGATATAAAGTGTAACGTTATATAGTATTACGATATAGGGTATAACATTATGTACTACTACTATATAACGTATAACGTTATATACTACTACGATATAACGTATAACGTTATATACTACTACGATATAACGTATAACGTTATGTACTATTGAGATATAACGTATGACGTTATATACTACTACGTTATAGCGTATAACGTTATATACTATTGAGATATAACGTATAACGTTATGTACTATTGAGATACAACGTATAGCGTTATATACTACTACGTTATAGCGTATAACGTTATATACTATTGAGATATAACATATAACGTTATGTACTATGACGATATATCGTATAACGTTATATACTATTACGTCATAACGTATAACGTTATATACTACTACGATATAACGTAACTCGTTATATACTATTACGTTTTAGTGTATAACGTTATATAGTATTACGCTATAGAGCATAACGTTATACACTATTAGGTTAGAACGTATAACGTTATATACTACTACGGTATAACGTATAACGTTATATACTATTGAGATATAACGTATAACGTTATGTACTATGACGACATAACGAATAACGTAATATACCAGGCAGATATATTGTTATATACTATGGAGACAAAACGTATAACGTTATATACTACTACGATGTAACGTATAACGTTATATACTATTGAGATATAACGTATAACGTTATGTACTATTGAGATATAACGTATAACGTTATGTACTATTGAGATATAACGTATAACGTTATATACTACTACCTTATAGCGTATAACGTTATATACTATTGAGATATAACGTATAACGTTATATACTATTACGTTATAACGTATAACGTTATATACTATTCAGATATAACGAATAACGTAATATACCAGGCAGATATATTGTTATATACTATGGAGTCAAAACGTATAACGTTATATACTATTACGATATAAAGTGTAACGTTATATAGTATTACGATATAGGGTATAACATTATGTACTACTACTATATAACGTATAACCTTATATACTACTACGATATAACGTATAACGTTATATACTATTGAGATATAACGTATAACGTTATGTACTATTGAGATATAACGTATAACGTTATATACTATTGATATATAACGTATAACGTTATGTACTATGACGACATAACGTATAACGTTATATACTATTGAGATATAACGTATAACGTTATGTACTTTTGAGATATAACGTATAACGTTATGTACTATTGAGATACAACGTATAACGTTATATACTACTACGTTATAGCGTATAACGTTATATGCTATTGAGATATAACATATAACGTTATGTACTATGACGATATATCGTATAACGTTATATACTATTACGTCATAACGTATAACGTTATATACTATTACGATATAACGTATAACGTTATATACTATTACGTTATAAAGTATAACATTATATAGTATTACGTTATAACCTATAACGTTATATACTATTACGTTATAACGTATAACGTTATATACTATTACGATATAACGTATAACGTATAACGTTATATACTATTCAGATATAACGAATAACGTAATATACCAGGCAGATATATTGTTATATACTATGGAGACAAAACGTATAACGTTATATACTATTACGATATAAAGTGTAACGTTATATAGTATTACGATATAGGGTATAACATTATGTACTACTACTATATAACGTATAACGTTATATACTACTACGATATAACGCATAACGTTATATACTATTGAGATATAACGTATAACGTTATGTACTATTGAGATATAACGTATAACGTTATATACTATTGAGATATAACGTATAACGTTATATACTACTACGTTATAGCGTATAACGTTATATACTATTGAGATATAACGTATAACGTTATGTACTATGACCATATATCGTATAACGTTATATACTATTACGTCATAACGTATAACGTTATATACTATTACGATATAACGTATAACGTTATATACTATTACGATATAACGTATAACGTTATATACTATTACGTTATAAAGTATAACATTATATAGTATTACGTTATAACCTATAACGTTATATACTATTACGTTATAACGTATAACGTTATATACTATTACGATATAACGTATAACGTTATATGCTATTACGTTATAACGTATAACGTTATATACTATTCAGATATAACGAATAACGTAATATACCAGGCAGATATATTGTTATATACTATGGAGACAAAACGTATAACGTTATATACTATTACGATATAAAGTGTAACGTTATATAGTATTACGATATAGGGTATAACATTATGTACTACTACTATATAACGTATAACGTTATATACTACTACGATATAACGTATAACGTTATATACTACTACGATATAACGTCTAAGGTTATGTACTATTGAGATATAACGTATAACGTTATATACTACTACGTTATAGCGTATAACGTTATATACTATTGAGATATAACGTATAACGTTATGTACTATGACGATATATAGTATAACGTTATATACTATTACGTCATAACGTATAACGTTATATACTATTACGATATAACGTATAACGTTATATACTATTACGTTATAAAGTATAACATTATATAGTATTACGATATTGAGTATAACGTTATATACTATTGAGATATAACGTATAACGTTATGTACTATTGAGATATAACGTATAACGTTATGTACTATTGAGATATAACGTATAACGTTATATACTACTACGTTATAGCGTATAACGTTATATACTATTGAGATATAACGTATAACGTTATGTACTATGACGATATATCGTATAACGTTATGTACTATTACGTCATAACGTATAACGTTATATACTATTACGATATAACGTATAACGTTATATACTATTACGTTATAAAGTATAACATTATATAGTATTACGATATTGAGTATAAGGTTATATACTATTGAGATATAACGTATAACGTTATGTACTATTGAGATATAACGTATAACGTTATGTACTATTGAGATATAACGTATAACGTTATATACTACTACGTTATAGCGTATAACGTTATATACTATTGAGATATAACGTATAACGTTATGTACTATGACGATATATCGTATAACGTTATGTACTATTACGTCATAACGTATAACGTTATATACTATTACGATATAACGTATAACGTTATATACTATTACGTTATAAAGTATAACATTATATAGTATTACGATATTGAGTATAAAGTTATATACTATTGAGATATCACGTATAACGTTATATACTATTACGTTATAACGTATAACGTTATATACTATTACGTTATAACGTATAACGTTATATACTATTACGTTATAACGTATAACGTTATATACTATTACGATATAACGAATAATGTAATATACTAGGCAGATATATTGTTATATACTATGGACACAAAACGTATAACGTTATATACTATTACGATATAAACTGTAACGTTATATAGTATTACGATATAGGGTATAACATTATGTACTTGTACTATATAACGTTTAACGTTATATACTACTACGATATAACGTATAACGTTATATACTATTGAGATATAACGTATAATGTTATGTACTATTGAGATATAACGTATAACGTTATATACTACTACGTTATAGCGTATAACGTTATATACTATTGAGATATAACGTATAACGTTATATACTATTCAGATATAACGAATAACGTAATATACCAGGCAGATATATTGTTATATACTATGGAGACAAAACGTATAACGTTATATACTATTACGATATAACGTATAACGTTATATACTACTACGATATAACGTATAACGTTATATACTACTACGATATAACGTATAACGTTATATACTATTGATATATAACGTATAACGTTATGTACTATGACGACATAACGTATAACGTTATATACTACTGAGATGTAACGTATAACGTTATGTACTATGACGATATAACGTATAACGTTATATACTATTACGTCATAACGTATAACGTTTTATAGTATTACGATATAGGATAAAACGTTATATACTATTGAGGTGTAACGAATAACGTTATATACTACTACGATGTAACGTACAGCGTTATATACTACTACGATATAACGTATAACGTTATATACTATTGAGATATAACGTATAACGTTATATGCTACTACGATGTAACGTATAACGTTATATACTACAACGATATAACGTATAAAGTTATATACTATTGAGATATAACGTATAACGTTATGTACTATGACGATATATCGTATAACGTTATATACTATTACGTCATAACGTATAACGTTTTATAGTATTACGATATAGGATAAAACGTTATATACTATTGAGGTGTAACGTATAACGTTATATACTACTACGATGTAACTTACAACGTTATATACTACTACGATATAACGTATGACGTTATATACTACTACGATATAACGTATGACGTTATATACTATTACGTTATAACGTATAACGTTATATACTATTCAGATATAACGAATAACGTAACATACCAGGAAGATATATTGTTATATACTATGGAGACAAAACGTATAACGTTATATACTATTACGATATAAAGTGTAACGTTATATAGTATTACGATATAGGGTATAACATTATGTACTACTACTATATAACGTATAACGTTATGTACTATGACGACATAACGTATAACGTTATATACTATTGAGATATAACGTATAACGTTATGTACTATTGAGATATAACGTATAACGTTATGTACTATTGTGATATAACGTATAACGTTATATACTACTACGTTATAGCGTATAACGTTATATACTATTGAGATATAACGTATAACGTTATGTACTATGACGATATATCGTATAACGTTATATACTATTACGTCATAACGTATAACGTTATATACTATTACGATATAACGTATAACGTTATATACTATTACGTTATAAAGTATAACATTATATAGTATTACGTTATAACCTATAACGTTATATACTATTACGTTATAACGTATAACGTTATATACTATTACGATATAACGTATAACGTTATATGCTATTACGTTATAACGTATAACGTTATATACTATTCAGATATAACGAATAACGTAATATACCAGGCAGATATATTGTTTTATACTATGGAGACAAAACGTATAACGTTATATACTATTACGATATAAAGTGTAACGTTATATAGTATTACGATATAGGGTATAACATTATGTACTACTACTATATAACGTATAACGTTATATACTACTACGATATAACGTATAACGTTATATACTACTACGATATAACGTATAACGTTATGTACTATTGAGATATAACGTATGACGTTATATACTACTACGTTATAGCGTATAACGTTATATACTATTGAGATATAACGTATAACGTTATGTACTATTGAGATACAACGTATAGCGTTATATACTACTACGTTATAGCGTATAACGTTATATACTATTGAGATATAACATATAACGTTATGTACTATGACGATATATCGTATAACGTTATATACTATTACGTCATAACGTATAACGTTATATACTACTACGATATAACGTAACTCGTTATATACTATTACGTTTTAGTGTATAACGTTATATAGTATTACGCTATAGAGCATAACGTTATACACTATTAGGTTAGAACGTATAACGTTATATACTACTACGGTATAACGTATAACGTTATATACTATTGAGATATAACGTATAACGTTATGTACTATGACGACATAACGAATAACGTAATATACCAGGCAGATATATTGTTATATACTATGGAGACAAAACGTATAACGTTATATACTACTACGATGTAACGTATAACGTTATATACTATTGAGATATAACGTATAACGTTATGTACTATTGAGATATAACGTATAACGTTATGTACTATTGAGATATAACGTATAACGTTATATACTACTACCTTATAGCGTATAACGTTATATACTATTGAGATATAACGTATAACGTTATATACTATTACGTTATAACGTATAACGTTATATACTATTCAGATATAACGAATAACGTAATATACCAGGCAGATATATTGTTATATACTATGGAGTCAAAACGTATAACGTTATATACTATTACGATATAAAGTGTAACGTTATATAGTATTACGATATAGGGTATAACATTATGTACTACTACTATATAACGTATAACCTTATATACTACTACGATATAACGTATAACGTTATATACTATTGAGATATAACGTATAACGTTATGTACTATTGAGATATAACGTATAACGTTATATACTATTGATATATAACGTATAACGTTATGTACTATGACGACATAACGTATAACGTTATATACTATTGAGATATAACGTATAACGTTATGTACTTTTGAGATATAACGTATAACGTTATGTACTATTGAGATACAACGTATAACGTTATATACTACTACGTTATAGCGTATAACGTTATATGCTATTGAGATATAACATATAACGTTATGTACTATGACGATATATCGTATAACGTTATATACTATTACGTCATAACGTATAACGTTATATACTATTACGATATAACGTATAACGTTATATACTATTACGTTATAAAGTATAACATTATATAGTATTACGTTATAACCTATAACGTTATATACTATTACGTTATAACGTATAACGTTATATACTATTACGATATAACGTATAACGTATAACGTTATATACTATTCAGATATAACGAATAACGTAATATACCAGGCAGATATATTGTTATATACTATGGAGACAAAACGTATAACGTTATATACTATTACGATATAAAGTGTAACGTTATATAGTATTACGATATAGGGTATAACATTATGTACTACTACTATATAACGTATAACGTTATATACTACTACGATATAACGCATAACGTTATATACTATTGAGATATAACGTATAACGTTATGTACTATTGAGATATAACGTATAACGTTATATACTATTGAGATATAACGTATAACGTTATATACTACTACGTTATAGCGTATAACGTTATATACTATTGAGATATGACGTATAACGTTATGTACTATGACGATATATCGTATAACGTTATATACTATTACGTCATAACGTATAACGTTATATACTATTACGATATAACGTATAACGTTATATACTATTATGTTATAAAGTATAACATTATATAGTATTACGATATTGAGTATAACGTTATATACTATTGAGATATAACGTATGACGTTATGTACTATTGAGATATAACGTATAACGTTATGTACTATTGAGATATAACGTATAACGTTATATACTACTACGTTATAGCGTATAACGTTATATACTATTGAGATATAACGTATAACGTTATGTACTATGACGATATATCGTATAACGTAATATACTATTACGTCATAACGTATAACGTTATATACTATTACGATATAACGTATAACGTTATATACTATTACGTCATAACGTATAACGTTTTATAGTATTACGATATAGGGTATAAGGTTATATACTATTGAGGTGTAACGAATAACGTTATATACTACTACGATGTAACGTACAGCGTTATATACTACTACGATATAACGTATAACGTTATATACTATTGAGATATAACGTATAACGTTATATGCTACTAGGATGTAACGTATAACGTTATATACTACAACGATATAACGTATAACGTTATATACTATTGAGATATAACGTATAACGTTATGTACTATGACGATATATCGTATAACGTTATATACTATTACGTCATAACGTATAACGTTTTATAGTATTACGATATAGGATAAAACGTTATATACTATTGAGGTGTAACGTATAACGTTATATACTACTACGATGTAACGTACAACGTTATATACTACTACGACATAACGTATGACGTTATATACTACTACGATATAACGTATGACGTTATATACTATTATGTTATAACGTATAACGTTATATACTATTCAGATATAACGAATAACGTAATATACCAGGCAGATATATTGTTATATACTATGGAGACAAAACGTATAACGTTATATATTATTATGATATAAAATGTAACGTTATATACTATTGAGATATAACGTATAACGTTATGTACTATTGAGATATAACGTATAACGTTATATACTACTACGTTAGAGTGTATAACGTTATATACTATTGAGATATAACGTATAACGTTATGTACTATGACGATATATCGTATAACGTTATATACTATTACGTCATAACGTATAACGTTATATACTATTACGATATAACGTATAACGTTATATACTATTACGTTATAATGTACAACATTATATAGTATTACGATATTGAGTATAACGTTATATACTATTGAGATATAACGTATAACGTTATGTACTATTGAGATATAACGTATAACGTTATGTACTATTGAGATATAACGTATAACGTTATATACTACTACGTTAGAGTGTATAACGTTATATACTATTGAGGTGTAACGAATAACGTTATATACTACTACGATGTAACGTACAGCGTTATATACTACTACGATATAACGTATAACGTTATATACTATTGAGATATAACGTATAACGTTATATACTACTACGATGTAACGTACAACATTATATACTACTACGATATAACGTATGACGTTATATACTACTACGATTTAACGTATGACGTTATATACTATTACGTTATAACGTATAACGTTATATACTATTCAGATATAACGAATAACGTAATATACCAGGCAGATATATTGTTATATACTATGGAGACAAAACGTATATCGTTATATACTATTACGATATAAAGTGTAACGTTATATAGTATTACGATATAGGGTATAACATTATGTACTACTACTATATAACGTATAACGTTATGTACTATGACGACATAACGTATAACGTTATATACTATTGAGATATAACGTATAACGTTATGTACTTTTGAGATATAACGTATAACGTTATGTACTATTGAGATACAACGTATAACGTTATATACTACTACGTTATAGCGTATAACGTTATATACTATTGAGATATAACGTATAACGTTATGTACTATTACGTTATAAAGTATAACATTATATAGTATTACGATATTGAGTATAACGTTATATACTATTGAGATATAACGTATAACGTTATGTACTATTGAGATATAACGTATAACGTTATGTACTATTGAGATATAACGTATAACGTTATATACTACTACGTTATAGCGTATAACGTTATATACTATTGAGATATAACGTATAACGTTATGTACTATGACGATATATCGTATAACGTTATATACTATTACGTCATAACGTATAACGTTATATACTATTACGATATAACGTATAACGTTATATACTATTACGTTATAAAGTATAACATTATATAGTATTACGATATTGAGTATAAGGTTATATACTTTTGAGATATAACATATAACGTTATATACTATTACGTTACAACGTATAACGTTATATACTATTACGTTATAACGTATAACGTTATATACTATTACGATATAACGAATAACGTAATATACCAGGCAGATATATTGTTATATACTATGGACACAAAACGTATAACGTTATATACTATTACGATATAAACTGTAACGTTATATAGTATTACGATATAGGGTATAACATTATGTACTTCTACTATATAACGTTTAACGTTATATACTACTACGATATAACGTATAACGTTATATACTATTGAGATATAACGTATAATGTTATGTACTATTGAGATATAACGTATAACGTTATATACTACTACGTTATAGCGTATAACGTTATATACTATTGAGATATAACGTATAACGTTATATACTATTACGTTATAACGTATAACGTTATATACTATTACGTTACAACGTATAACATTATATACTACTCAGATATAACGAATAACGTAATATACCAGGCAGATATATTGTTATATACTATGGAGACAAAACGTATATCGTTATATACTATTACGATATAAAGTGTAACGTTATATAGTATTACGATATAAGGTATAACATTATGTACTACTACTATATATCGTATAACGTTGTATACTATTACGTTATAACGTATAACGTTATATACTATTACGATATAACGTATAACGTTATATACTATTACGTTATAACGTATAACGTTATATACTATTCAGATATAACGAATAACGTAATATACCAGGCAGATATATTGTTATATACTATTACGTCATAACGTATAACGTTATATACTATTACGGTATAACGTATAACGTTATATACTACTACGATATAACGTATAACGTTATATACTACTACGATATAACGTATAACGTTATATACTATTGATATATAACGTATAACGTTATGTACTATGACGACATAACGTATAACGTTATATACTACTGAGATGTAACGTATAACGTTATGTACTATGACGATATAACGTACAACGTTATATACTATTACGTCATAACGTATAACGTTTTATAGTATTACGATATAGGGTATAACGTTATATACTATTGAGGTGTAACGAATAACGTTATATACTACTACGATGTAACGTACAGCGTTATATACTACTACGATATAACGTATAACGTTATATACTATTGAGATATAACGTATAACGTTATATGCTACTACGATGTAACGTATAACGTTATATACTACAACGATATAACGTATAACGTTATATACTATTGAGATATAACGTATAACGTTATGTACTATGACGATATATCGTATAACGTTATATACTATTACGTCATAACGTATAACGTTTTATAGTATTACGATATAGGATAAAACGTTATATACTATTGAGGTGTAACGTATAACGTTATATACTACTACGATGTAACGCACAACGTTATATACTACTACGATATAACGTATGACGTTATATACTACTACGATATAACGTATGACGTTATATACTATTACGTTATAACGTATAACGTTATATACTATTCAGATATAACGAATAACGTAATATACCAGGCAGATATATTGTTATATACTATGGAGACAAAACGTATAACGTTATATACTATTACGATATAAAGTGTAACGTTATATAGTATTACGATATAGGGTATAACATTATGTACTACTACTATATAACGTATAACGTTATGTACTATGACGACATAACGTATAACGTTATATACTATTGAGATATAACGTATAACGTTATGTACTATTGAGATATAACGTATAACGTTATGTACTATTGTGATATAACGTATAACGTTATATACTACTACGTTATAGCGTATAACGTTATATACTATTGAGATATAACGTATAACGTTATGTACTATGACCATATATCGTATAACGTTATATACTATTACGTCATAACGTATAACGTTATATACTATTACGATATAACGTATAACGTTATATACTATTACGATATAACGTATAACGTTATATGCTATTACGATATAACGTATAACGTTATATGCTATTACGTTATAACGTATAACGTTATATACTATTCAGATATAACGAATAACGTAATATACCAGGCAGATATATTGTTATATACTATGGAGACAAAACGTATAACGTTATATACTATTACGATATAAAGTGTAACGTTATATAGTATTACGATATAGGGTATAACATTATGTACTACTACTATATAACGTATAACGTTATATACTACTACGATATAACGTATAACGTTATATACTACTACGATATAACGTATAACGTTATGTACTATTGAGATATAACGTATAACGTTATATACTACTACGTTATAGCGTATAACGTTATATACTATTGAGATATAACGTATAACGTTATGTACTATGACGATATATAGTATAACGTTATATACTATTACGTCATAACGTATAACGTTATATACTATTACGATATAACGTATAACGTTATATACTATTACGTTATAAAGTATAACATTATATAGTATTACGATATTGAGTATAACGTTATATACTATTGAGATATAACGTATAACGTTATGTACTATTGAGATATAACGTATAACGTTATGTACTATTGAGATATAACGTATAACGTTATATACTACTACGTTATAGCGTATAACGTTATATACTATTGAGATATAACGTATAACGTTATGTACTATGACGATATATCGTATAACGTTATGTACTATTACGTCATAACGTATAACGTTATATACTATTACGATATAACGTATAACGTTATATACTATTACGTTATAAAGTATAACATTATATAGTATTACGATATTGAGTATAAGGTTATATACTATTGAGATATAACGTATAACGTTATGTACTATTGAGATATAACGTATAACGTTATGTACTATTGAGATATAACGTATAACGTTATATACTACTACGTTATAGCGTATAACGTTATATACTATTGAGATATAACGTATAACGTTATGTACTATGACGATATATCGTATAACGTTATGTACTATTACGTCATAACGTATAACGTTATATACTATTACGATATAACGTATAACGTTATATACTATTACGTTATAAAGTATAACATTATATAGTATTACGATATTGAGTATAAAGTTATATACTATTGAGATATAACGTATAACGTTATATACTATTACGTTATAACGTATAACGTTATATACTATTACGTTATAACGTATAACGTTATATACTATTACGTTATAACGTATAACGTTATATACTATTACGATATAACGAATAACGTAATATACCAGGCAGATATATTGTTATATACTATGGAGACAAAACGTATATCGTTATATACTATTACGATATAAATTGTAACGTTATATAGTATTACGATATAAGGTATAACATTATGTACTACTACTATATAACGTATAACGTTGTATACTATTACGTTATAACGTATAACGTTATATACTATTACGATATAACGTATAACGTTATATACTATTACGTTATAACGTATAACGTTATATACTATTCAGATATAACGAATAACGTAATATACCAGGCAGATATATTGTTATATACTATTACGTCTTAACGTATAACGTTATATACTATTACGATATAACGTATAACGTTATATACTACTACGATATAACGTATAACGTTATATACTACTACGATATAACGTATAACGTTATGTACTATGACGACATAACGTATAACGTTATATACTATTGAGATATAACGTATAACGTTATGTACTATTGAGATATAACGTATAACGTTATGTACTATTGTGATATAACGTATAAAGTTATATACTACTACGTTATAGCGTATAACGTTATATACTATTGAGATATAACGTATAACGTTATGTACTATGACGATATATCGTATAACGTTATATACTATTACGTCATAACGTATAACGTTATATACTATTACGATATAACGTATAACGTTATATACTATTACGTTATAAAGTATAACATTATATAGTATTACGTTATAACCTATAACGTTATATACTATTACGTTATAACGTATAACGTTAAATACTATTACGATATAACGTATAACGTTATATGCTATTACGTTATAACGTATAACGTTATATACTATTGATATATAACGTATAACGTTATGTACTATGACGACATAACGTATAACGTTATATACTACTGAGATGTAACGTATAACGTTATGTACTATGACGATATAACGTATAACGTTATGTACTATTACGTCATAACGTATAACGTTTTATAGTATTACGATATAGGGTATAACGTTATATACTATTGAGGTGTAACGAATAACGTTATATACTACTACGATGTAACGTACAGCGTTATATACTACTACGTTATAGCGTATAACGTTATATACTATTGAGATATAACGTATAACGTTATGTACTATGACGATATATCGTATAACGTTATATACTATTACGTCATAACGTATAACGTTATATACTATTACGATATAACGTATAACGTTATATACTACTACGATGTAACGTATAACGTTATATACTACAACGATATAACGTATAACGTTATATACTATTGAGATATAACGTATAACGTTATGTACTATGACGATATATCGTATAACGTTATATACTATTACGTCATAACGTATAACGTTTTATAGTATTACGATATAGGATAAAACGTTATATACTATTGAGGTGTAACGTATAACGTTATATACTACTACGATGTAACGTACAACGTTATATACTACTACGATATAACGTATGACGTTATATACTACTACGATATAACGTATGACGTTATATACTATTACGTTATAACGTATAACGTTATATACTATTCAGATATGACGAATAACGTAATATACCAGGCAGATATAACGAATAACGTAATATACCAGGCAGATATATTGTTATATACTATGGAGACAAAACGTATAACGCTATATACTATTACGATATAAAGTGTAACGTTATATATTATTACGATATAGGGTATAACATTATGTACTACTACTATATAACGTATAAAGTTATGTACTATGACGACATAACGTATAACGTTATATAGTATTGAGATATAACGTATAACGTTATGTACATTTGAGATATAACGTATAACGTTATGTACTATTGAGATACAACATATAACGTTATATACTACTACGTTATAGCGTATAACGTTATATACTATTGAGGTGTAACGAATAACGTTATATACTACTACGATGTAACGTACAGCGTTATATACTACTACGATATAACGTATAACGTTATATACTATTGAGATATAACGTATAACGTTATATACTACTACGATGTAACGTATAGCGTTATATACTACAACGATATAACGTATAACGTTATATACTATTACGTTATAACGTATAACGTTATATACTATTCAGATATAACGAATAACGTAATATACCAGGCAGATATATTGTTATATACTATGGAGACAAAACGTATAACGTTATATACTATTACGATATAAAGTGTAACGTTATATAGTATTACGATATAGGGTATAACATTATGTACTACTACTATATAACGTATAACGTTATATACTACTACGATATAACGCATAACGTTATATACTATTGAGATATAACGTATAACGTTATGTACTATTGAGATATAACGTATAACATTATATACTATTGAGGTATAACGTATAACGTTATATACTACTACGTTATAGCGTATAACGTTATATACTATTGAGATATAACGTATAACGTTATGTACTATGACGATATATCGTATAACGTTATATACTATTACGTCATAACGTATAACGTTATATACTATTACGATATAACGTATAACGTTATATACTCCTACGATATAACGTATAACGTTATATACTATTGATATATAACGTATAACGTTATGTACTATGACGACATAACGTATAACGTTATATACTACTGAGATGTAACGTATAACGTTATGTACTATGACGATATAACGTATAACGTTATATACTATTACGTCATAACGTATAACGTTTTATAGTATTACGATATAGGGTATAACGTTATATACTATTGAGGTGTAACGAATAACGTTATATACTACTACGATGTAACGTACAGCGTTATATACTACTACGATATAACGTATAACGTTATATACTATTGAGATATAACGTATAACGTTATATGCTACTACGATGTAACGTATAACGTTATATACTACAACGATATAACGTATAACGTTATATACTATTGAGATATAACGTATAACGTTATGTACTATGACGATATATCGTATAACGTTATATACTATTACGTCATAACGTATAACGTTTTATAGTATTACGATATAGGATAAAACGTTATATACTATTGAGGTGTAACGTATAACGTTATATACTACTACGATGTAACTTACAACGTTATATACTACTACGATATAACGTATGACGTTATATACTACTACGATATAACGTATGACGTTATATACTATTACGTTATAGCGTATAACGTTATATACTATTGAGATATAACGTATAACGTTATGTACTATGACGATATATCGTATAACGTTATATACTATTACGTCATAACGTATAACGTTATATACTATTACGATATAACGTATAACATTATATACTATTCAGATATAACGAATAACGTAATATACCAGGCAGATATATTGTTATATACTTTGGAGACAAAACGTATAACGTTATATACTATTACGATATAAAGTGTAACGTTATATAGTATTACGATATAGGGTATAACATTATGAACTACTACTATATAACGTATAACGTTATATACTACTACGATATAACGTATAACGTTATATACTACTACGATATAACGTATAACGTTATGTACTATTGAGATATAACGTATAACGTTATATACTACTACGTTATAGCGTATAACGTTATATACTATTGAGATATAACGTATAACGTTATGTACTATGACGATATATCGTATAACGTTATATACTATTACGTCATAACGTATAACGTTATATACTATTACGATATAACGTATAACGTTATATACTATTACGTTATAAAGTATAACATTATATAGTATTACGATATTGAGTATAAGGTTATATACTTTTGAGATATAACGTATAACGTTATATACTATTACGTTATAACGTATAACGTTATATACTATTACGTTATAACGTATAACGTTATATACTATTACGATATAACGTATAACGTTATGTACTATGACGATATATCGTATAACGTTATATACTATTACGTCATAACGTATAACGTTATATACTATTACGATATAACGTATAACGTTATGTACTATGACGATATATCGTATAACGTTATATACTATTACATCATAACGTATAACGTTTTATAGTATTACGATATAGGATAAAACGTTATATACTATTGAGGTGTAACGTATAACGTTATATACTACTACGATGTAACTTACAACGTTATATACTACTACGATATAACGTATGACGTTATATACTACTACGATATAACGTATGACGTTATATACTATTACGTTATAACGTATAACGTTATATACTATTCAGATATAACGAATAACGTAATATACCAGGAAGATATATTGTTATATACTATGGAGACAAAACGTATAACGTTATATACTATTACGATATAAAGTGTAACGTTATATAGTATTACGATATAGGGTATAACATTATGTACTACTACTATATAACGTATAACGTTATGTACTATGACGACATAACGTATAACGTTATATACTATTGAGATATAACGTATAACGTTATGTACTATTGAGATATAACGTATAACGTTATGTACTATTGTGATATAACGTATAACGTTATATACTACTACGTTATAGCGTATAACGTTATATACTATTGAGATATAACGTATAACGTTATGTACTATGACGATATATCGTATAACGTTATATACTATTACGTCATAACGTATAACGTTATATACTATTACGATATAACGTATAACGTTATATACTATTACGTTATAAAGTATAACATTATATAGTATTACGTTATAACCTATAACGTTATATACTATTACGTTATAACGTATAACGTTATATACTATTACGATATAACGTATAACGTTATATGCTATTACGTTATAACGTATAACGTTATATACTATTCAGATATAACGAATAACGTAATATACCAGGCAGATATATTGTTATATACTATGGAGACAAAACGTATAACGTTATATACTATTACGATATAAAGTGTAACGTTATATAGTATTACGATATAGGGTATAACATTATGTACTACTACTATATAACGTATAACGTTATATACTACTACGATATAACGTATAACGTTATATACTACTACGATATAACGTATAACGTTATGTACTATTGAGATATAACGTATAACGTTATATACTACTACGTTATAGCGTATAACGTTATATACTATTGAGATATAACGTATAACGTTATGTACTATGACGATATATAGTATAACGTTATATACTATTACGTCATAACGTATAACGTTATATACTATTACGATATAACGTATAACGTTATATACTATTACGTTATAAAGTATAACATTATATAGTATTACGATATTGAGTATAACGTTATATACTATAGAGATATAACGTATAACGTTATGTAGTATTGACATATAACGTATAACGTTATATACTACTACGTTATAGCGTATAACGTTATATACTATTGAGATATAACGTATAACGTTATGTACTATGACGATATATCGTATAACGTTATGTACTATTACGTCATAACGTATAACGTTATATACTATTACGATATAACGTATAACGTTATATACTATTACGTTATAAAGTATAACATTATATAGTATTACGATATTGAGTATAAGGTTATATACTATTGAGATATAACGTATAACGTTATATGCTATTACGTTATAACGTATAACGTTATATACTATTCAGATATAACGAATAACGTAATATACCAGGCAGATATATTGTTATATACTATGGAGACAAAACGTATATCGTTATATACTATTACGATATAAAGTGTAACGTTATATAGTATTACGATATAAGGTATAACATTATGTACTACTACTATATAACGTATAACGTTGTATACTATTACGTTATAACGTATAACGTTATATACTATTACGATATAACGTATAACGTTATATACTATTACGTTATAACGTATAACGTTATATACTATTCAGATATAACGAATAACGTAATATACCAGGCAGATATATTGTTATATACTATTACGTCATAACGTATAACGTTATATACTATTACGATATAACGTATAACGTTATATACTACTACGATATAACGTATAACGTTATATACTACTACGATATAACGTATAACGTTATATACTATTGATATATAACGTATAACGTTATGTACTATGACGACATAACGTATAACGTTATATACTACTGAGATGTAACGTATAACGTTATGTACTATGACGATATAACGTATAACGTTATATACTATTACGTCATAACGTATAACGTTTTATAGTATTACGATATAGGGTATAACGTTATATACTATTGAGGTGTAACGAATAACGTTATATACTACTACGATGTAACGTACAGCGTTATATACTACTACGATATAACGTATAACGTTATATACTATTGAGATATAACGTATAACGTTATATGCTACTACGATGTAACGTATAACGTTATATACTACAACGATATAACGTATAACGTTATATACTATTGAGATATAACGTATAACGTTATGTACTATGACGATATATCGTATAACGTTATATACTATTACGTCATAACGTATAACGTTTTATAGTATTACGATATAGGATAAAACGTTATATACTATTGAGGTGTAACGTATAACGTTATATACTACTACGATGTAACGTACAACGTTCTATACTACTACGATATAACGTATGACGTTATATACTACTACGATATAACGTATGACGTTATATACTATTACGTTATAACGTATAACGTTATATCCTATTCAGATATAACGAATAACGTAATATACCAGGCAGATATATTGTTATATACTATGGAGACAAAACGTATAACGTTATATACTATTACGATATAAAGTGTAACGTTATATAGTATTACGATATAGGGTATAACATTATGTACTACTACTATATAACGTATAACGTTATGTACTATGACGACATAACGTATAACGTTATATACTATTGAGATATAACGTATAACGTTATGTACTATTGAGATATAACGTATAACGTTATGTACTATTGTGATATAACGTATAACGTTATATACTACTACGTTATAGCGTATAACGTTATATACTATTGAGATATAACGTATAACGTTATGTACTATGACCATATATCGTATAACGTTATATACTATTACGTCATAACGTATAACGTTATATACTATTACGATATAACGTATAACGTTATATACTATTACGATATAACGTATAACGTTATATACTATTCAGATATAACGAATAACGTAATATACCAGGCAGATATATTGTTATATACTTTGGAGACAAAACGTATAACGTTATATACTATTACGATATAAAGTGTAACGTTATATAGTATTACGATATAGGGTATAACATTATGTACTACTACTATATAACGTATAACGTTATATACTACTACGATATAACGTATAACGTTATATACTACTACGATATAACGTATAACGTTATGTACTATTGAGATATAACGTATAACGTTATATACTACTACGTTATAGCGTATAACGTTATATACTATTGAGATATAACGTATAACGTTATGTACTATGACGATATATCGTATAACGTTATATACTATTACGTCATAACGTATAACGTTATATACTATTACGATATAACGTATAACGTTATATACTATTACGTTATAAAGTATAACATTATATAGTATTACGATATTGAGTATAAGGTTATATACTTTTGAGATATAACGTATAACGTTATATACTATTACGTTATAACGTATAACGTTATATACTATTACGTTATAACGTATAACGTTATATACTATTACGATATAACGTATAACGTTATGTACTATGACGATATATCGTATAACGTTATATACTATTACGTCATAACGTATAACGTTATATACTATTACGATATAACGTATAACGTTATGTACTATGACGATATATCGTATAACGTTATATACTATTACATCATAACGTATAACGTTTTATAGTATTACGATATAGGATAAAACGTTATATACTATTGAGGTGTAACGTATAACGTTATATACTACTACGATGTAACTTACAACGTTATATACTACTACGATATAACGTATGACGTTATATACTACTACGATATAACGTATGACGTTATATACTATTACGTTATAACGTATAACGTTATATACTATTCAGATATAACGAATAACGTAATATACCAGGAAGATATATTGTTATATACTATGGAGACAAAACGTATAACGTTATATACTATTACGATATAAAGTGTAACGTTATATAGTATTACGATATAGGGTATAACATTATGTACTACTACTATATAACGTATAACGTTATGTACTATGACGACATAACGTATAACGTTATATACTATTGAGATATAACGTATAACGTTATGTACTATTGAGATATAACGTATAACGTTATGTACTATTGTGATATAACGTATAACGTTATATACTACTACGTTATAGCGTATAACGTTATATACTATTGAGATATAACGTATAACGTTATGTACTATGACGATATATCGTATAACGTTATATACTATTACGTCATAACGTATAACGTTATATACTATTACGATATAACGTATAACGTTATATACTATTACGTTATAAAGTATAACATTATATAGTATTACGTTATAACCTATAACGTTATATACTATTACGTTATAACGTATAACGTTATATACTATTACGATATAACGTATAACGTTATATGCTATTACGTTATAACGTATAACGTTATATACTATTCAGATATAACGAATAACGTAATATACCAGGCAGATATATTGTTATATACTATGGAGACAAAACGTATAACGTTATATACTATTACGATATAAAGTGTAACGTTATATAGTATTACGATATAGGGTATAACATTATGTACTACTACTATATAACGTATAACGTTATATACTACTACGATATAACGTATAACGTTATGTACTATTGAGATATAACGTATAACGTTATATACTACTACGTTATAGCGTATAACGTTATATACTATTGAGATATAACGTATAACGTTATGTACTATGACGATATATAGTATAACGTTATATACTATTACGTCATAACGTATAACGTTATATACTATTACGATATAACGTATAACGTTATATACTATTACGTTATAAAGTATAACATTATATAGTATTACGATATTGAGTATAACGTTATATACTATTGAGATATAACGTATAACGTTATGTAGTATTGAGATATAACGTATAACGTTATATACTACTACGTTATAGCGTATAACGTTATATACTATTGAGATATAACGTATAACGTTATGTACTATGACGATATATCGTATAACGTTATGTACTATTACGTCATAACGTATAACGTTATATACTATTACGATATAACGTATAACGTTATATACTATTACGTTATAAAGTATAACATTATATAGTATTACGATATTGAGTATAAGGTTATATACTATTGAGATATAACGTATAACGTTATATGCTATTACGTTATAACGTATAACGTTATATACTATTCAGATATAACGAATAACGTAATATACCAGGCAGATATATTGTTATATACTATGGAGACAAAACGTATATCGTTATATACTATTACGATATAAAGTGTAACGTTATATAGTATTACGATATAAGGTATAACATTATGTACTACTACTATATAACGTATAACGTTATATACTATTACGATATAACGTATAACGTTATATACTACTACGATATAACGTATAACGTTATATACTACTACGATATAACGTATAACGTTATATACTATTGATATATAACGTATAACGTTATGTACTATGACGACATAACGTATAACGTTATATACTACTGAGATGTAACGTATAACGTTATGTACTATGACGATATAACGTATAACGTTATATACTATTACGTCATAACGTATAACGTTTTATAGCATTACGATATAGGGTATAACGTTATATACTATTGAGGTGTAACGAATAACGTTATATACTACTACGATGTAACGTACAGCGTTATATACTACTACGATATAACGTATAACGTTATATACTATTGAGATATAACGTATAACGTTATATGCTACTACGATGTAACGTATAACGTTATATACTACAACGATATAACGTATAACGTTATATACTATTGAGATATAACGTATAACGTTATGTACTATGACGATATATCGTATAACGTTATATACTATTACGTCATAACGTATAACGTTTTATAGTATTACGATATAGGATAAAACGTTATATACTATTGAGGTGTAACGTATAACGTTATATACTACTACGATGTAACGTACAACGTTCTATACTACTACGATATAACGTATGACGTTATATACTACTACGATATAACGTATGACGTTATATACTATTACGTTATAACGTATAACGTTATATCCTATTCAGATATAACGAATAACGTAATATACCAGGCAGATATATTGTTATATACTATGGAGACAAAACGTATAACGTTATATACTATTACGATATAAAGTGTAACGTTATATAGTATTACGATATAGGGTATAACATTATGTACTACTACTATATAACGTATAACGTTATGTACTATGACGACATAACGTATAACGTTATATACTATTGAGATATAACGTATAACGTTATGTACTATTGAGATATAACGTATAACGTTATGTACTATTGTGATATAACGTATAACGTTATATACTACTACGTTATAGCGTATAACGTTATATACTATTGAGATATAACGTATAACGTTATGTACTATGACCATATATCGTATAACGTTATATACTATTACGTCATAACGTATAACGTTATATACTATTACGATATAACGTATAACGTTATATACTATTACGATATAACGTATAACGTTATATACTATTCAGATATAACGAATAACGTAATATACCAGGCAGATATATTGTTATATACTTTGGAGACAAAACGTATAACGTTATATACTATTACGATATAAAGTGTAACGTTATATAGTATTACGATATAGGGTATAACATTATGTACTACTACTATATAACGTATAACGTTATATACTACTACGATATAACGTATAACGTTATATACTACTACGATATAACGTATAACGTTATGTACTATTGAGATATAACGTATAACGTTATATACTACTACGTTATAGCGTATAACGTTATATACTATTGAGATATAACGTATAACGTTATGTACTATGACGATATATCGTATAACGTTATATACTATTACGTCATAACGTATAACGTTATATACTATTACGATATAACGTATAACGTTATATACTATTACGTTATAAAGTATAACATTATATAGTATTACGATATTGAGTATAAGGTTATATACTTTTGAGATATAACGTATAACGTTATATACTATTACGTTATAACGTATAACGTTATATACTATTACGTTATAACGTATAACGTTATATACTATTACGATATAACGTATAACGTTATGTACTATGACGATATATCGTATAACGTTATATACTATTACGTCATAACGTATAACGTTATATACTATTACGATATAACGTATAACGTTATGTACTATGACGATATATCGTATAACGTTATATACTATTACATCATAACGTATAACGTTTTATAGTATTACGATATAGGATAAAACGTTATATACTATTGAGGTGTAACGTATAACGTTATATACTACTACGATGTAACTTACAACGTTATATACTACTACGATATAACGTATGACGTTATATACTACTACGATATAACGTATGACGTTATATACTATTACGTTATAACGTATAACGTTATATACTATTCAGATATAACGAATAACGTAATATACCAGGAAGATATATTGTTATATACTATGGAGACAAAACGTATAACGTTATATACTATTACGATATAAAGTGTAACGTTATATAGTATTACGATATAGGGTATAACATTATGTACTACTACTATATAACGTATAACGTTATGTACTATGACGACATAACGTATAACGTTATATACTATTGAGATATAACGTATAACGTTATGTACTATTGAGATATAACGTATAACGTTATGTACTATTGTGATATAACGTATAACGTTATATACTACTACGTTATAGCGTATAACGTTATATACTATTGAGATATAACGTATAACGTTATGTACTATGACGATATATCGTATAACGTTATATACTATTACGTCATAACGTATAACGTTATATACTATTACGATATAACGTATAACGTTATATACTATTACGTTATAAAGTATAACATTATATAGTATTACGTTATAACCTATAACGTTATATACTATTACGTTATAACGTATAACGTTATATACTATTACGATATAACGTATAACGTTATATGCTATTACGTTATAACGTATAACGTTATATACTATTCAGATATAACGAATAACGTAATATACCAGGCAGATATATTGTTATATACTATGGAGACAAAACGTATAACGTTATATACTATTACGATATAAAGTGTAACGTTATATAGTATTACGATATAGGGTATAACATTATGTACTACTACTATATAACGTATAACGTTATATACTACTACGATATAACGTATAACGTTATGTACTATTGAGATATAACGTATAACGTTATATACTACTACGTTATAGCGTATAACGTTATATACTATTGAGATATAACGTATAACGTTATGTACTATGACGATATATAGTATAACGTTATATACTATTACGTCATAACGTATAACGTTATATACTATTACGATATAACGTATAACGTTATATACTATTACGTTATAAAGTATAACATTATATAGTATTACGATATTGAGTATAACGTTATATACTATTGAGATATAACGTATAACGTTATGTAGTATTGAGATATAACGTATAACGTTATATACTACTACGTTATAGCGTATAACGTTATATACTATTGAGATATAACGTATAACGTTATGTACTATGACGATATATCGTATAACGTTATGTACTATTACGTCATAACGTATAACGTTATATACTATTACGATATAACGTATAACGTTATATACTATTACGTTATAAAGTATAACATTATATAGTATTACGATATTGAGTATAAGGTTATATACTATTGAGATATAACGTATAACGTTATATGCTATTACGTTATAACGTATAACGTTATATACTATTCAGATATAACGAATAACGTAATATACCAGGCAGATATATTGTTATATACTATGGAGACAAAACGTATATCGTTATATACTATTACGATATAAAGTGTAACGTTATATAGTATTACGATATAAGGTATAACATTATGTACTACTACTATATAACGTATAACGTTATATACTATTACGATATAACGTATAACGTTATATACTACTACGATATAACGTATAACGTTATATACTACTACGATATAACGTATAACGTTATATACTATTGATATATAACGTATAACGTTATGTACTATGACGACATAACGTATAACGTTATATACTACTGAGATGTAACGTATAACGTTATGTACTATGACGATATAACGTATAACGTTATATACTATTACGTCATAACGTATAACGTTTTATAGCATTACGATATAGGGTATAACGTTATATACTATTGAGGTGTAACGAATAACGTTATATACTACTACGATGTAACGTACAGCGTTATATACTACTACGATATAACGTATAACGTTATATACTATTGAGATATAACGTATAACGTTATATGCTACTACGATGTAACGTATAACGTTATATACTACAACGATATAACGTATAACGTTATATACTATTGAGATATAACGTATAACGTTATGTACTATGACGATATATCGTATAACGTTATATACTATTACGTCATAACGTATAACGTTTTATAGTATTACGATATAGGATAAAACGTTATATACTATTGAGGTGTAACGTATAACGTTATATACTACTACGATGTAACGTACAACGTTCTATACTACTACGATATAACGTATGACGTTATATACTACTACGATATAACGTATGACGTTATATACTATTACGTTATAACGTATAACGTTATATCCTATTCAGATATAACGAATAACGTAATATACCAGGCAGATATATTGTTATATACTATGGAGACAAAACGTATAACGTTATATACTATTACGATATAAAGTGTAACGTTATATAGTATTACGATATAGGGTATAACATTATGTACTACTACTATATAACGTATAACGTTATGTACTATGACGACATAACGTATAACGTTATATACTATTGAGATATAACGTATAACGTTATGTACTATTGAGATATAACGTATAACGTTATGTACTATTGTGATATAACGTATAACGTTATATACTACTACGTTATAGCGTATAACGTTATATACTATTGAGATATAACGTATAACGTTATGTACTATGACCATATATCGTATAACGTTATATACTATTACGTCATAACGTATAACGTTATATACTATTACGATATAACGTATAACGTTATATACTATTACGATATAACGTATAACGTTATATACTATTCAGATATAACGAATAACGTAATATACCAGGCAGATATATTGTTATATACTTTGGAGACAAAACGTATAACGTTATATACTATTACGATATAAAGTGTAACGTTATATAGTATTACGATATAGGGTATAACATTATGTACTACTACTATATAACGTATAACGTTATATACTACTACGATATAACGTATAACGTTATATACTACTACGATATAACGTATAACGTTATGTACTATTGAGATATAACGTATAACGTTATATACTACTACGTTATAGCGTATAACGTTATATACTATTGAGATATAACGTATAACGTTATGTACTATGACGATATATCGTATAACGTTATATACTATTACGTCATAACGTATAACGTTATATACTATTACGATATAACGTATAACGTTATATACTATTACGTTATAAAGTATAACATTATATAGTATTACGATATTGAGTATAAGGTTATATACTTTTGAGATATAACGTATAACGTTATATACTATTACGTTATAACGTATAACGTTATATACTATTACGTTATAACGTATAACGTTATATACTATTACGATATAACGTATAACGTTATGTACTATGACGATATATCGTATAACGTTATATACTATTACGTCATAACGTATAACGTTATATACTATTACGATATAACGTATAACGTTATGTACTATGACGATATATCGTATAACGTTATATACTATTACATCATAACGTATAACGTTTTATAGTATTACGATATAGGATAAAACGTTATATACTATTGAGGTGTAACGTATAACGTTATATACTACTACGATGTAACTTACAACGTTATATACTACTACGATATAACGTATGACGTTATATACTACTACGATATAACGTATGACGTTATATACTATTACGTTATAACGTATAACGTTATATACTATTCAGATATAACGAATAACGTAATATACCAGGAAGATATATTGTTATATACTATGGAGACAAAACGTATAACGTTATATACTATTACGATATAAAGTGTAACGTTATATAGTATTACGATATAGGGTATAACATTATGTACTACTACTATATAACGTATAACGTTATGTACTATGACGACATAACGTATAACGTTATATACTATTGAGATATAACGTATAACGTTATGTACTATTGAGATATAACGTATAACGTTATGTACTATTGTGATATAACGTATAACGTTATATACTACTACGTTATAGCGTATAACGTTATATACTATTGAGATATAACGTATAACGTTATGTACTATGACCATATATCGTATAACGTTATATACTATTACGTCATAACGTATAACGTTATATACTATTACGATATAACGTATAACGTTATATACTATTACGTTATAAAGTATAACATTATATAGTATTACGTTATAACCTATAACGTTATATACTATTACGTTATAACGTATAACGTTATATACTATTACGATATAACGTATAACGTTATATGCTATTACGTTATAACGTATAACGTTATATACTATTCAGATATAACGAATAACGTAATATACCAGGCAGATATATTGTTATATACTATGGAGACAAAACGTATAACGTTATATACTATTACGATATAAAGTGTAACGTTATATAGTATTACGATATAGGGTATAACATTATGTACTACTACTATATAACGTATAACGTTATATACTACTACGATATAACGTATAACGTTATGTACTATTGAGATATAACGTATAACGTTATATACTACTACGTTATAGCGTATAACGTTATATACTATTGAGATATAACGTATAACGTTATGTACTATGACGATATATAGTATAACGTTATATACTATTACGTCATAACGTATAACGTTATATACTATTACGATATAACGTATAACGTTATATACTATTACGTTATAAAGTATAACATTATATAGTATTACGATATTGAGTATAACGTTATATACTATTGAGATATAACGTATAACGTTATGTAGTATTGAGATATAACGTATAACGTTATATACTACTACGTTATAGCGTATAACGTTATATACTATTGAGATATAACGTATAACGTTATGTACTATGACGATATATCGTATAACGTTATGTACTATTACGTCATAACGTATAACGTTATATACTATTACGATATAACGTATAACGTTATATACTATTACGTTATAAAGTATAACATTATATAGTATTACGATATTGAGTATAAGGTTATATACTATTGAGATATAACGTATAACGTTATATGCTATTACGTTATAACGTATAACGTTATATACTATTCAGATATAACGAATAACGTAATATACCAGGCAGATATATTGTTATATACTATGGAGACAAAACGTATATCGTTATATACTATTACGATATAAAGTGTAACGTTATATAGTATTACGATATAAGGTATAACATTATGTACTACTACTATGTAACGTATAACGTTGTATACTATTACGTTATAACGTATAACGTCATATACTATTACGATATAACGTATAACGTTATATACTATTACGTTATAACGTATAACGTTATATACTATTCAGATATAACGAATAACGTAATATACCAGGCAGATATATTGTTATATACTATTACGTCATAACGTATAACGTTATATACTATTACGATATAACGTATAACGTTATATACTACTACGATATAACGTATAACGTTATATACTACTACGATATAACGTATAACGTTATATACTATTGATATATAACGTATAACGTTATGTACTATGACGACATAACGTATAACGTTATATACTACTGAGATGTAACGTATAACGTTATGTACTATGACGATATAACGTATAACGTTATATACTATTACGTCATAACGTATAACGTTTTATAGTATTACGATATAGGGTATAACGTTATATACTATTGAGGTGTAACGAATAACGTTATATACTACTACGATGTAACGTACAGCGTTATATACTACTACGATATAACGTATAACGTTATATACTATTGAGATATAACGTATAACGTTATATGCTACTACGATGTAACGTATAACGTTATATACTACAACGATATAACGTATAACGTTATATACTATTGAGATATAACGTATAACGTTATGTACTATGACGATATATCGTATAACGTTATATACTATTACGTCATAACGTATAACGTTTTATAGTATTACGATATAGGATAAAACGTTATATACTATTGAGGTGTAACGTATAACGTTATATACTACTACGATGTAACGTACAACGTTATATACTACTACGATATAACGTATGACGTTATATACTACTACGATATAACGTATGACGTTATATACTATTACGTTATAACGTATAACGTTATATCCTATTCAGATATAACGAATAACGTAATATACCAGGCAGATATATTGTTATATACTATGGAGACAAAACGTATAACGTTATATACTATTACGATATAACGTATAACGTTATATACTATTACGTTATAACGTATAACGTTATATACTATTCAGATATAACGAATAACGTAATATACCAGGCAGATATATTGTTATATACTATTACGTCATAACGTATAACGTTATATACTATTACGATATAACGTATAACGTTATATACTACTACGATATAACGTATAACGTTATATACTACTACGATATAACGTATAACGTTATATACTATTGATATATAACGTATAACGTTATGTACTATGACGACATAACGTATAACGTTATATACTACTGAGATGTAACGTATAACGTTATGTACTATGACGATATAACGTATAACGTTATATACTATTACGTCATAACGTATAACGTTTTATAGTATTACGATATAGGGTATAACGTTATATACTATTGAGGTGTAACGAATAACGTTATATACTACTACGATGTAACGTACAGCGTTATATACTACTACGATATAACGTATAACGTTATATACTATTGAGATATAACGTATAACGTTATATGCTACTACGATGTAACGTATAACGTTATATACTACAACGATATAACGTATAACGTTATATACTATTGAGATATAACGTATAACGTTATGTACTATGACGATATATCGTATAACGTTATATACTATTACGTCATAAAGTATAACGTTTTATAGTATTACGATATAGGATAAAACGTTATATACTATTGAGGTGTAACGTATAACGTTATATACTACTACGATGTAACGTACAACGTTATATACTACTACGATATAACGTATGACGTTATATACTACTACGATATAACGTATGACGTTATATACTATTACGTTATAACGTATAACGTTATATCCTATTCAGATATAACGAATAACGTAATATACCAGGCAGATATATTGTTATATACTATGGAGACAAAACGTATAACGTTATATACTATTACGATATAAAGTGTAACGTTATATAGTATTACGATATAGGGTATAACATTATGTACTACTACTATATAACGTATAACGTTATGTACTATGACGACATAACGTATAACGTTATATACTATTGAGATATAACGTATAACGTTATGTACTATTGAGATATAACGTATAACGTTATGTACTATTGTGATATAACGTATAACGTTATATACTACTACGTTATAGCGTATAACGTTATATACTATTGAGATATAACGTATAACGTTATGTACTATGACCATATATCGTATAACGTTATATACTATTACGTCATAACGTATAACGTTATATACTATTACGATATAACGTATAACGTTATATACTATTACGTTATAAAGTATAACATTATATAGTATTACGTTATAACCTATAACGTTATATACTATTACGTTATAACGTATAACGTTATATACTATTACGTTATAACGTATAACGTTCTATACTATTACGATATAACGTATAACGTTATATGCTATTACGTTATAACGTATAACGTTATATACTATTCAGATATAACGAATAACGTAATATACCAGGCAGATATATTGTTATATACTATGGAGACAAAACGTATAACGTTATATACTATTACGATATAAAGTGTAACGTTATATAGTATTACGATATAGGGTATAACATTATGTACTACTACTATATAACGTATAACGTTATATACTACTACGATATAACGTATAACGTTATATACTACTACGATATAACGTATAACGTTATATACTACTACGATATAACGTATAACGTTATGTACTATTGAGATATAACGTATAACGTTATATACTACTACGTTATAGCGTATAACGTTATATACTATTGAGATATAACGTATAACGTTATGTACTATGACGATATATAGTATAACGTTATATACTATTACGTCATAACGTATAACGTTATATACTATTACGATATAACGTATAACGTTATATACTATTACGTTATAAAGTATAACATTATATAGTATTACGATATTGAGTATAACGTTATATACTATTGAGATATAACGTATAACGTTATATACTACTACGTTATAGCGTATAACGTTATATACTATTACGTTATAAAGTATAACATTATATAGTATTACGATATTGAGTATAAAGTTATATACTATTGAGATATAACGTATAACGTTATATACTATTACGTTATAACGTATAACGTTATATACTATTACGTTATAACGTATAACGTTATATACTATTACGTTATAACGTATAACGTTATATACTATTACGATATAACGAATAACGTAATATACCAGGCAGATATATTGTTATATACTATGGACACAAAACGTATAACGTTATATACTATTACGATATAAACTGTAACGTTATATAGTATTACGATATAGGGTATAACATTATGTACTTCTACTATATAACGTTTAACGTTATATACTACTACGATATAACGTATAACGTTATATACTATTGAGATATAACGTATAATGTTATGTACTATTGAGATATAACGTATAACGTTATATACTACTACGTTATAGCGTATAACGTTATATACTATTGAGATATAACGTATAACGTTATATACTATTACGTTATAACGTATAACGTTATATACTATTCAGATATAACGAATAACGTAATATACCAGGCAGATATATTGTTATATACTATGGAGACAAAACGTATATCGTTATATACTATTACGATATAAAGTGTAACGTTATATAGTATTACGATATAAGGTATAACATTATGTACTACTACTATATAACGTATAACGTTGTATACTATTACGTTATAACGTATAACGTTATATATTATTACGATATAACGTATAACGTTATATACTATTACGTTATAACGTATAACGTTATATACTATTCAGATATAACGAATAACGTAATATACCAGGCAGATATATTGTTATATACTATTACGTCTTAACGTGTAACGTTATATACTATTACGATATAACGTATAACGTTATATACTACTGAGATGTAACGTATAACGTTATGTACTATGACGATATAACGTATAACGTTATATACTATTACGTCATAACGTATAACGTTTTATAGTATTACGAAATAGGGTATAACGTTATATACTATTGAGATATAACGTATAACGTTATATGCTACTACGATGTAACGTATAACGTTATATACTACAACGATATAACGTATAACGTTATATACTATTGAGATATAACGTATAACGTTATGTACTATGACGATATATCGTATAACGTTATATACTATTACGTCATAACGTATAACGTTTTATAGTATTACGATATAGGATAAAACGTTATATACTATTGAGGTGTAACGTATAACGTTATATACTACTACGATGTAACGTACAACGTTATATACTACTACGATATAACGTATGACGTTATATACTACTACGATATAACGTATGACGTTATATACTATTACGTTATAACGTATAACGTTATATACTATTCAGATATAACGAATAACGTAATATACCAGGCAGATATATTGTTATATACTATGGAGACAAAACGTATAACGTTATATACTATTACGATATAAAGTGTAACGTTATATAGTATTACGATATAGGGTATAACATTATGTACTACTACTATATAACGTATAACGTTATGTACTATGACGACATAACGTATAACGTTATATACTATTGTGATATAACGTATAACGTTATATACTACTACGTTATAGCGTATAACGTTATATACTATTGAGATATAACGTATAACGTTATGTACTATGACCATATATCGTATAACGTTATATACTATTACGTCATAACGTATAACGTTATATACTATTACGATATAACGTATAACGTTGTATACTATTACGTTATAAAGTATAACATTATATAGTATTACGTTATAACCTATAACGTTATATACTATTACGTTATAACGTATAACGTTATATACTATTAGGATATAACGTATAACGTTATATGCTATTACGTTATAACGTATAACGTTATATACTATTCAGATATAACGAATAACGTAATATACCAGGCAGATATATTGTTATATACTATGGAGACAAAACGTATAACGTTATATACTATTACGATATAAAGTGTAACGTTATATAGTATTACGATATAGGGTATAACATTATGTACTACTACTATATAACGTATAACGTTATATACTACTACGATATAACGTATAACGTTATATACTACTACGATATAACGTATAACGTTATGTACTATTGAGATATAACGTATAACGTTATATACTACTACGTTATAGCGTATAACGTTATATACTATTGAGATATAACGTATAACGTTATGTACTATGACGATATATAGTATAACGTTATATACTATTACGTCATAACGTATAACGTTATATACTATTACGATATAACGTATAACGTTATATACTATTACGTTATAAAGTATAACATTATATAGTATTACGATATTGAGTATAACGTTATATACTATTGAGATATAACGTATAACGTTATGTACTATTGAGATATAACGTATAACGTTATGTACTATTGAGATATAACGTATAACGTTATATACTACTACGTTATAGCGTATAACGTTATATACTATTGAGATATAACGTATAACGTTATGTACTATGACGATATATCGTATAACGTTATGTACTATTACGTCATAACGTATAACGTTATATACTATTACGATATAACGTATAACGTTATATACTATTACGTTATAAAGTATAACATTATATAGTATTACGATATTGAGTATAAGGTTATATACTATTGAGATATAACGTATAACGTTATGTACTATTGAGATATAACGTATAACGTTATATGCTATTACGTTATAACGTATAACGTTATATACTATTCAGATATAACGAATAACGTAATATACCAGGCAGATATATTGTTATATACTATGGAGACAAAACGTATAACGTTATATACTATTACGATATAAAGTGTAACGTTATATAGTATTACGATATAGGGTATAACATTATGTACTACTACTATATAACGTATAACGTTATATACTACTACGATATAACGTATAACGTTATATACTACTACGATATAACGTATAACGTTATGTACTATTGAGATATAACGTATAACGTTATATACTACTACGTTATAGCGTATAACGTTATATACTATTGAGATATAACGTATAACGTTATGTACTATGACGATATATAGTATAACGTTATATACTATTACGTCATAACGTATAACGTTATATACTATTACGATATAACGTATAACGTTATATACTATTACGTTATAAAGTATAACATTATATAGTATTACGATATTGAGTATAACGTTATATACTATTGAGATATAACGTATAACGTTATGTACTATTGAGATATAACGTATAACGTTATGTACTATTGAGATATAACGTATAACGTTATATACTACTACGTTATAGCGTATAACGTTATATACTATTGAGATATAACGTATAACGTTATGTACTATGACGATATATCGTATAACGTTATGTACTATTACGTCATAACGTATAACGTTATATACTATTACGATATAACGTATAACGTTATATACTATTACGTTATAAAGTATAACATTATATAGTATTACGATATTGATTATAAGGTTATATACTATTGAGATATAACGTATAACGTTATGTACTATTGAGATATAACGTATAACGTTATGTACTATTGAGATATAACGTATAACGTTATATACTACTACGTTATAGCGTATAACGTTATATACTATTACGTTATAAAGTATAACATTATATAGTATTACGATATTGAGTATAAAGTTATATACTATTGAGATATAACGTATAACGTTATCTACTATTACGTTATAACGTATAACGTTATATACTATTACGTTATAACGTATAACGTTATATACTATTACGTTATAACGTATAACGTTATATACTATTACGATATAACGAATAACGTAATATACCAGGCAGATATATTGTTATATACTATGGACACAAAACGTATAACGTTATATACTATTACGATATAAACTGTAACGTTATACAGTATTACGATATAGGGTATAACATTATGTACTTCTACTATATAACGTTTAACGTTATATACTACTACGATATAACGTATAACGTTATATACTATTGAGATATAACGTATAATGTTATGTACTATTGAGATATAACGTATAACGTTATATACTACTACGTTATAGCGTATAACGTTATATACTATTGAGATATAACGTATAACGTTATATACTATTACGTTATAACGTATAACGTTATATACTATTCAGATATAACGAATAACGTAATATACCAGGCAGATATATTGTTATATACTATGGAGACAAAACGTATATCGTTATATACTATTACGATATAAAGTGTAACGTTATATAGTATTACGATATAAGGTATAACATTATGTACTACTACTATACAACGTATAACGTTGTATACTATTACGTTATAACGTATAACGTTATATATTATTACGATATAACGTATAACGTTATATACTATTACGTTATAACGTATAACGTTATATACTATTCAGATATAACGAATAACGTAATATACCAGGCAGATATATTGTTATATACTATTACGTCTTAACGTATAACGTTATATACTATTACGATATAACGTATAACGTTATATACTACTGAGATGTAACGTATAACGTTATGTACTATGACGATATAACGTATAACGTTATATACTATTACGTCATAACGTATAACGTTTTATAGTATTACGATATAGGGTATAACGTTATATACTATTGAGATATAACGTATAACGTTATATGCTACTACGATGTAACGTATAACGTTATATACTACAACGATATAACGTATAACGTTATATACTATTGAGATATAACGTATAACGTTATGTACTATGACGATATATCGTATAACGTTATATACTATTACGTCATAACGTATAACGTTTTATAGTATTACGATATAGGATAAAACGTTATATACTATTGAGGTGTAACGTATAACGTTATATACTACTACGATGTAACGTACAACGTTATATACTACTACGATATAACGTATGACGTTATATACTACTACGATATAACGTATGACGTTATATACTATTACGTTATAACGTATAACGTTATATACTATTCAGATATAACGAATAACGTAATATACCAGGCAGATATATTGTTATATACTATGGAGACAAAACGTATAACGTTATATACTATTACGATATAAAGTGTAACGTTATATAGTATTACGATATAGGGTATAACATTATGTACTACTACTATATAACGTATAACGTTATGTACTATGACGACATAACGTATAACGTTATATACTATTGTGATATAACGTATAACGTTATATACTACTACGTTATAGCGTATAACGTTATATACTATTGAGATATAACGTATAACGTTATGTACTATGACCATATATCGTATAACGTTATATACTATTACGTCATAACGTATAACGTTATATACTATTACGATATAACGTATAACGTTGTATACTATTACGTTATAAAGTATAACATTATATAGTATTACGTTATAACCTATAACGTTATATACTATTACGTTATAACGTATAACGTTATATACTATTAGGATATAACGTATAACGTTATATGCTATTACGTTATAACGTATAACGTTATATACTATTCAGATATAACGAATAACGTAATATACCAGGCAGATATATTGTTATATACTATGGAGACAAAACGTATAACGTTATATACTATTACGATATAAAGTGTAACGTTATATAGTATTACGATATAGGGTATAACATTATGTACTACTACTATATAACGTATAACGTTATATACTACTACGATATAACGTATAACGTTATATACTACTACGTTATAGCGTATAACGTTATATACTATTGAGATATAACGTATAACGTTATGTACTATTGAGATATAACGTATAACGTTATGTACTATTGAGATATAACGTATAACGTTATATACTACTACGTTATAGCGTATAACGTTATATACTATTACGTTATAAAGTATAACATTATATAGTATTACGATATTGAGTATAAAGTTATATACTATTGAGATATAACGTATAACGTTATATACTATTACGTTATAACGTATAACGTTATATACTATTACGTTATAACGTATAACGTTATATACTATTACGTTATAACGTATAACGTTATATACTATTACGTTATAACGTATAACGTTATATACTATTACGATATAACGAATAACGTAATATACCAGGCAGATATATTGTTATATACTATGGACACAAAACGTATAACGTTATATACTATTACGATATAAACTGTAACGTTATACAGTATTACGATATAGGGTATAACATTATGTACTTCTACTATATAACGTTTAACGTTATATACTACTACGATATAACGTATAACGTTATATACTATTGAGATATAACGTATAATGTTATGTACTATTGAGATATAACGTATAACGTTATATACTACTACGTTATAGCGTATAACGTTATATACTATTGAGATATAACGTATAACGTTATATACTATTACGTTATAACGTATAACGTTATATACTATTCAGATATAACGAATAACGTAATATACCAGGCAGATATATTGTTATATACTATGGAGACAAAACGTATATCGTTATATACTATTACGATATAAAGTGTAACGTTATATAGTATTACGATATAAGGTATAACATTATGTACTACTACTATATAACGTATAACGTTGTATACTATTACGTTATAACGTATAACGTTATATATTATTACGATATAACGTATAACGTTATATACTATTACGTTATAACGTATAACGTTATATACTATTCAGATATAACGAATAACGTAATATACCAGGCAGATATATTGTTATATACTATTACGTCTTAACGTATAACGTTATATACTATTACGATATAACGTATAACGTTATATACTACTACGATATAACGTATAACGTTATATACTACTACGATATAACGTATAACGTTATATACTATTGATATATAACGTATAACGTTATGTACTATGACGACATAACGTATAACGTTATATACTACTGAGATGTAACGTATAACGTTATGTACTATGACGATATAACGTATAACGTTATATACTATTACGTCATAACGTATAACGTTTTATAGTATTACGATATAGGGTATAACGTTATATACTATTGAGGTGTAACGAATAACGTTATATACTACTACGATGTAACGTACAGCGTTATATACTACTACGATATAACGTATAACGTTATATACTATTGAGATATAACGTATAACGTTATATACTATTGAGATATAACGTATAACGTTATATGCTACTACGATGTAACGTATAACGTTATATACTACAACGATGTAACGTATAACGTTATATACTATTGAGATATAACGTATAACGTTATGTACTATGACGATATATCGTATAACGTTATATACTATTACGTCATAACGTATAACGTTTTATAGTATTACGATATAGGATAAAACGTTATATACTATTGAGGTGTAACGTATAACGTTATATACTACTACGATGTAACTTACAACGTTATATACTACTACGATATAACGTATGACGTTATATGCTACTACGATATAACGTATGACGTTATATACTATTACGTTATAACGTATAACGTTATATACTATTCAGATATAACGAATAACGTAATATACCAGGAAGATATATTGTTATATACTATGGAGACAAAACGTATAACGTTATATACTATTACGATATAAAGTGTAACGTTATATAGTATTACGATATAGGGTATAACATTATGTACTACTACTATATAACGTATAACGTTATGTACTATGACGACATAACGTATAACGTTATATACTATTGAGATATAACGTATAACGTTATGTACTATTGAGATATAACGTATAACGTTATGTACTATTGTGATATAACGTATAACGTTATATACTACTACGTTATAGCGTATAACGTTATATACTATTGAGATATAACGTATAACGTTATGTACTATGACGATATATCGTATAACGTTATATACTGTTACGTCATAACGTATAACGTTATATACTATTACGATATAACGTATAACGTTATATACTATTACGTTATAAAGTATAACATTATATAGTATTACGTTATAACCTATAACGTTATATACTATTACGTTATAACGTATAACGTTATATACTATTACGATATAACGTATAACGTTATATGCTATTACGTTATAACGTATAACGTTATATACTATTCAGATATAACGAATAACGTAATATACCAGGCAGATATATTGTTATATACTATGGAGACAAAACGTATAACGTTATATACTATTACGATATAAAGTGTAACGTTATATAGTATTACGATATAGGGTATAACATTATGTACTACTACTATATAACGTATAACGTTATATACTACTACGATATAACGTATAACGTTATATACTACTACGATATAACGTATAACGTTATGTACTATTGAGATATAACGTATAACGTTATATACTACTACGTTATAGCGTATAACGTTATATACTATTGAGATATAACGTATAACGTTATGTACTATGACGATATATAGTATAACGTTATATACTATTACGTCATAACGTATAACGTTATATACTATTACGATATAACGAATAACGTAATATACCAGGCAGATATATTGTTATATACTATGGACACAAAACGTATAACGTTATATACTATTACGATATAAACTGTAACGTTATACAGTATTACGATATAGGGTATAACATTATGTACTTCTACTATATAACGTTTAACGTTATATACTACTACGATATAACGTATAACGTTATATACTATTGAGATATAACGTATAATGTTATGTACTATTGAGATATAACGTATAACGTTATATACTACTACGTTATAGCGTATAACGTTATATACTATTGAGATATAACGTATAACGTTATATACTATTACGTTATAACGTATAACGTTATATACTATTCAGATATAACGAATAACGTAATATACCAGGCAGATATATTGTTATATACTATGGAGACAAAACGTATATCGTTATATACTATTACGATATAAAGTGTAACGTTATATAGTATTACGATATAAGGTATAACATTATGTACTACTACTATATAACGTATAACGTTGTATACTATTACGTTATAACGTATAACGTTATATATTATTACGATATAACGTATAACGTTATATACTATTACGTTATAACGTATAACGTTATATACTATTCAGATATAACGAATAACGTAATATACCAGGCAGATATGTTGTTATATACTATTACGTCTTAACGTATAACGTTATATACTATTACGATATAACGTATAACGTTATATACTACTACGATATAACGTATAACGTTATATACTACTACGATATAACGTATAACGTTATATACTATTGATATATAACGTATAACGTTATGTACTATGACGACATAACGTATAACGTTATATACTACTGAGATGTAACGTATAACGTTATGTACTATGACGATATAACGTATAACGTTATATACTATTACGTCATAACGTATAACGTTTTATAGTATTACGATATAGGGTATAACGTTATATACTATTGAGGTGTAACGAATAACGTTATATACTACTACGATGTAACGTACAGCGTTATATACTACTACGATATAACGTATAACGTTATATACTATTGAGATATAACGTATAACGTTATATGCTACTACGATGTAACGTATAACGTTATATACTACAACGATGTAACGTATAACGTTATATACTATTGAGATATAACGTATAACGTTATGTACTATGACGATATATCGTATAACGTTATATACTATTACGTCATAACGTATAACGTTTTATAGTATTACGATATAACGTATAACGTTATATGCTATTACGTTATAACGTATAACGTTATATACTATTCAGATATAACGAATAACGTAATATACCAGGCAGATATATTGTTATATACTATGGAGACAAAACGTATAACGTTATATACTATTACGATATAAAGTGTAACGTTATATAGTATTACGATATAGGGTATAACATTATGTACTACTACTATATAACGTATAACGTTATATACTACTACGATATAACGTATAACGTTATATACTACTACGATATAACGTATAACGTTATATACTACTACGATATAACGTATAACGTTATGTACTATTGAGATATAACGTATAACGTTATATACTACTACGTTATAGCGTATAACGTTATATACTATTGAGATATAACGTATAACGTTATGTACTATGACGATATATCGTATAACGTTATGTACTATTGAGATATAACGTATAACGTTATATACTACTACGTTATAGCGTATAACGTTATATACTATTGAGATATAACGTATAACGTTATGTACTATGACGATATATCGTATAACGTTATATACTGTTACGTCATAACGTATAACGTTATATACTATTACGATATAACGTATAACGTTATATACTATTACGTTATAAAGTATAACATTATATAGTATTACGTTATAACCTATAACGTTATATACTATTACGTTATAACGTATAACGTTATATACTATTACGATATAACGTATAACGTTATATGCTATTACGTTATAACGTATAACGTTATATACTATTCAGATATAACGAATAACGTAATATACCAGGCAGATATATTGTTATATACTATGGAGACAAAACGTATAACGTTATATACTATTACGATATAAAGTGTAACGTTATATAGTATTACGTTATAACGTATAACGTTATATACTACTACGATATAACGTATAACGTTATATACTACTACGATATAACGTATAACGTTATGTACTATTGAGATATAACGTATAACGTTATATACTACTACGTTATAGCGTATAACGTTATATACTATTGAGATATAACGTATAACGTTATGTACTATGACGATATATCGTATAACGTTATGTACTATTACGTCATAACGTATAACGTTATATACTATTACGATATAACGTATAACGTTATATACTATTACGTTATAAAGTATAACATTATATAGTATTACGATATTGAGTATAAGGTTATATACTATTGAGATATAACGTATAACGTTATATACTATTACGTCATAACGTATAACGTTATATACTATTACGATATAACGTATAACGTTATATACTATTACGTTATAAAGTATAACATTATATAGTATTACGTTATAACCTATAACGTTATATACTATTACGTTATAACGTATAACGTTATATACTATTACGATATAACGTATAACGTTATATGCTATTACGTTATAACGTATAACGTTATATACTATTCAGATATAACGAATAACGTAATATACCAGGCAGATATATTGTTATATACTATGGAGACAAAACGTATAACGTTATATACTATTACGATATAAAGTGTAACGTTATATAGTATTACGATATAGGGTATAACATTATGTACTACTACTATATAACGTATAACGTTATATACTACTACGATATAACGTATAACGTTATATACTACTACGATATAACGTATAACGTTATGTACTATTGAGATATAACGTATAACGTTATATACTACTACGTTATAGCGTATAACGTTATATACTATTGAGATATAACGTATAACGTTATGTACTATGACGATATATAGTATAACGTTATATACTATTACGTCATAACGTATAACGTTATATACTATTACGATATAACGTATAACGTTATATACTATTACGTTATAAAGTATAACATTATATAGTATTACGATATTGAGTATAACGTTATATACTATTGAGATATAACGTATAACGTTATGTACTATGACGATATATCGTATAACGTTATGTACTATTACGTCATAACGTATAACGTTATATACTATTACGATATAACGTATAACGTTATATACTATTACGTTATAAAGTATAACATTATATAGTATTACGATATTGAGTATAAGGTTATATACTATTGAGATATAACGTATAACGTTATATACTATTCAGATATAACGAATAACGTAATATACCAGGCAGATATATTGTTATATACTATGGAGACAAAACGTATATCGTTATATACTATTACGATATAAAGTGTAACGTTTTATAGTATTACGATATAAGGTATAACATTATGTACTACTACTATATAACGTATAACGTTGTATACTATTACGTTATAACGTATAACGTTATATACTATTACGATATAACGTATAACGTTATATACTATTACGTTATAACGTATAACGTTATATACTATTCAGATATAACGAATAACGTAATATACCAGGCAGATATATTGTTATATACTATTACGTCATAACGTATAACGTGATATACTATTACGATATAACGTATAACGTTATATACTACTACGATATAACGTATAACGTTATATACTACTACGATATAACGTATAACGTTATATACTATTGATATATAACGTATAACGTTATGTACTATGACGACATAACGTATAACGTTATATACTACTGAGATGTAACGTATAACGTTATGTACTATGACGATATAACGTATAACGTTATATACTATTACGTCATAACGTATAACGTTTTATAGTATTACGATATAGGGTATAACGTTATATACTATTGAGGTGTAACGAATAACGTTATATACTACTACGATGTAACGTACAGCGTTATATACTACTACGATATAACGTATAACGTTATATACTATTGAGATATAACGTATAACGTTATATACTACTACGATGTAACGTACAACGTTATATACTACTACGATATAACGTATGACGTTATATACTACTACGATATAACGTATGACGTTATATACTATTACGTTATAACGTATAACGTTATATACTATTCAGATATGACGAATAACGTAATATACCAGGCAGATATAACGAATAACGTAATATACCAGGCAGATATATTGTTATATAGTATGGAGACAAAACGTATAACGCTATATACTATTACGATATAAAGTGTAACGTTATATATTATTACGATATAGGGTATAACATTATGTACTACTACTATATAACGTATAACGTTATGTACTATGACGACATAACGTATAACATTATATAGTATTGAGATATAACGTATAACGTTATGTACATTTGAGATATAACGTATAACGTTATGTACTATTGAGATACAACATATAACGTTATATACTACTACGTTATAGCGTATAACGTTATATACTATTGAGGTGTAACGAATAACGTTATATACTACTACGATGTAACGTACAGCGTTATATACTACTACGATATAACGTATAACGTTATATACTATTGAGATATAACGTATAACGTTATATACTACTACGATATAACGTATAACGTTATGTACTATTGAGATATAACGTATAACGTTATATACTACTACGTTATAGCGTATAACGTTATATACTATTGAGATATAACGTATAACGTTATGTACTATGACGATATATCGTATAACGTTATATACTATTACGTCATAACGTATAACGTTATATACTATTACGATATAACGTATAACGTTATATACTATTACGTTATAAAGTATAACATTATATAGTATTACGATATTGAGTATAAGGTTATATACTATTGAGATATAACGTATAACGTTATATACTATTACGTCATAACGTATAACGTTATATACTATTACGATATAACGTATAACGTTATATACTATTACGTTATAAAGTATAACTTTATATAGTATTACGTTATAACCTATAACGTTATATACTATTACGTTATAACGTATAACGTTATATACTATTACGATATAACGTATAACGTTATATGCTATTACGTTATAACGTATAACGTTATATACTATTCAGATATAACGAATAACGTAATATACCAGGCAGATATATTGTTATATACTATGGAGACAAAACGTATAACGTTATATACTATTACGATATAAAGTGTAACGTTATATAGTATTACGATATAGGGTATAACATTATGTACTACTACTATATAACGTATAACGTTATATACTACTACGATATAACGTATAACGTTATATACTACTACGATATAACGTATAACGTTATGTACTATTGAGATATAACGTATAACGTTATATACTACTACGTTATAGCGTATAACGTTATATACTATTGAGATATAACGTATAACGTTATGTACTATGACGATATATAGTATAACGTTATATACTATTACGTCATAACGTATAACGTTATATACTATTACGATATAACGTATAACGTTATATACTATTACGTTATAAAGTATAACATTATATAGTATTACGATATTGAGTATAACGTTATATACTATTGAGATATAACGTATAACGTTATGTACTATGACGATATATCGTATAACGTTATGTACTATTACGTCATAACGTATAACGTTATATACTATTACGATATAACGTATAACGTTATATACTATTACGTTATAAAGTATAACATTATATAGTATTACGATATTGAGTATAAGGTTATATACTATTGAGATATAACGTATAACGTTATATACTATTGAGATATAACGTATAACGTTATATACTATTCAGATATAACGAATAACGTAATATACCAGGCAGATATATTGTTATATACTATGGAGACAAAACGTATATCGTTATATACTATTACGATATAAAGTGTAACGTTTTATAGTATTACGATATAAGGTATAACATTATGTACTACTACTATATAACGTATAACGTTGTATACTATTACGTTATAACGTATAACGTTATATACTATTACGATATAACGTATAACGTTATATACTATTACGTTATAACGTATAACGTTATATACTATTCAGATATAACGAATAACGTAATATACCAGGCAGATATATTGTTATATACTATTACGTCATAACGTATAACGTGATATACTATTACGATATAACGTATAACGTTATATACTACTACGATATAACGTATAACGTTATATACTACTACGATATAACGTATAACGTTATATACTATTGATATATAACGTATAACGTTATGTACTATGACGACATAACGTATAACGTTATATACTACTGAGATGTAACGTATAACGTTATGTACTATGACGATATAACGTATAACGTTATATACTATTACGTCATAACGTATAACGTTTTATAGTATTACGATATAGGGTATAACGTTATATACTATTGAGGTGTAACGAATAACGTTATATACTACTACGATGTAACGTACAGCGTTATATACTACTACGATATAACGTATAACGTTATATACTATTGAGATATAACGTATAACGTTATATACTACTACGATGTAACGTACAACGTTATATACTACTACGATATAACGTATGACGTTATATACTACTACGATATAACGTATGACGTTATATACTATTACGTTATAACGTATAACGTTATATACTATTCAGATATGACGAATAACGTAATATACCAGGCAGATATAACGAATAACGTAATATACCAGGCAGATATATTGTTATATAGTATGGAGACAAAACGTATAACGCTATATACTATTACGATATAAAGTGTAACGTTATATATTATTACGATATAGGGTATAACATTATGTACTACTACTATATAACGTATAACGTTATGTACTATGACGACATAACGTATAACGTTATATAGTATTGAGATATAACGTATAACGTTATGTACATTTGAGATATAACGTATAACGTTATGTACTATTGAGATACAACATATAACGTTATATACTACTACGTTATAGCGTATAACGTTATATACTATTGAGGTGTAACGAATAACGTTATATACTACTACGATGTAACGTACAGCGTTATATACTACTACGATATAACGTATAACGTTATATACTATTGAGATATAACGTATAACGTTATATACTACTACGATATAACGTATAACGTTATGTACTATTGAGATATAACGTATAACGTTATATACTACTACGTTATAGCGTATAACGTTATATACTATTGAGATATAACGTATAACGTTATGTACTATGACGATATATCGTATAACGTTATATACTATTACGTCATAACGTATAACGTTATATACTATTACGTTATAACGTATAACGTTATATACTATTACGATATAACGTATAACGTTATGTACTATGACGATATATCGTATAACGTTATATACTATTACGTCATAACGTATAACGTTATATACTATTACGATATAACGTATAACGTTATATACTACTACGTTATAGCGTATAACGTTATATACTATTGAGATATAACGTATAACGTTATGTACTATGACGATATATCGTATAACTTTATATACTATTACGTCATAACGTATAACGTTATATACTATTACGATATAACGTATAACGTTATATACTATTACGATATAACGTATAACGTTATATACTATTCAGATATAACGAATAACGTAATATACCAGGCAGATATATTGTTATATACTTTGGAGACAAAACGTATAACGTTATATACTATTACGATATAAAGTGTAACGTTATATAGTATTACGATATAGGGTATAACATTATGTACTACTACTATATAACGTATAACGTTATATACTACTACGATATAACGTATAACGTTATGTACTATTGAGATATAACGTATAACGTTATATACTACTACGTTATAGCGTATAACGTTATATACTATTGAGATATAACGTATAACGTTATGTACTATGACGATATATCGTATAACGTTATATACTATTACGTCATAACGTATAACGTTATATACTATTACGTTATAACGTATAACGTTATATACTATTACGATATAACGTATAACGTTATGTACTATGACGATATATCGTATAACGTTATATACTATTACGTCATAACGTATAACGTTTTATAGTATTACGATATAGGATAAAACGTTATATACTATTGAGGTGTAACGTATAACGTTATATACTATTACGATATAACGTATAACGTTATGTACTATGACGATATATCGTATAACGTTATATACTATTACGTCATAACGTATAACGTTATATACTATTACGATATAACGTATAACGTTATGTACTATGACGATATATCGTATAACGTTATATACTATTACGTCATAACGTATAACGTTTTATAGTATTACGATATAGGATAAAACGTTATATACTATTGAGGTGTAACGTATAACGTTATATACTACTACGATGTAACTTACAACGTTATATACTACTACGATATAACGTATGACGTTATATACTACTACGATATAACGTATGACGTTATATACTATTACGTTATAACGTATAACGTTATATACTATTCAGATATAACGAATAACGTAATATACCAGGAAGATATATTGTTATATACTATGGAGACAAAACGTATAACGTTATATACTATTACGATATAAAGTGTAACGTTATATAGTATTACGATATAGGGTATAACATTATGTACTACTACTATATAACGTATAACGTTATGTACTATGACGACATAACGTATAACGTTATATACTATTGAGATATAACGTATAACGTTATGTACTATTGAGATATAACGTATAACGTTATATACTACTACGTTATAGCGTATAACGTTATATACTACTACGTTATAGCGTATAACGTTATATACTATTGAGATATAACGTAAATCGTTATGTACTATGACGATATACCGTATAACGTTATATACTATTACGTCATAACGTATAACGTTATATGCTATTACGATATAACGTATAACGTTATATACTATTACGTTATAAAGTATAACATTATATAGTATTACGTTATAACCTATAACGTTATATACTATTACGTTATAACGTATAACGTTATATACTATTACGATATAACGTATAACGTTATATGCTATTACGTTATAACGTATAACGTTATATACTATTCAGATATAACGAATAACGTAATATACCAGGCAGATATATTGTTATATACTATGGAGACAAAACGTATAACGTTATATACTATTACGATATAAAGTGTAACGTTATATAGTATTACGATATAGGGTATAACATTATGTACTACTACTATATAACGTATAACGTTATACACTACTACGATATAACGTATAACGTTATATACTACTACGATATAACGTATAACGTTATGTACTATTGAGATATAACGTATAACGTTATATACTACTACGTTATAGCGTATAACGTTATATACTATTGAGATATAACGTATAACGTTATGTACTATGACGATATATCGTATAACGTTATGTACTATTACGTCATAACGTATAACGTTATATACTATTACGATATAACGTATAACGTTATATACTATTACGTTATAAAGTATAACATTATATAGTATTACGATATTGAGTATAAGGTTATATACTATTGAGATATAACGTATAATGTTATATACTATTACGTTATAACGTATAACGTTATATACTATTACGTTATAACGTATAACGTTATATACTATTACGATATAACGAATAACGTAATATACCAGGCAGATATATTGTTATATACTATGGAGACAAAACGTATAACGTTATATACTATTGAGATATAACGTATAACGTTATATACTATTACGTTATAACGTATAACGTTATATACTATTCAGATATAACGAATAACGTAATATACCAGGCAGATATATTGTTATATACTATGGAGACAAAACGTATATCGTTATATACTATTACGATATAAAGTGTAACGTTATATAGTATTACGATATAAGGTATAACATTATGTACTACTACTATATAACGTATAACGTTGTATACTATTACGTTATAACGTATAACGTTATATACTGTTACGATATAACGTATAACGTTATATACTATTACGTTATAACGTATAACGTTATATACTATTCAGATATAACGAATAACGTAATATACCAGGCAGATATATTGTTATATACTATTACGTCATAACGTATAACGTGATATACTATTACGATATAACGTATAACGTTATATACTACTACGATATAACGTATAACGTTATATACTACTACGATATAACGTATAACGTTATATACTATTGATATATAACGTATAACGTTATGTACTATGACGACATAACGTATAACGTTATATACTACTGAGATGTAACGTATAACGTTATATACTATTACGTCATAACGTATAACGTTTTATAGTATTACGATATAGGGTATAACGTTATATACTATTGAGGTGTAACGAATAACGTTATATACTACTACGATGTAACGTACAGCGTTATATACTACTACGATATAACGTATAACGTTATATACTATTGAGATATAACGTATAACGTTATATACTACTACGATGTAACGTATAACGTTATATACTACAACGATATAACGTATAACGTTATATACTATTGAGATATAACGTATAACGTTATGTACTATGACGATATATCGTATAACGTTATATACTATTACGTCATAACGTATAACGTTTTATAGTATTACGATATAGGATAAAACGTTATATACTATTGAGGTGTAACGTATAACGTTATATACTACTACGATGTAACGTACAACGTTATATACTACTACCATATAACGTATGACGTTATATACTACTACGATATAACGTATGACGTTATATACTATTACATTATAACGTATAACGTTATATACTATTCAGATATGACGAATAACGTAATATACCAGGCAGATATAACGAATAACGTAATATACCAGGCAGATATATTGTTATATACTATGGAGACAAAACGTATAACGTTATATACTATTACGATATAAAGTGTAACGTTATATAGTATTACGATATAGGGTATAACATTATGTACTACTACTATATAACGTATAACGTTATGTACTATGACGACATAACGTATAACGTTATATAGTATTGAGATATAACGTATAACGTTATGTACATTTGAGATATAACGTATAACGTTATGTACATTTGAGATATAACGTATAACGTTATGTACTATTGAGATACAACATATAACGTTATATACTACTACGTTATAGCGTATAACGTTATATACTATTGAGGTGTAACGAATAACGTTATATACTACTACGATGTAACGTACAGCGTTATATACTACTACGATATAACGTATAACGTTATATACTATTGAGATATAACGTATAACGTTATATACTACTACGATCTAACGTATAACGTTATATACTACAACGATATAACGTATAACGTTATATACTATTACGATATAACGTATAACGTTATATACTATTCAGATATAACGAATAACGTAATATACCAGGCAGATATATTGTTATATACTATGGAGACAAAACGTATAACGTTATATACTATTACGATATAAAGTGTAACGTTATATAGTATTACGATATAGGGTATAACATTATGTACTACTACTATATAACGTATAACGTTATATACTACTACGATATAACGCATAACGTTATGTACTATTGAGATATAACGTATAACGTTATATACTATTGAGATATAACGTATAACGTTATGTACTATGACGATATATCGTATAACGTTATATACTATTACGTCATAACGTATAACGTTATATACTATTACGATATAACGTATAACGTTATATACTATTACGTTATAAAGTATAACATTATATAGTATTACGATATTGAGTATAAGGTTATATACTTTTGAGATATAACGTATAACGTTATATACTATTACGTTATAACGTATAACGTTATATACTATTACGTTATAACGTATAACGTTATATACTATTACGATATAACGAATAACGTAATATACCAGGCAGATATATTGTTATATACTATGGACACAAAACGTATAACGTTATATACTATTACGATATAAACTGTAACGTTATATAGTATTACGATATAGGGTATAACATTATGTACTTCTACTATATAACGTTTAACGTTATATACTACTACGATATAACGTATAACGTTATATACTATTGAGATATAACGTATAATGTTATGTACTATTGAGATATAACGTATAAAGTTATATACTACTACGTTATAGCGTATAACGTTATATACTATTGAGATATAACGTATAACGTTATATACTATTACGCTATAACGTATAACGTTATATACTATTCAGATATAACGAATAACGTAATACACCAGGCAGATATATTGTTATATACTATGGAGACAAAACGTATATCGTTATATACTATTACGATATAAAGTGTAACGTTATATAGTATTACGATATAAGGTATAACATTATGTACTACTACTATATAACGTATAACGTTGTATACTATTACGTTATAACGTATAACGTTATATACTATTACGATATAACGTATAACGTTATATACTATTACGTCATAACGTATAACGTTTTATAGTATTACGATATAGGGTATAACGTTATATACTATTGAGGTGTAACGAATAACGTTATATACTACTACGATGTAACGTACAGCGTTATATACTACTACGATATAACGTATAACGTTATATACTATTGAGATATAACGTATAACGTTATATACTACTACGATGTAACGTATAACGTTATATACTACAACGATATAACGTATAACGTTATATACTATTGAGATATAACGTATAACGTTATGTACTATGACGATATATCGTATAACGTTATATACTATTACGTCATAACGTATAACGTTTTATAGTATTACGATATAGGATAAAACGTTATATACTATTGAGGTGTAACGTATAACGTTATATACTACTGCGATGTAACGTACAACGTTATATACTACTACGATATAACGTATGACGTTATATACTACTACGATATAACGTATGACGTTATATACTATTACGTTATAACGTATAACGTTATATACTATTCAGATATGACGAATAACGTAATATACCAGGCAGATATAACGAATAACGTAATATACCAGGCAGATATATTGTTATATACTATGGAGACAAAACGTATAACGCTATATACTATTACGATATAAAGTGTAACGTTATATAGTATTACGATATAGGGTATAACATTATGTACTACTACTATATAACGTATAACGTTATGTACTATGACGACATAACGTATAACGTTATATAGTATTGAGATATAACGTATAACGTTATGTACATTTGAGATATAACGTATAACGTTATGTACTATTGAGATACAACATATAACGTTATATACTACTACGTTATAGCGTATAACGTTATATACTATTGAGGTGTAACGAATAACGTTATATACTACTACGATGTAACGTACAGCGTTATATACTACTACGATATAACGTATAACGTTATATACTATTGAGATATAACGTATAACGTTATATACTACTACGATGTAACGTATAACGTTATATACTACAACGATATAACGTATAACGTTATATACTATTACGTTATAACGTATAACGTTATATACTATTCAGATATAACGAATAACGTAATATACCAGGCAGATATATTGTTATATACTATGGAGACAAAACGTATAACGTTATATACTATTACGATATAAAGTGTAACGTTATATAGTATTACGATATAGGGTATAACATTATGTACTACTACTATATAACGTATAACGTTATATACTACTACGATATAACGCATAACGTTATATACTATTGAGATATAACGTATAACGTTATGTACTATTGAGATATAACGTATAACGTTATATACTATTGAGGTATAACGTATAACGTTATATACTACTACGTTATAGCGTATAACGTTATATACTATTGAGATATAACGTATAACGTTATGTACTATGACGACATAACGTATAACGTTATATACTACTGAGATGTAACGTATAACGTTATGTACTATGACGATATAACGTATAACGTTATATACTATTACGTTATAAAGTATAACATTATATAGTATTACGATATTGAGTATAACGTTATATACTATTGAGATATAACGAATAACGTAATATACCAGGCAGATATATTGTTATATACTTTGGAGACAAAACGTATAACGTTATATACTATGACGATATATCGTATAACGTTATATACTATTACGTCATAACGTATAACGTTATATACTATTACGATATAACGTATAACGTTATATACTACTACGTTATAGCGTATAACGTTATATACTATTGAGATATAACGTATAACGTTATGTACTATGACGATATATCGTATAACGTTATATACTATTACGTCATAACGTATAACGTTATATACTATTACGATATAACGTATAACGTTATATACTATTCAGATATAACGAATAACGTAATATACCAGGCAGATATATTGTTATATACTTTGGAGACAAAACGTATAACGTTATATACTATTACGATATAAAGTGTAACGTTATATAGTATTACGATATAGGGTATAACATTATGTACTACTACTATATAACGTATAACGTTATATACTACTACGATATAACGTATAACGTTATATACTACTACGATATAACGTATAACGTTATATACTATTGAGATATAACGTATAACGTTATGTACTATGACGATATATCGTATAACGTTATATACTATTACGTCATAACGTATAACGTTATATACTATTACGATATAACGTATAACGTTATATACTATTACGTTATAAAGTATAACATTATATAGTATTACGATATTGAGTATAAGGTTATATACTTTTGAGATATAACGTATAACGTTATATACTATTACGTTATAACGTATAACGTTATATACTATTACGTTATAACGTATAACGTTATATACTATTCAGATATAACGAATAACGTAATATACCAGGCAGATATATTGTTATATACTATTACGTCATAACGTATAACGTTATATACTATTACGATATAACGTATAACGTTATATACTACTACGATATAACGTATAACGTTATATACTACTACGATATAACGTATAACGTTATATACTATTGATATATAACGTATAACGTTATGTACTATGACGACATAACGTATAACGTTATATGCTACTACGATGTAACGTATAACGTTATATACTACAACGATATAACGTATAACGTTATATACTATTGAGATATAACGTATAACGTTATGTACTATGACGATATATCGTATAACGTTATATACTATTACGTCATAACGTATAACGTTTTATAGTATTACGATATAGGATAAAACGTTATATACTATTGAGGTGTAACGTATAACGTTATATACTACTACGATGTAACGTACAACGTTATATACTACTACGATATAACGTATGACGTTATATACTACTACGATATAACGTATGACGTTATATACTACTACGATATAACGTATGACGTTATATACTATTACGTTATAACGTATAACGTTATATACTATTCAGATATAACGAATAACGTAATATACCAGGCAGATATATTGTTATATACTATGGAGACAAAACGTATAACGTTATATACTATTACGATATAAAGTGTAACGTTATATAGTATTACGATATAGGGTATAACATTATGTACTACTACTATATAACGTATAACGTTATGTACTATGACGACATAACGTATAACGTTATATACTATTGAGATATAACGTATAACGTTATGTACTATTGAGATATAACGTATAACGTTATGTACTATTGTGATATAACGTATAACGTTATATACTACTACGTTATAGCGTATAACGTTATATACTATTGAGATATAACGTATAACGTTATGTACTATGACGATATATCGTATAACGTTATATACTATTACGTCATAACGTATAACGTTATATACTATTACGATATAACGTATAACGTTACATACTATTACGTTATAAAGTATAACATTATATAGTATTACGTTATAACCTATAACGTTATATACTATTACGTTATAGCGTATAACGTTATATACTATTACGATATAACGTATAACGTTATATGCTATTACGTTATAACGTATAATGTTATATACTATTCAGATATAACGAATAACGTAATATACCAGGCAGATATATTGTTATATACTATGGAGACAAAACGTATAACGTTATATACTATTACGATATAAAGTGTAACGTTATATAGTATTACGATATAGGGTATAACATTATGTACTACTACTATATAACGTATAACGTTATATACTACTACGATATAACGTATAACGTTATATACTACTACGATATAACGTATAACGTTATGTACTATTGAGATATAACGTATAACGTTATATACTACTACGTTATAGCGTATAACGTTATATACTATTGAGATATAACGTATAACGTTATGTACTATGACGATATATCGTATAACGTTATATACTATTACGTCATAACGTATAACGTTATATACTATTACGATATAACGTATAACGTTATATACTATTACGTTATAAAGTATAACATTATATAGTATTACGATATTGAGTATAAGGTTATATACTATTGAGATATAACGTATAACGTTATATACTATTACGTTATAACGTATAACGTTATATACTATTACGTTATAACGTATAACGTTATATACTATTACGTTATAACGTATAACGTTATATACTATTACGATATAACGAATAACGTAATATACCAGGCAGATACATTGTTATATACTATGGAGACAAAACGTATAACGTTATATACTATTACGATATAAACTGTAACGTTATATAGTATTACGATATAGGGTATAACATTATGTACTTCTACTATATAACGTTTAACGTTATATACTACTACGATATAACGTATAACGTTATATACTATTGAGATATAACGTATAATGTTATGTACTATTGAGATATAACGTATAACGTTATGTACTATTGAGGTATAACGTATAACGTTATATACTACTACGATATAACGTATAACGTTATATACTATTGAGATATAACGTATAACGTTATGTACTATGACGATATATCGTATAACGTTATATACTATTACGTCATAACGTATAACGTTATATACTATTACGATATAACGTATAACGTTATATACTATTACGTTATAAAGTAAAACATTATATAGTATTACGATATTGAGTATAAGGTTATATACTTTTGAGATATAACGTATAACGTTATATACTATTACGTTATAACGTATAACGTTATATACTATTACGTTATAACGTATAACGTTATATACTATTACGATATAACGAATAACGTAATATACCAGGCAGATATATTGTTATATACTATGGAGACAAAACGTATAACGTTATATACTATTACGATATAAACTGTAACGTTATATAGTATTACGATATAGGGTATAACATTATGTACTTCTACTATATAACGTTTAACGTTATATACTACTACGATATAACGTATAACGTTATATACTATTGAGATATAACGTATAATGTTATGTACTATTGAGATATAACGTATAACGTTATGTACTATTGAGGTATAACGTATAACGTTATATACTACTACGTTATAGCGTATAACGTTATATACTATTGAGATATAACGTATAACGTTATATACTATTACGTTATAACGTATAACGTTATATACTATTCAGATATAACGAATAACGTAATATACCAGGCAGATATATTGTTATATACTATGGAGACAAAACGTATATCGTTATATACTATTACGATATAAAGTGTAACGTTATATAGTATTACGATATAAGGTATAACATTATGTACTACTACTATATAACGTATAACGTTGTATACTATTACGTTATAACGTATAACGTTATATACTATTACGATATAACGTATAACGTTATATACTATTACGTTATAACGTATAACGTTATATACTATTCAGATATAACGAATAACGTAATATACCAGGCAGATATATTGTTATATACTATTACGTCATAACGTATAACGTGATATACTATTACGATATAACGTATAACGTTATATACTACTACGATATAACGTATAACGTTATATACTACTACGATATAACGTATAACGTTATATACTATTGATATATAACGTATAACGTTATGTACTATGACGACATAACGTATAACGTTATATACTACTGAGATGTAACGTATAACGTTATGTACTATGACGATATAACGTATAACGTTATATACTATTACGTCATAACGTATAACGTTTTATAGTATTACGATATAGGGTATAACGTTATATACTATTGAGGTGTAACGAATAACGTTATATACTACTACGATGTAACGTTCAGCGTTATATACTACTACGATATAACGTATAACGTTATATACTATTGAGATATAACGTATAACGTTATATACTACTACGATGTAACGTATAACGTTATATACTACAACGATATAACGTATAACGTTATATACTATTGAGATATAACGTATAACGTTATGTACTATGACGATATATCGTATAACGTTATATACTATTACGTCATAACGTATAACGTTTTATAGTATTACGATATAGGATAAAACGTTATATACTATTGAGGTGTAACGTATAACGTTATATACTACTACGATGTAACGTACAACGTTATATACTACTACGATATAACGTATGACGTTATATACTACTACGATATAACGTATGACGTTATATACTATTACGTTATAACGTATAACGTTATATACTATTCAGATATGACGAATAACGTAATATACCAGGCAGATATAACGAATAACGTAATATACCAGGCAGATATATTGTTATATACTATGGAGACAAAACGTATAACGCTATATACTATTACGATATAAAGTGTAACGTTATATAGTATTACGATATAGGGTATAACATTATGTACTACTACTATATAACGTATAACGTTATGTACTATGACGACATAACGTATAACGTTATATAGTATTGAGATATAACGTATAACGTTATGTACATTTGAGATATAACGTATAACGTTATGTACTATTGAGATACAACATATAACGTTATATACTACTACGTTATAGCGTATAACGTTATATACTATTGAGGTGTAACGAATAACGTTATATACTACTACGATGTAACGTACAGCGTTATATACTACTACGATATAACGTATAACGTTATATACTATTGAGATATAACGTATAACGTTATATACTACTACGATGTAACGTATAACGTTATATACTACAACGATATAACGTATAACGTTATATACTATTACGTTATAACGTATAACGTTATATACTATTCAGATATAACGAATAACGTAATATACCAGGCAGATATATTGTTATATACTATGGAGACAAAACGTATAACGTTATATACTATTACGATATAAAGTGTAACGTTATATAGTATTACGATATAGGGTATAACATTATGTACTACTACTATATAACGTATAACGTTATATACTACTACGATATAACGCATAACGTTATATAGTATTGAGATATAACGTATAACGTTATGTACATTTGAGATATAGCGTATAACGTTATATACTATTGAGATATAACGTATAACGTTATATACTATTACGTTATAACGTATAACGTTATATACTATTCAGATATAACGAATAACGTAATACACCAGGCAGATATATTGTTATATACTATGGAGACAAAACGTATATCGTTATATACTATTACGATATAAAGTGTAACGTTATATAGTATTACGATATAAGGTATAACATTATGTACTACTACTATATAACGTATAACGTTGTATACTATTACGTTATAACGTATAACGTTATATACTATTACGATATAACGTATAACGTTATATACTATTACGTTATAACGTATAACGTTATATACTATTCAGATATAACGAATAACGTAATATACCAGGCAGATATATTGTTATATACTATTACGTCATAACGTATAACGTTATATACTATTACGATATAACGTATAACGTTATATACTACTACGATATAACGTATAACGTTATATACTACTACGATATAACGTATAACGTTATATACTATTGATATATAACGTATAACGTTATGTACTATGACGACATAACGTATAACGTTATATACTACTGAGATGTAACGTATAACGTCATGTACTATGACGATATAACGTATAACGTTATATACTATTACGTCATAACTTATAACGTTTTATAGTATTACGATATAGGGTATAACGTTATATACTATTGAGGTGTAACGAATAACGTTATATACTACTACGATGTAACGTACAGCGTTATATACTACTACGATATAACGTATAACGTTATATACTATTGAGATATAACGTATAACGTTATATGCTACTACGATGTAACGTATAACGTTATATACTACAACGATATAACGTATAACGTTATATACTATTGAGATATAACGTATAACGTTATGTACTATGACGATATATCGTATAACGTTATATACTATTACGTCATAACGTATAACGTTTTATAGTATTACGATATAGGATAAAACGTTATATACTATTGAGGTGTAACGTATAACGTTATATACTACTACGATGTAACGTACAACGTTATATACTACTACGATATAACGTATGACGTTATATACTACTACGATATAACGTATGACGTTATATACTACTACGATATAACGTATGACGTTATATACTATTACGTTATAACGTATAACGTTATATACTATTCAGATATAACGAATAACGTAATATACCAGGCAGATATATTGTTATATACTATGGAGACAAAACGTATAACGTTATATACTATTACGATATAAAGTGTAACGTTATATAGTATTACGATATAGGGTATAACATTATGTACTACTACTATATAACGTATAACGTTATGTACTATGACGACATAACGTATAACGTTATATACTATTGAGATATAACGTATAACGTTATGTACTATTGAGATATAACGTATAACGTTATGTACTATTGTGATATAACGTATAACGTTATATACTACTACGTTATAGCGTATAACGTTATATACTATTGAGATATAACGTATAACGTTATGTACTATGACGATATATCGTATAACGTTATATACTATTACGTCATAACGTATAACGTTATATACTATTACGATATAACGTATAACGTTACATACTATTACGTTATAAAGTATAACATTATATAGTATTACGTTATAACCTATAACGTTATATACTATTACGTTATAGCGTATAACGTTATATACTATTACGATATAACGTATAACGTTATATGCTATTACGTTATAACGTATAATGTTATATACTATTCAGATATAACGAATAACGTAATATACCAGGCAGATATATTGTTATATACTATGGAGACAAAACGTATAACGTTATATACTATTACGATATAAAGTGTAACGTTATATAGTATTACGATATAGGGTATAACATTATGTACTACTACTATATAACGTATAACGTTATATACTACTACGATATAACGTATAACGTTATATACTACTACGATATAACGTATAACGTTATGTACTATTGAGATATAACGTATAACGTTATATACTATTACGTTATAACGTATAACGTTATATACTATTCAGATATGACGAATAACGTAATATACCAGGCAGATATAACGAATAACGTAATATACCAGGCAGATATATTGTTATATACTATGGAGACAAAACGTATAACGCTATATACTATTACGATATAAAGTGTAACGTTATATAGTATTACGATATAGGGTATAACATTATGTACTACTACTATATAACGTATAACGTTATGTACTATGACGACATAACGTATAACGTTATATAGTATTGAGATATAACGTATAACGTTATGTACATTTGAGATATAACGTATAACGTTATGTACTATTGAGACACAACATATAACGTTATATACTACTACGTTATAGCGTATAACGTTATATACTATTGAGGTGTAACGAATAACGTTATATACTACTACGATGTAACGTACAGCGTTATATACTACTACGATATAACGTATAACGTTATATACTATTGAGATATAACGTATAACGTTATATACTACTACGATGTAACGTATAACGTTATATACTACAACGATATAACGTATAACGTTATATACTATTACGTTATAACGTATAACGTTATATACTATTCAGATATAACGAATAACGTAATATACCAGGCAGATATATTGTTATATACTATGGAGACAAAACGTATAACGTTATATACTATTACGATATAAAGTGTAACGTTATATAGTATTACGATATAGGGTATAACATTATGTACTACTACTATATAACGTATAACGTTATATACTACTACGATATAACGCATAACGTTATATACTATTGAGATATAACGTATAACGTTATGTACTATTGAGATATAACGTATAACGTTATATACTATTGAGGTATAACGTATAACGTTATATACTACTACGTTATAGCGTATAACGTTATATACTATTGAGATATAACGTATAACGTTATGTACTATGACGATATATCGTATAACGTTATATACTATTACGTCATAACGTATAACGTTATATACTATTACGATATAACGTATAACGTTATATACTATTACGTTATAAAGTATAACATTATATAGTATTACGATATTGAGTATAACGTTATATACTATTGAGATATAACGTATAACGTTATGTACTATTGAGATATAACGTATAACGTTATGTACTATTGAGATATAACGTATAACGTTATATACTACTACGTTATAGCGTATAACGTTATATACTATTGAGATATAACGTATAACGTTATGTACTATGACGATATATCGTATAACGTTATATACTATTACGTCATAACGTATAACGTTATATACTATTACGATATAACGTATAACGTTATATACTACTACGTTATAGCGTATAACGTTATATACTATTGAGATATAACGTATAACGTTATGTACTATGACGATATATCGTATAACGTTATATACTATTACGTCATAACGTATAACGTTATATACTATTACGATATAACGTATAACGTTATATACTACTACGTTATAGCGTATAACGTTATATACTATTGAGATATAACGTATAACGTTATGTACTATGACGATATATCGTATAACGTTATATACTATTACGTCATAACGTATAACGTTATATACTATTACGATATAGGATAAAACGTTATATACTATTGAGGTGTAACGTATAACGTTATATACTACTACGATGTAACGTACAACGTTATATACTACTACGATATAACGTATGACGTTATATACTACTACGATATAACGTATAACGTTATATACTACTACGATATAACGTATGACGTTATATACTATTACGTTATAACGTATAACGTTATATACTATTCAGATATAACGAATAACGTAATATACCAGGCAGATATATTGTTATATACTATGGAGACAAAACGTATAACGTTATATACTATTACGATATAAAGTGTAACGTTATATAGTATTACGATATAGGGTATAACATTATGTACTACTACTATATAACGTATAACGTTATGTACTATGACGACATAACGTATAACGTTATATACTATTGAGATATAACGTATAACGTTATGTACTATTGAGATATAACGTATAACGTTAAGTACTATTGTGATATAACGTATAACGTTATATACTACTACGTTATAGCGTATAACGTTATATACTATTGAGATATAACGTATAACGTTATGTACTATGACGATATATCGTATAACGTTATATACTATTACGTCATAACGTATAACGTTATATACTATTACGATATAACGTATAACGTTACATACTATTACGTTATAAAGTATAACATTATATAGTATTACGTTATAACCTATAACGTTATATACTATTACGTTATAACGTATAACGTTATATACTATTACGATATAACGTATAACGTTATATGCTATTACGTTATAACGTATAATGTTATATACTATTCAGATATAACGAATAACGTAATATACCAGGCAGATATATTGTTATATACTATGGAGACAAAACGTATAACGTTATATACTATTACGATATAAAGTGTAACGTTATATAGTATTACGATATAGGGTATAACATTATGTACTACTACTATATAACGTATAACGTTATATACTACTACGATATAACGTATAACGTTATATACTACTACGATATAACGTATAACGTTATGTACTATTGAGATATAACGTATAACGTTATATACTACTACGTTATAGCGTATAACGTTATATACTATTGAGATATAACGTATAACGTTATGTACTATGACGATATATCGTATAACGTTATATACTATTACGTCATAACGTATAACGTTATATACTATTACGATATAACGTATAACGTTATATACTATTACGTTATAAAGTATAACATTATATAGTATTACGATATTGAGTATAAGGTTATATACTATTGAGATATAACGTATAACGTTATATACTATTACGTTATAACGTATAACGTTATATACTATTACGTTATAACGTATAACGTTATATACTATTACGATATAACGAATAACGTAATATACCAGGCAGATATATTGTTATATACTATGGAGACAAAACGTATAACGTTATATACTATTACGATATAAACTGTAACGTTATATAGTATTACGATATAGGGTATAACATTATGTACTTCTACTATATAACGTTTAACGTTATATACTACTACGATATAACGTATAACGTTATATACTATTGAGATATAACGTATAATGTTATGTACTATTGAGATATAACGTATAACGTTATGTACTATTGAGGTATAACGTATAACGTTATATACTACTACGATATAACGTATAACGTTATATACTATTGATATATAACGTATATCGTTATGTACTATGACGACATAACGTATAACGTTATATACTACTGAGATGTAACGTATAACGTTATGTACTATGACGATATAACGTATAACGTTATATACTATTACGTCATAACGTATAACGTTTTATAGTATTACGATATAGGGTATAACGTTATATACTATTGAGGTGTAACGGATAACGTTATATACTACTACGATGTAACGTACAGCGTTATATACTACTACGATATAACGTATAACGTTATATACTATTGAGATATAACGTATAACGTTATATACTACTACGATGTAACGTATAACGTTATATACTACAACGATATAACGTATAACGTTATATACTATTGAGATATAACGTATTACGTTATGTACTATGACGATATATCGTATAACGTTATATACTATTACGTCATAACGTATAACGTTTTATAGTATTACGATATACTATAAAACGTTATATACTATTGAGGTGTAACGTATAACGTTATATACTACTACGATGTAACGTACAACGTTATATACTACTACGATATAACGTATGACGTTATATACTACTACGATATAACGTATGACGTTATATACTATTACGTTATAACGTATAACGTTATATACTATTCAGATATGACGAATAACGTAATATACCAGGCAGATATAACGAATAACGTAATATACCAGGCAGATATATTGTTATATACTATGGAGACAAAACGTATAACGCTATATACTATTACGATATAAAGTGTAACGTTATATAGTATTACGATATAGGGTATAACATTATGTACTACTACTATATAACGTATAACGTTATGTACTATGACGACATAACGTATAACGTTATATAGTATTGAGATATAACGTATAACGTTATGTACATTTGAGATATAACGTATAACGTTATGTACTATTGAGATACAACATATAACGTTATATACTACTACGTTATAGCGTATAACGTTATAATCTATTGAGGTGTAACGAATAACGTTATATACTACTACGATGTAACGTACAGCGTTATATACTACTACGATATAACGTATAACGTTATATACTATTGAGATATAACGTATAACGTTATATACTACTACGATGTAACGTATAACGTTATATACTACAACGATATAACGTATAACGTTATATACTATTACGTTATAACGTATAACGTTATATACTATTCAGATATAACGAATAACGTAATATACCAGGCAGATATATTGTTATATACTATGGAGACAAAACGTATAACGTTATATACTATTACGATATAAAGTGTAACGTTATATAGTATTACGATATAGGGTATAACATTATGTACTACTACTATATAACGTATAACGTTATATACTACTACGATATAACGCATAACGTTATATACTATTGAGATATAACGTATAACGTTATGTACTATTGAGATATAACGTATAACGTTATATACTATTGAGGTATAACGTATAACGTTATATACTACTACGTTATAGCGTATAACGTTATATACTATTGAGATATAACGTATAACGTTATGTACTATGACGATATATCGTATAACGTTATATACTATTACGTCATAACGTATAACGTTATATACTATTACGATATAACGTATAACGTTATATACTATTACGTTATAAAGTATAACATTATATAGTATTACGATATTGAGTATAACGTTATATACTATTGAGATATAACGTATAACGTTATGTACTATTGAGATATAACGTATAACGTTATGTACTATTGAGATATAACGTATAACGTTATATACTACTACGTTATAGCGTATAACGTTATATACTATTGAGATATAACGTATAACGTTATGTACTATGACGATATATCGTATAACGTTATATACTATTACGTCATAACGTATAACGTTATATACTATTACGATATAACGTATAACGTTATATACTACTACGTTATAGCGTATAACGTTATATACTATTGAGATATAACGTATAACGTTATGTACTATGACGATATATCGTATAACGTTATATACTATTACGTCATAACGTATAACGTTATATACTATTACGATATAACGTATAACGTTATATACTATTCAGATATAACGAATAACGTAATGTACCAGGCAGATATATTGTTATATACTTTGGAGACAAAACGTATAACGTTATATACTATTACGATATAAAGTGTAACGTTATATAGTATTACGATATAGGGTATAACATTATGTACTACTACTATATAACGTATAACGTTATATACTACTACGATATAACGTATAACGTTATATACTACTACGATATAACGTATAACGTTATGTACTATTGAGATATAACGTATAACGTTATATACTACTACGTTATAGCGTATAACGTTATATACTATTGAGATATAACGTATAACGTTATGTACTATGACGATATATCGTATAACGTTATATACTATTACGTCATAACGTATAACGTTATATACTATTACGATATAACGTATAACGTTATATACTATTACGTTATAAAGTATAACATTATATAGTATTACGATATTGAGTATAAGGTTATATACTTTTGAGATATAACGTATAACGTTATATACCATTACGTTATAACGTATAACGTTATATACTATTACGTTATAACGTATAACGTTATATACTATTACGATATAACGAATAACGTAATATACCAGGCAGATATATTGTTATATACTATGGACACAAAACGTATAACGTTATATACTATTACGATATAAACTGTAACGTTATATAGTATTACGATATAGGGTATAACATTATGTACTTCTACTATATAACGTTTAACGTTATATACTACTACGATATAACGTATAACGTTATATACTATTGAGATATAACGTATAATGTTATGTACTATTGAGATATAACGTATAAAGTTATATACTACTACGTTATAGCGTATAACGTTATATACTATTGAGATATAACGTATAACGTTATATACTATTACGTTATAACGTATAACGTTATATACTATTCAGATATAACGAATAACGTAATACACCAGGCAGATATATTGTTATATACTATGGAGACAAAACGTATATCGTTATATACTATTACGATATAACGTATAACGTTATATACTACTACGATATAACGTATAACGTTATATACTACTACGATATAACGTATAACGTTATATACTTTTGATATATAACGTATAACGTTATGTACTATGACGACATAACGTATAACGTTATATACTACTGAGATGTAACGTATAACGTTATGTACTATGACGATATAACGTATAACGTTATATACTATTACGTCATAACTTATAACGTTTTATAGTATTACGATATAGGGTATAACGTTATATACTATTGAGGTGTAACGAATAACGTTATATACTACTACGATGTAACGTACAGCGTTATATACTACTACGATATAACGTATAACGTTATATACTATTGAGATATAACGTATAACGTTATATGCTACTACGATGTAACGTATAACGTTATATACTACAACGATATAACGTATAACGTTATATACTATTGAGATATAACGTATAACGTTATGTACTATGACGATATATCGTATAACGTTATATACTATTACGTCATAACGTATAACGTTTTATAGTATTACGATATAGGATAAAACGTTATATACTATTGAGGTGTAACGTATAACGTTATATACTACTACGATGTAACGTACAACGTTATATACTACTACGATATAACGTATGACGTTATATACTACTACGATATAACGTATGACGTTATATACTACTACGATATAACGTATGACGTTATATACTATTACGTTATAACGTATAACGTTATATACTATTCAGATATAACGAATAACGTAATATACCAGGCAGATATATTGTTATATACTATGGAGACAAAACGTATAACGTTATATACTATTACGATATAAAGTGTAACGTTATATAGTATTACGATATAGGGTATAACATTATGTACTACTACTATATAACGTATAACGTTATGTACTATGACGACATAACGTATAACGTTATATACTATTGAGATATAACGTATAACGTTATGTACTATTGAGATATAACGTATAACGTTATGTACTATTGTGATATAACGTATAACGTTATATACTACTACGTTATAGCGTATAACGTTATATACTATTGAGATATAACGTATAACGTTATGTACTACGACGATATATCGTATAACGTTATATACTATTACGTCATAACGTATAACGTTATATACTATTACGATATAACGTATAACGTTACATACTATTACGTTATAAAGTATAACATTATATAGTATTACGTTATAACCTATAACGTTATATACTATTACGTTATAACGTATAACGTTATATACTATTACGATATAACGTATAACGTTATATGCTATTACGTTATAACGTATAACGTTATATACTATTCAGATATAACGAATAACGTAATATACCAGGCAGATATATTGTTATATACTATGGAGACAAAACGTATAACGTTATATACTATTACGATATAAAGTGTAACGTTATATAGTATTACGATATAGGGTATAACATTATGTACTACTACTATATAACGTATAACGTTATATACTACTACGATATAACGTATAACGTTATATACTACTACGATATAACGTATAACGTTATGTACTATTGAGATATAACGTATAACGTTATATACTACTACGTTATAGCGTATAACGTTATATACTATTGAGATATAACGTATAACGTTATGTACTATGACGATATGTCGTATAACGTTATATACTATTACGTCATAACGTATAACGTTATATACTATTACGATATAACGTATAACGTTATATACTATTACGTTATAAAGTATAACATTATATAGTATTACGATATTGAGTATAACGTTATATACTATTGAGACATAACGTATAACGTTATGTACTATTGAGATATAACGTATAACGTTATGTAGTATTGAGATATAACGTATAACGTTATATACTACTACGTTATAGCGTATAACGTTATATACTATTGAGATATAACGTATAACGTTATGTACTATGACGATATATCGTATAACGTTATGTACTATTACGTCATAACGTATAACGTTATATACTATTACGATATAACGTATAACGTTATATACTATTACGTTATAAAGTATAACATTATATAGTATTACGATATTGAGTATAAGGTTATATACTATTGAGATATAACGTATAACGTTATATACTATTACGTTATAACGTATAACGTTATATACTATTACGTTATAACGTATAACGTTATATACTATTACGATATAACGAATAACGTAATATACCAGGCAGATATATTGTTATATACTATGGAGACAAAACGTATAACGTTATATACTATTACGATATAAACTGTAACGTTATATAGTATTACGATATAGGGTATAACATTATGTACTTCTACTATATAACGTTTAACGTTATATACTACTACGATATAACGTATAACGTTATATACTATTGAGATATAACGTATAATGTTATGTACTATTGAGATATAACGTATAACGTTATGTACTATTGAGGTATAACGTATAACGTTATATACTACTACGTTATAGCGTATAACGTTATATACTATTGAGATATAACGTATAACGTTATATACTATTACGATATAACGAATAACGTAATATACCAGGCAGATATATTGTTATATACTATGGAGACAAAACGTATAACGTTATATACTATTACGATATAAACTGTAACGTTATATAGTATTACGATATAGGGTATAACATTATGTACTTCTACTATATAACGTTATACGTTATATACTACTACGATATAACGTATAACGTTATATACTACTACGATATAACGTATAACGTTATATACTATTGATATATAACGTATAACGTTATGTACTATGACGACATAACGTATAACGTTATATACTACTGAGATGTAACGTATAACGTTATGTACTATGACGATATAACGTATAACGTTATATACTATTACGTCATAACTTATAACGTTTTATAGTATTACGATATAGGGTATAACGTTATATACTATTGAGGTGTAACGAATAACGTTATATACTACTACGATGTAACGTACAGCGTTATATACTACTACGATATAACGTATAACGTTATATACTATTGAGATATAACGTATAACGTTATATGCTACTACGATGTAACGTATAACGTTATATACTACAACGATATAACGTATAACGTTATATACTATTGAGATATAACGTATAACGTTATGTACTATGACGATATATCGTATAACGTTATATACTATTACGTCATAACGTATAACGTTTTATAGTATTACGATATAGGATAAAACGTTATATACTATTGAGGTGTAACGTATAACGTTATATACTACTACGATGTAACGTACAACGTTATATACTACTACGATATAACGTATGACGTTATATACTACTACGATATAACGTATGACGTTATATACTACTACGATATAACGTATGACGTTATATACTATTACGTTATAACGTATAACGTTATATACTATTCAGATATAACGAATAACGTAATATACCAGGCAGATATATTGTTATATACTATGGAGACAAAACGTATAACGTTATATACTATTACGATATAAAGTGTAACGTTATATAGTATTACGATATAGGGTATAACATTATGTACTACTACTATATAACGTATAACGTTATGTACTACTACGATATAACGTATAACGTTATATACTACTACGATATAACGTATAACGTTATGTACTATTGAGATATAACGTATAACGTTATATACTACTACGTTATAGCGTATAACGTTATATACTATTGAGATATAACGTATAACGTTATGTACTATGACGATATATCGTATAACGTTATATACTATTACGTCATAACGTATAACGTTATATACTATTACGATATAACGTATAACGTTATATACTATTACGTTATAAAGTATAACATTATATAGTATTACGATATTGAGTATAAGGTTATATACTTTTGTGATATAACGTATAACGTTATATACTATTACGTTATAACGTATAACGTTATATACTACTACGTTATAACGTATAACGTTATATACTATTACGATATAACGAATAACGTAATATACCAGGCAGATATATTGTTATATACTATGGACACAAAACGTATAACGTTATATACTATTACGATATAAACTGTAACGTTATATAGTATTACGATATAGGGTATAACATTATGTACTTCTACTATATAACGTTTAACGTTATATACTACTACGATATAACGTATAACGTTATATACTATTGAGATATAACGTATAATGTTATGTACTATTGAGATATAACGTATAAAGTTATATACTACTACGTTATAGCGTATAACGTTATATACTATTGAGATATAACGTATAGCGTTATATACTATTACGTTATAACGTATAACGTTATATACTATTCAGATATAACGAATAACGTAATACACCAGGCAGATATATTGTTATATACTATGGAGACAAAACGTATATCGTTATATACTATTACGATATAAAGTGTAACGTTATATAGTATTACGATATAAGGTATAACATTATGTACTACTACTATATAACGTATAACGTTGTATACTATTACGTTATAACGTATAACGTTATATACTATTACGATATAACGTATAACGTTATATACTATTACGTTATAACGTATAACGTTATATACTATTCAGATATAACGAATAACGTAATATACCAGGCAGATATATTGTTATATACTATTACGTCATAACGTATAACGTTATATACTATTATGATATAACGTATAACGTTATATACTACTACGATATAACGTATAACGTTATATACTACTACGATATAACGTATAACGTTATATACTATTGATATATAACGTATAACGTTATGTACTATGACGACATAACGTATAACGTTATATACTACTGAGATGTAACGTATAACGTTATGTACTATGACGATATAACGTATAACGTTATATACTATTACGTCATAACTTATAACGTTTTATAGTATTACGATATAGGGTATAACGTTATATACTATTGAGGTGTAACGAATAACGTTATATACTACTACGATGTAACGTACAGCGTTATATACTACTACGATATAACGTATAACGTTATATACTATTGAGATATAACGTATAACGTTATATGCTAATACGATGTAACGTATAACGTTATATACTACAACGATATAACGTATAACGTTATATACTATTGAGATATAACGTATAACGTTATGTACTATGACGATATATCGTATAACGTTATATACTATTACGTCATAACGTATAACGTTTTATAGTATTACGATATAGGATAAAACGTTATATACTATTGAGGTGTAACGTATAACGTTATATACTACTACGATGTAACGTACAACGTTATATACTACTACGATATAACGTATGACGTTATATACTACTACGATATAACGTATGACGTTATATACTACTACGATATAACGTATGACGTTATATACTATTACGTTATAACGTATAACGTTATATACTATTCAGATATAACGAATAACGTAATATACCAGGCAGATATATTGTTATATACTATGGAGACAAAACGTATAACGTTATATACTATTACGATATAAAGTGTAACGTTATATAGTATTACGATATAGGGTATAACATTATGTACTACTACTATATAACGTATAACGTTATGTACTATGACGACATAACGTATAACGTTATATAATATTGAGATATAACGTATAACGTTATGTACTATTGAGATATAACGTATAACGTTATGTACTATTGTGATATAACGTATAACGTTATATACTACTACGTTATAGCGTATAACGTTATATACTATTGAGATATAACGTATAACGTTATGTACTATGACGATATATCGTATAACGTTATATACTATTACGTCATAACGTATAACGTTATATACTATTACGATATAACGTATAACGTTACATACTATTACGTTATAAAGTATAACATTATATAGTTTTACGATATTGAGTATAACGTTATATACTATTGAGACATAACGTATAACGTTATGTACTATTGAGATATAACGTATAACGTTATGTACTATTGAGATATAACGTATAACGTTATGTACTACTACGTTATAGCGTATAACGTTATATACTATTGAGATATAACGTATAACGTTATGTACTATGACGATATATCGTATAACGTTATGTACTATTACGTCATAACGCATAACGTTATATACTATTACGATATAACGTATAACGTTATATACTATTACGTTATAAAGTATAACATTATATAGTATTACGATATTGAGTATAAGGTTATATACTATTGAGATATAACGTATAACGTTATATACTATTACGTTATAACGTATAACGTTATATACTATTACGTTATAACGTATAACGTTATATACTATTACGATATAACGAATAACGTAATATACCAGGCAGATATATTGTTATATACTATGGACACAAAACGTATAACGTTATATACTATTACGATATAAACTGTAACGTTATATAGTATTACGATATAGGGTATAACATTATGTACTTCTACTATATAACGTTTAACGTTATATACTACTACGATATAACGTATAACGTTATATACTATTGAGATATAACGTATAATGTTATGTACTATTGAGATATAACGTATAAAGTTATATACTACTACGTTATAGCGTATAACGTTATATACTATTGAGATATAACGTATAGCGTTATATACTATTACGTTATAACGTATAACGTTATATACTATTCAGATATAACGAATAACGTAATACACCAGGCAGATATATTGTTATATACTATGGAGACAAAACGTATATCGTTATATACTATTACGATATAAAGTGTAACGTTATATAGTATTACGATATAAGGTATAACATTATGTACTACTACTATATAACGTATAACGTTGTATACTATTACGTTATAACGTATAACGTTATATACTATTACGATATAACGTATAACGCTATATACTATTACGTTATAACGTATAACGTTATATACTATTCAGATATAACGAATAACGTAATATACCAGGCAGATATATTGTTATATACTATTACGTCATAACGTATAACGTTATATACTATTATGATATAACGTATAACGTTATATACTACTACGATATAACGTATAACGTTATATACTACTACGATATAACGTATAACGTTATATACTATTGATATATAACGTATAACGTTATGTACTATGACGACATAACGTATAACGTTATATACTACTGAGATGTAACGTATAACGTTATGTACTATGACGATATAACGTATAACGTTATATACTATTACGTCATAACTTATAACGTTTTATAGTATTACGATATAGGGTATAACGTTATATACTATTGAGGTGTAACGAATAACGTTATATACTACTACGATGTAACGTACAGCGTTATATACTACTACGATATAACGTATAACGTTATATACTATTGAGATATAACGTATAACGTTATATGCTAATACGATGTAACGTATAACGTTATATACTACAACGATATAACGTATAACGTTATATACTATTGAGATATAACGTATAACGTTATGTACTATGACGATATATCGTATAACGTTATATACTATTACGTCATAACGTATAACGTTTTATAGTATTACGATATAGGATAAAACGTTATATACTATTGAGGTGTAACGTATAACGTTATATACTACTACGATGTAACGTACAACGTTATATACTACTACGATATAACGTATGACGTTATATACTACTACGATATAACGTATGACGTTATATACTACTACGATATAACGTATGACGTTATATACTATTACGTTATAACGTATAACGTTATATACTATTCAGATATAACGAATAACGTAATATACCAGGCAGATATATTGTTATATACTATGGAGACAAAACGTATAACGTTATATACTATTACGATATAAAGTGTAACGTTATATAGTATTACGATATAGGGTATAACATTATGTACTACTACTATATAACGTATAACGTTATGTACTATGACGACATAACGTATAACGTTATATAATATTGAGATATAACGTATAACGTTATGTACTATTGAGATATAACGTATAACGTTATGTACTATTGTGATATAACGTATAACGTTATATACTACTACGTTATAGCGTATAACGTTATATACTATTGAGATATAACGTATAACGTTATGTACTATGACGATATATCGTATAACGTTATATACTATTACGTCATAACGTATAACGTTATATACTATTACGATATAACGTATAACGTTACATACTATTACGTTATAAAGTATAACATTATATAGTTTTACGATATTGAGTATAACGTTATATACTATTGAGACATAACGTATAACGTTATGTACTATTGAGATATAACGTATAACGTTATGTACTATTGAGATATAACGTATAACGTTATGTACTACTACGTTATAGCGTATAACGTTATATACTATTGAGATATAACGTATAACGTTATGTACTATGACGATATATCGTATAACGTTATGTACTATTACGTCATAACGCATAACGTTATATACTATTACGATATAACGTATAACGTTATATACTATTACGTTATAAAGTATAACATTATATAGTATTACGATATTGAGTATAAGGTTATATACTATTGAGATATAACGTATAACGTTATATACTATTACGTTATAACGTATAACGTTATATACTATTACGTTATAACGTATAACGTTATATACTATTACGATATAACGAATAACGTAATATACCAGGCAGATATATTGTTATATACTATGGAGACAAAACGTATAACGTTATATACTATTACGATATAAACTGTAACGTTATATAGTATTACGATATAGGGTATAACATTATGTACTTCTACTATATAACGTTTAACGTTATATACTACTACGATATAACGTATAACGTTATATACTATTGAGATATAACGTATAATGTTATGTACTATTGAGATATAACGTATAACGTTATGTACTATTGAGGTATAACGTATAACGTTATATACTACTACGTTATAGCGTATAACGTTATATACTATTGAGATATAACGTATAACGTTATATACTATTACGATATAACGAATAACGTAATATACCAGGCAGATATATTGTTATATACTATGGAGACAAAACGTATAACGTTATATACTATTACGATATAAACTGTAACGTTATATAGTATTACGATATAGGGTATAACATTATGTACTTCTACTATATAACGTTTAACGTTATATACTACTACGATATAACGTATAACGTTATATACTACTACGATATAACGTATAACGTTATATACTATTGATATATAACGTATAACGTTATGTACTATGACGACATAACGTATAACGTTCTATACTACTGAGATGTAACGTATAACGTTATGTACTATGACGATATAACGTATAACGTTATATACTATTACGTCATAACTTATAACGTTTTATAGTATTACGATATAGGGTATAACGTTATATACTATTGAGGTGTAACGAATAACGTTATATACTACTACGATGTAACGTACAGCGTTATATACTACTACGATATAACGTATAACGTTATATACTATTGAGATATAACGTATAACGTTATATGCTACTACGATGTAACGTATAACGTTATATACTACAACGATATAACGTATAACGTTATATACTATTGAGATATAACGTATAACGTTATGTACTATGACGATATATCGTATAACGTTATATACTATTACGTCATAACGTATAACGTTTTATAGTATTACGATATAGGATAAAACGTTATATACTATTGAGGTGTAACGTATAACGTTATATACTACTACGATGTAACGTACAACGTTATATACTACTACGATATAACGTATGACGTTATATACTACTACGATATAACGTATGACGTTATATACTACTACGATATAACGTATGACGATATATACTATTACGTTATAACGTATAACGTTATATACCATTCAGATATAACGAATAACGTAATATACCAGGCAGATATATTGTTATATACTATGGAGACAAAACGTATAACGTTATATACTATTACGATATAAAGTGTAACGTTATATAGTATTACGATATAGGGTATAACATTATGTACTACTACTATATAACGTATAACGTTATGTACTATGACGACATAACGTATAACGTTATATACTATTGAGATATAACGTATAACGTTATATACTACTACGATATAACGTATAACGTTATGTACTATTGAGATATAACGTATAACGTTATATACTACTACGTTATAGCGTATAACGTTATATACTATTGAGATATAACGTATAACGTTAAGTACTATGACGATATATCGTATAACGTTATATACTATTACGTCATAACGTATAACGTTATATACTATTACGATATAACGAATAACGTTACATACTATTACGTTATAAAGTATAACATTATATAGTATTACGTTATAACCTATAACGTTATATACTATTACGTTATAACGTATAACGTTATATACTATTACGATATAACGTATAACGTTATATGCTATTACGTTATAACGTATAACGTTATATACTATTCAGATATAACGAATAACGTAATATACCAGGCAGATATATTGTTATATACTGTGGAGACAAAACGTATAACGTTATATACTATTACGATATAAAGTGTAACGTTATATAGTATTACGTTATAGCGTATAACGTTATATAGAATTACGATATCGCGTATAACGTTATATACTATTACGATGTAACGTATATCGTTATATACTATTACGTCATAACGTATAACGTTTTATAGTATTACGATATAGGGTATAACGTTATATACTATTGAGGTGTAACGAATAACGTTATATTCTACTACGTTATAGCGTATAACATTATATACTATTACGATATGAAGTATAACGTTATATAGTATGACGATACAGGGTCTAAAGTTATATACTACTACGATATAACGTATAACGTTATATACTATTACGTTATAACGTATAACGTTATATACTATTCAGATATAACGAATAACGTAATATACCAGGCAGATATATTGTTATATACTATGGAGACAAAACGTATAACGTTATGTACTATGACGATATAACGTATAACGTTATATACTATTACGTTATAAAGTATAACATTATATAGTATTACGATATTGAGTATAAGGTTATATACTATTGAGATATAACGTATAACGTTATATACTATTACGTTATAACGTATAACGTTATATACTATTACGATATAACGTATAACGTTATATACTATTACGTTATAACGTATAACGTTATATACTATTCAGATATAACGAATAACGTAATATACCAGGCAGATATATTGTTATATACTATGGAGACAAAACGTATAACGTTATATACTATTACGATATGAAGTATAACGTTATATAGTATGACGATACAGGGTATAACGTTATATACTACTACGATATAACGTATAACGTTATATACTACTACGATGTAACGTACAGCGTTATATACTACTACGATATAACGTACAACGTTATATACTATTGAGATATAACGTATAACGTTATATACTCCTACGATGTAACGTATAACGTTATATACTACTACGATATAACCTATAACGTTATATACTATTGAGATATAACGTATAACGTTATGTACTATTGAGATATAACGTATAACGTTATATACTACTACGTTATAGCGTATAACGTTATATACTATTACGATATGAAGTATAACGTTATATAGTGTGACGATACAGGGTCTAACGTTATATACTACTACCATGTAACGTATATCGTTATATACTACTACGATATAACGTATAACGTTATATACTACTACGATGTAACGTATAACGTTATATACTATTGTTATATAACGTACAACGTTATGTACTATGACGACATAACGTATAACGTTATATACTACAGAGATATATCGTATAACGTTAAGTACTATGACGATATAACGTATAACGTTATATACTATTACGTCATAAAGTATAACATTATATAGTATTACGATATTGAGTATAAGGTTATATACTATTGAGATATAACGTATAACGTTATGTACTAGTGAGATATAACGTATAACGTTATATACTACTACGTTATAGCGTATAACGTTATATACTATTACGATATGAAGTATAACGTTATGTACTATGACGATATATCGTATATCGTTATATACTATTACGTCATAACGTATAACGTTATATACTATTACGATATAACGTATAACGTTATATACTATTGATATATAACGTATAACGGTATGTACTATGACGACATAACGTATAACGTTATATACTACTGAGATATAACGTATAACGTTATGTACTATGACGATATAGCGTATAACGTTATATACTATTACGTCATAACGTATAACGTTTTATAGTATTACGATATAGGGTATAACGTTATATACTATTGAGGTGTAACGAATAACGTTAATTCTACTACGATGTAACGTACAGCGTTATATAGTACTACGATATAACGTACAACGTTATATACTATTGAGATATAACGTATAACGTTATATACTACTACGATATAACGTATAACGTTATATACTGTTACGTTATAACGTATAACGTAATATACTATTCAGATATAACGAATAACGTAATATACCAGGCAGATATATTGTTATATACTATGGAGACAAAACGTATAACGTTATATACTATTACGATATAAAGTGTAACGTTATATAGTATTACGATATAGGGTATAACATTATGTACTACTACTATATAACGTATAACGTTATATACTACTACGATATAACGTATAACGTTATATACTATTGAGATATAACGTATAACGTTATGTACTATTGAGATATAACGTATAACGTTATATACTAATACGTTATGACATATAACGATATATACTATTACGATATAACGTATAACGTTATATACTATTACGTTATTACGTATAACGTTATATACTATTCAGATATAACGATTAACGTAATATACCAGGCAGATATATTGTTATATACTATGGAGACAAAACGTATAACGTTATATACTATTACGATATAAAGTGTAACGTTATATAGTATTACGATATAGGGTATAACATTATGTACTACTACTACATAACGTATAACGTTATATACTACTACGATATAACGTATAACGTTATATACTATTGAGATATAACGTATAACGTTATATACTACTACGTTGTAGCGTATAACGTTATATACTATTACGATATGAAGTATAACGTTATATAGTATGACGATATAGGGTATAACGTTATATACTACTACGATATAACGTATAACGTTATATACTATTGATATATAACGTATAACGTTATGTACTATGACGATATAACGTATATCGTTATATACTACTACGATGTAACGTATAACGTTATATACTACTACGATATAACGTATAACGTTATATACTATTGAGGTATAACGTATAACGTTATGTACTATGACGATATATCGTATAACGTTATAGACTATTACGTCATAACGTATAACGTTTTATAGTATTACGATATAGGCTAAAACGTTATATAGTATTGAGGTGTAACGTATAACGTTATATACTACTACGATGTAACGTACAACGTTATATACTACTACGATATAACGTATGACGTTATATACTACTACGATATAACGTATGACGTTATATACTACTACGATATAACGTATGACGTTATATACTAATACCTTATAGCGTGTAACGTTATATACTATTACGTTATAGCGTGTAACGCTATATACTATTACGTTATAGCGTGTAACGCTATATACTATTACGTTATAGCGTGTAACGTTATATACTATTACGTTATAGCGTATACCGTTATATAGAATTACGATATCGCGTATAACGTTATATACTACAACGTTATAGAGTATAACGTTATATAGTATTACGATATCGCGTACAACGTTATATAGTATTACGATATACGGTGTAACCCAATATACTATTGAGGTATAACGTATAACGTTATATACTACTACGATATATCGTATAACGTTATATACGATTACGTTATAGTGTACAACGTTGCATAGTATTGCGATATAACGAATAGCGCTATATACCATTGCGATATAGTGTTATATACTATTGAGATATAACGTATAAGGTTCTGTACTAATAAGTTATAGCGTATAACGTTATATAGTATTACGATATGGCGCATAACGTTATATACTATCACGTTATAACGTATAACGTTATATTATATAACATTACGATATAGCGTATAATGATAATTACTATTACGATAAATCGTATAACGTTATATACTATTACGATATAACGTATAACATTATATACTGCTACGATATAACGTAGGACGTTATATACTAATACGTTATAGCGTGTAACGTTATATACTACTACGATATAACGTATAACGTTATATACTATTGAGATATAACGTATAACGTTATGTACTATTACGATATAACGTATAACGTTATATACTACCACGATATAACGTAGCACGTTATATACTATTCAGATATAACGAATAACGTAATATACCAGGCAGATATATTGGTATATACTATGGAGACAAAACGTATAACGTTATATACTATTACGATATAAAATGTAACGTTATATAGTATTACGATATAGGGTATAACATTATGTGCTACTACTATACAATGTATAACGTTATATACTATAACGATATAACGTATAACGTTATATACTATTGAGATATAACGTATAACGTTATGTACTATTGAGATATAACGTATAACGTTATATACTACTACGTTATAGCGTATAACGTTATATACTATTACGATATGAAGTATAACGTTATATAGTATGACGATACAGGGTATAATGTTATATACTACTACGATATAACGTATAACGTTATATACTACTACGATATAACGTATAACGTTATATACTACTACGATATAACGTATAACGTTATATACTATTACGATATAAAGTGTAACGTTATATAGTATTACGATATAGGGTATAACATTATGTGCTACTACTATATAATGTATAACGTTATATACTATAACGATATAACGTATAACGTTATATACTATTACGATATAAAGTGTAACGTTATATAGTATTACGATATAGGGTATAACATTATGTACTACTACTATATAACGTATAACGTTATATACTACTACGATATAACGTATGACGTTATATACCAATACGTTGTAGCGTGTAACGTTATATACTATTAGGATATAACTTATAACGTTATATACTACTACTATATAACGTATGACGTTATATACTAATACGTTATAGCGTGTAACGTTATATACTATTACGATATAACGTATAACGTTATATACTACTACGATATAACGTTTAACGTTATATACTAATACGTTATAGCGTGTAACGTTATATAGTATTTCGATATAGGGAATAACGTCATATACTATTGAGATATAACGTTTAACGTTATATAGTATTACGATATAGGGTATAACGTTATATACTATTCAGATATAACCGTTTACGTTATGTACTAATACGTTATAGCGTATAACGTTATATAGCATTACGATATAGCGTATAACGTTATATACTATTACGTTATACCGTATAACGTTATATAGTATTACGATATAACGTATAACGTTATATACTACTACGATATAACGTATAACGTTATATACTATTACGTTATAGTGTATAACGTTATATAGTATTACGATATTGTGTATAAGGTTATATACTATTACGTTGTAACGTATAAAGTTACATACTACTACAATATAACGTATGAGGTTATATACTAATACGTTATAGCGTGTAACGTTATATACTATTACGATATAACGTATAACGTTATATACTACTACGATATAACGTATGACGTTATATACTAATACGTTATAGCGTGTAACGTTATATACTATTACGATATAACGTATAACGTTATATACTACTACGATATAACGTATAACGTTATATACTAATACGTTATAGCGTGTAACGTTATATAGTATTTCGATATAGGGAATAACGTCATATACTATTGAGATATAACTTTTAACGTTATATAGTATTACGATATAAAGTATATCGTTATATACTACTACGATATAACGTAACACGTTATATACTATTACGATATAACGTAACACGTTATATACTATTACGTTTTAGTGTATAACGTTATATAGTATTACGCTATAGAGCATAACGTTATACACTATTAGGTTAGAACGTATAACGTTATATACTACTACGGTATAACGTATATCGTTATATACTACTACGATATAACGTAACACGTTATATACTATTACGTTTTAGTGTATAAAGTTATATAGTATTACGCTATAGAGCATAACGTTATACACTATTAGGTTAGAACGTATAACGTTATATACTACTACGGTATAACGTATAACGTTATATACTATTGAGATACAACGTATAACGTTATGTACTATGACGATATAACGAATAACGTAATATACCAGGCAGATATATTGTTATATACTATGGAGACAAAACGTATAACGTTATACACTACTACGATATAACGTATAACGTTATATACTATTGAGATATAACGTATAACTTTATGTACTATGACGATATAACGTATTACGTCATATACTATTACGTTATAAAGTATAACATTATATAGTATTACGATATTGAGTATAAGGTTATATACTATTGAGATATAACGTATAACGTTATATACTATTACGTTATAACGTATAACGTTATATACTATTACGTTATAGTGTATAACGATATATAGTACTACGATATTGTGTATAAGGTTATATACTATTACGTTGTAACGTATAACGTTACATACTACTACAATATAACGTATGACCTTATATACTACTACGATATAATGTATAATGTTATATACTATTGATATATAACGTATAACTTTATGTACTATGACGATATAACGTATTACGTCATATACTATTACGTTATAAAGTATAACGTTATATACAATTACGTTATAACGTATAACGTTATATACTATTCAGATATAACGAATAACGTAATATACCAGGCAGATATATTGTTATATACTGTGGAGATAAAACGTATAACGTTATATACTATTACGATATAAAGTGTAACATTATATAGTATTACGATATAGGGTATAACATTATGTACTACTACTATATAACGTATAACGTTATATACTACTACGATATAACGTATAACGTTATATACTATTGAGATATAACGTATAACGTTATGTACTATTGAGATATCACGTATAACGTTATGTACTATTGAGATATAACGAATAACGTTATATACTACTACGTTATAGCGTATAACGTTATATGCTATTGAGATATAACGTATAACGTTATGTACTATGACGATATATCGTATAACGTTATATACTATTACGTCATATCGTATAACGTTATATACTATTACGATATAACGTATAACGTTATATACTATTGCGTTATAAAGTATAACATTATATACTATTACGATATGAAGTATAACGTTATATAGTATGACGATACAGGGTCTAACGTTATATACTACTACGATATAACGTATAACGTTATATACTACTACGATATAACGTATAACGTTATATACTACTACGATATAACGTATAACGTTATATACTATTGATATATAACGTACAACGTTATGTACTATGACGACATAACGTATAACGTTATATACTATTACGTTATAACGTATAACGTTATATACTATTACGATATAACGTATAACGTTATATACTATTACGTTATAACGTATAACGTTATATACAATTCAGATATAACGAATAACGTTATATACCAGGCAGATATATTGTTATATACTATGGAGACAAAACGTATAACGTTATATACTATTACGATATAAAGTGTAACGTTATATAGTATTACGATATAGGGTATAACATTATGTACTACTACTACATAACGTATAACGTTATATACTACTACGACATAACGTATAACATTATATACTATTGAGATATAACGTATAACGTTATGTACTATTGAGATATAACGTATAACGTTATATACTATTACGATATGAAGTATAACGTTATATAGTATGACGATACAGGGTATAACGTTATATACTACTACGATATAACGTATAACGTTATATACTACTAGGATATAACGTATAACCTTATATGCTATTGAGATATAACGTATAACGTTATGTACTATTGAGATATAACGTATAACGTTATATACTACTACGTTATAGCGTATAACATTATATACTATTACGATATGAAGTATAACGTTATATAGTATGACGATACAGGGTCTAACGTTATATACTACTACGATATAACGTATAACGTTATATACTACTACGATATAACGTATAACGTTATATACTACTACGATATAACGTATAACGTTATATACTATTGATATATAACGTACAACGTTATGTACTATGACGACATAACGTATAACGTTATATACTACAGAGATATATCGTATAACGTTAAGTACTATGACGATATAACGTATAACGTTATATACTATTACGTCATAAAGTATAACATTATATAGTATTACGATATTGAGTATAAGGTTATATACTATTGAGATATAACGTATAACGTTATATACTATTACGTTATAACGTATAACGTTATATACTATTACGATATATCGTATAACGTTATATACTATTACGTTATAACGTATAACGTTATATACTATTCAGATATAACGAATAACGTAATATACCAGGCAGATATATTGTTATATACTATGGAGACAAAACGTATAACGTTATATACTATTACGATGTAAAGTGTAACGTTATATAGCATTACGATATAGGGTATAACATTATGTACTACTACTATAAAACGTATAACGTTATATACTACTACGATATAACGTATAACGTTATATACTATTGAGATATAACGTATAACGTTATGTACTAGTGAGATATAACGTATAACGTTATATACTACTACGTTATAGCGTATAACGTTATATACTATTACGATATGAAGTATAGCGTTATGTACTATGACGATATAGCGTATAACGTTATATACTATTACGTCATAACGTATAACGTTTTATAGTATTACGATATAGGGTATAACGTTATATACTATTGAGGTGTAACGAATAACGTTATATTCTACTACGATGTAACGTACAGCGTTATATAGTACTACGGTATAACGTACAACGTTATATACTATTGAGATATAACGTATAACGTTATATACTACTACGATATAACGTATAACGTTATATACTGTTACGTTATAACGTATAACGTTATATACTATTCAGATATAACGAATAACGTAATATACCAGGCAGATATATTGTTATATACTATGGAGACAAAACGTATAACGTTATATACTATTACGATATAAAGTGTAACGTTATATAGTATTACGATATAGGGTATAACATTATGTACTACTACTATATAACGTATAACGTTATATACTACTACGATATAACGTATAACGTTATATACTATTGAGATATAACGTATAACGTTATGTACTATTGAGATATCACGTATAACGTTATGTACTATTGAGATATAACGAATAACGTTATATACTACTACGTTATAGCGTATAACGTTATATGCTATTGAGATATAACGTATAACGTTATGTACTATGACGATATATCGAATAACGTTATATACTATTACGTCATATCGTATAACGTTATATACTATTACGATATAACGTATAACGTTATATACTATTGCGTTATAAAGTATAACATTATATAGTATTACGATATTGAGTATAAGGTTATATAATATTGAGATATAACGTATAACGTTATATACTATTACGTTATAACGTATAACGTTATATACTATTACGATATAACGTATAACTTTATATACTATTACGTTATAACGTATAACGTTATATACAATTCAGATATAACGAATAACGTTATATACCAGGCAGATATATTGTTATATACTATGGAGACAAAACGTATAACGTTATATACTATTACGATATAAAGTGTAACGTTATATAGTATTACGATATAGGGTATAACATTATGTACTACTACTACATAACGTATAACGTTATATACTACTACGACATAACGTATAACATTATATACTATTGAGATATAACGTATAACGTTATGTACTATTGAGATATAACGTATAACGTTATATACTATTACGATATGAAGTATAACGTTATATAGTATGACGATACAGGGTATAACGTTATATACTACTACGATATAACGTATAACGTTATATACTACTACGATATAACGTATAACCTTATATGCTATTGAGATATAACGTATAACGTTATGTACTATTGAGATATAACGTATAACGTTATATACTACTACGTTATAGCGTATAACATTATATACTATTACGATATGAAGTATAACGTTATATAGTATGACGATACAGGGTCTAACGTTATATACTACTACGATATAACGTATAACGTTATATACTACTACGATATAACGTATAACGTTATATACTACTACGATATAACGTATAACGTTATATACTACTACGATATAACGTATAACGTTATATACTATTGATATATAACGTACAACGTTATGTACTATGACGACATAACGTATAACGTTATATACTACAGAGATATATCGTATAACGTTAAGTACTATGACGATATAACGTATAACGTTATATACTATTACGTCATAAAGTATAACATTATATAGTATTACGATATTGAGTATAAGGTTATATACTATTGAGATATAACGTATAACGTTATATACTATTACGTTATAACGTATAACGTTATATACTATTACGATATATCGTATAACGTTATATACTATTACGTTATAACGTATAACGTTATATACTATTCAGATATAACGAATAACGTAATATACCAGGCAGATATATTGTTATATACTATGGAGACAAAACGTATAACGTTATATACTATTACGATGTAAAGTGTAACGTTATATAGCATTACGATATAGGGTATAACGTTATATACTACTACGATATAACGTATAACGTTATATACTACTACGATATAACGTATAACGTTATATACTACTACGATATAACGTATAACGTTATATACTACTACGATATAACGTATAACGTTATATACTATTGATATATAACGTATAACGTTATATACTATTGATATATAACGTATAACGTTATATACTATGACGACATAACGTATAACGTTATATACTACAGAGATATAACGTATAACGTTATATACAATTGCGTTATAACGTATAACGTTATATACTATTACGATATAACGTATAACGTTATATACTACTACGTTATAGCGTATAACGTTATATACTATTGAGATATAACGAATAACGTAATATACCAGGCAGATATATTGTTATATACTATGGAGACAAAACGTATAACGTTATATACTATTACGATATAAAGTGTAACGTTATATAGTATTACGATATAGGGTATAACATTATGTACTACTACTACATAACGTATAACGTTATATACTACTACGATATAAAGTATATCGTTATATACTACTACGATATAACGTAACACGTTATATACTATTACGATATAACGTAACACGTTATATACTATTACGTTTTAGTGTATAACGTTATATAGTATTACGCTATAGAGCATAACGTTATACACTATTAGGTTAGAACGTATAACGTTATATACTACTACGGTATAACGTATATCGTTATATACTACTACGATATAACGTAACACGTTATATACTATTACGTTTTAGTGTATAAAGTTATATAGTATTACGCTATAGAGCATAACGTTATACACTATTAGGTTAGAACGTATAACGTTATATACTACTACGGTATAACGTATAACGTTATATACTATTGAGATACAACGTATAACGTTATGTACTATGACGATATAACGAATAACGTAATATACCAGGCAGATATATTGTTATATACTATGGAGACAAAACGTATAACGTTATACACTACTACCATATAACGTATAACGTTATATACTATTGAGATATAACGTATAACTTTATGTACTATGACGATATAACGTATTACGTCATATACTATTACGTTATAAAGTATAACATTATATAGTATTACGATATTGAGTATAAGGTTATATACTATTGAGATATAACGTATAACGTTATATACTATTACGTTATAACGTATAACGTTATATACTATTACGTTATAGTGTATAACGATATATAGTACTACGATATTGTGTATAAGGTTATATACTATTACGTTGTAACGTATAACGTTACATACTACTACAATATAACGTATGACCTTATATACTACTACGATATAACGTATAACGTTATATACTACTACGATATAACGTATAATGTTATATACTATTGAGATATAACGTATAACTTTATGTACTATGACGATATAACGTATTACGTCATATACTATTACGTTATAAAGTATAACGTTATATACAATTACGTTATAACGTATAACGTTATATACTATTCAGATATAACGAATAACGTAATATACCAGGCAGATATATTGTTATATACTGTGGAGATAAAACGTATAACGTTATATACTATTACGATATAAAGTGTAACATTATATAGTATTACGATATAGGGTATAACATTATGTACTACTACTATATAACGTATAACGTTATATACTACTACGATATAACGTATAACGTTATATACTATTGAGATATAACGTATAACGTTATGTACTATTGAGATATCACGTATAACGTTATGTACTATTGAGATATAACGAATAACGTTATATACTACTACGTTATAGCGTATAACGTTATATGCTATTGAGATATAACGTATAACGTTATGTACTATGACGATATATCGTATAACGTTATATACTATTACGTCATATCGTATAACGTTATATACTATTACGATATAACGTATAACGTTATATACTATTGCGTTATAAAGTATAACATTATATAGTATTACGATATTGAGTATAAGGTTATATAATATTGAGATATAACGTATAACGTTATATACTATTACGTTATAACGTATAACGTTATATACTATTACGATATAACGTATAACGTTATATACTATTACGTTATAACGTATAACGTTATATACAATTCAGATATAACGAATAACGTTATATACCAGGCAGATATATTGTTATATACTATGGAGACAAAACGTATAACGTTATATACTATTACGATATAAAGTGTAACGTTATATAGTATTACGATATAGGGTATAACATTATGTACTACTACTACATAACGTATAACGTTATATACTACTACGACATAACGTATAACATTATATACTATTGAGATATAACGTATAACGTTATGTACTATTGAGATATAACGTATAACGTTATATACTATTACGATATGAAGTATAACGTTATATAGTATGACGATACAGGGTATAACGTTATATACTACTACGATATAACGTATAACGTTATATACTACTACGATATAACGTATAACCTTATATGCTATTGAGATATAACGTATAACGTTATGTACTATTCAGATATAACGTATAACGTTATATACTACTACGTTATAGCGTATAACATTATATACTATTACGATATGAAGTATAACGTTATATAGTATGACGATACAGGGTCTAACGTTATATACTACTACGATATAACGTATAACGTTATATACTACTACGATATAACGTATAACGTTATATACTATTGAGATATAACGTATAACGTTATGTACTATTGAGATATAACGTATAACGTTATATACTATTACGATATGAAGTATAACGTTATATAGTATGACGATACAGGGTATAACGTTATATACTACTACGATATAACGTATAAAGTTATATACTACTACGATGTAACGTACAGCGTTATATACTACTAAGATATAACGTACAACGTTATATACTATTGAGATATAACGTATAACGTTATATACTACTACGATGTAACGTATAACGTTATATACTACTACGATATATCGTATAACGTTATATACTACTGAGATATAACGTATAACGTTATGTACTATTGAGATATAACGTATAACGTTATATACTACTACGTTATAGCGTATAACGTTATATACTATTACGATATGAAGTATAACGTTATATAGTATGACGATACAGGGTCTAACGTTATATACTACTACGATATAACGTATAACGTTATATACTACTACGATATAACGTATAACGTTATATACTACTACGATATAACGTATAACGTTATATACTACTACGATATAACGTATAACGTTATATACTATTGATATATAACGTATAACGTTATATACTATTGATATATAACGTATAACGTTATATACTATGACGACATAACGTATAACGTTATATACTATTGAGATATAACGTATAACGTTATGTACTATTGAGATATAACGTATAACGTTATATACTACTACGATATGAAGTATAACGTTATATAGTATGACGATACAGGGTATAACGTTATATACTACTACGATATAACGTATAAAGTTATATACTACTACGATGTAACGTACAGCGTTATATACTACTACGATATAACGTACAACGTTATATACTATTGAGATATAACGTATAACGTTATATACTACTACGATGTAACGTATAACGTTATATACTACTACGATATATCGTATAACGTTATATACTACTGAGATATAACGTATAACGTTATGTACTATTGAGATATAACGTATAACGTTATATACTACTACGTTATAGCGTATAACGTTATATACTATTACGATATGAAGTATAACGTTATATAGTATTACGATATACGGTATAACATTATGTACTACTACTACATAACGTATAACGTTATATACTACTACGATATAACGTATAACGTTATATACTATTGAGATATAACGTATAACGTTATGTACTATTGAGATATAACGTATAACGTTATATACTACTACGATATGAAGTATAACGTTATATAGTATGACGATACAGGGTATAACGTTATATACTACTACGATATAACGTATAAAGTTATATACTACTACGATGTAACGTACAGCGTTATATACTACTACGATATAACGTACAACGTTATATACTACTGAGATATAACGTATAATGTTATGTACTATTGAGATATAACGTATAACGTTATATACTACTACGTTATAGCGTATAACGTTATATACTATTACGATATGAAGTATAACGTTATATAGTATTACGATATAGGGTATAACATTATGTACTACTACTACATAACGTATAACGTTATATACTACTACGATGTAACGTACAACGTTATATACTACTACGATATAACGTATGACGTTATATACTACTACGATATAACGTATGACGTTATATACTAATACCTTATAGCGTGTAACGTTATATACTATTACGTTATAGCGTGTAACGTTATATACTATTACGTTATAGCGTGTAACGCTATATACTATTACGTTATAGCGTGTAACGCTATATACTATTACGTTATAGCGTGTAACGTTATATACTATTACGTTATAGCGTATAACGTTATATAGAATTACGATATCGCGTATAACGTTATATGCTATTACGATAAAGCGCATAACGTTATATACTACTACGATATAACGTATGACGTTATACACTATGACGATATAAAGTATAACGTTATATAATATTACGATATAGGGTATAACGTTATATACTATTGCGATCTAACGTATAACGTTATATACTACTACGATATAACGTATAACGTTATATACTACAACGTTATAGATTATAACGTTATATAGTATTACGATATCGCGTACAACGTTATATAGTATTACGATATACGGTGTAACCCAATATACTATTGAGGTATAACGTATAACGTTATATACTACTACGATATATCGTATAACGTTATATACGATTACGTTATAGTGTACAACGTTGCATAGTATTGCGATATAACGAATAGCGCTATATACCATTGCGATATAGTGTTATATACTATTGAGATATAACGTATAAGGTTCTGTACTAATAAGTTATAGCGTATAACGTTATATAGTATTACGATATGGCGTATAACGTTATATACTATCACGTTATAACGTATAACGTTATATTATATAACATTACGATATAGCGTACAATGATAATTACTATTACGATAAATCGTATAACGTTATATACTATTACGATATAACGTATAACATTATATACTGCTACGATATAACGTAGGACGTTATATACTATTCAGATATAACGAATAACGTAATATACCAGGCAGATATATTGGTATATACTATGGAGACAAAACGTATAACGTTATATACTATTACGATATAAAATGTAACGTTATATAGTATTACGATATAGGGTATAACATTATGTGCTACTACTATACAATGTATAACGTTATATACTATAACGATATAACGTATAACGTTATATACTATTGAGATATAACGTATAACGTTATGTACTATTGAGATATAACGTATAACGTTATATACTACTACGATATAACGTATAACGTTATATACTATTACGATATAAAGTGTAACGTTATATAGTATTACGATATAGGGTATAACATTATGTGCTACTACTATATAATGTATAACGTTATATACTATAACGATATAACGTATAACGTTATATACTATTACGATATAAAGTGTAACGTTATATAGTATTACGATATAGGGTATAACATTATGTACTACTACTATATAACGTATAACGTTATATACTACTACGATATAACGTATGACGTTATATACCAATACGTTGTAGCGTGTAACGTTATATACTATTAGGATATAACTTATAACGTTATATACTACTACTATATAACGTATGACGTTATATACTAATACGTTATAGCGTGTAACGTTATATACTATTACGATATAACGTATAACGTTATATACTACTACGATATAACGTTTAACGTTATATACTAATACGTTATAGCGTGTAACGTTATATAGTATTTCGATATAGGGAATAACGTCATATACTATTGAGATATCACGTTTAACGTTATATAGTATTACGATATAGGGTATAACGTTATATACTATTCAGATATAACCGTTTACGTTATGTACTAATACGTTATAGCGTATAACGTTATATAGCATTACGATATAGCGTATAACGTTATATACTATTACGTTATACCGTATAACGTTATATAGTATTACGATATAACGTATAACCTTATATGCTATTGAGATATAACGTATAACGTTATGTACTATTGAGATATAACGTATAACGTTATATACTACTACGTTATAGCGTATAACATTATATACTATTACGATATGAAGTATAACGTTATATAGTATGACGATACAGGGTCTAACGTTATATACTACTACGATATAACGTATAACGTTATATACTACTACGATATAACGTATAACGTTATATACTACTACGATATAACGTATAACGTTATATACTACTACGATATAACGTATAACGTTATATACTATTGATATATAACGTACAACGTTATGTACTATGACGACATAACGTATAACGTTATATACTACAGAGATATATCGTATAACGTTAAGTACTATGACGATATAACGTATAACGTTATATACTATTACGTCATAAAGTATAACATTATATAGTATTACGATATTGAGTATAAGGTTATATACTATTGAGATATAACGTATAACGTTATATACTATTACGTTATAACGTATAACGTTATATACTATTACGATATATCGTATAACGTTATATACTATTACGTTATAACGTATAACGTTATATACTATTCAGATATAACGAATAACGTAATATACCAGGCAGATATATTGTTATATACTATGGAGACAAAACGTATAACGTTATATACTATTACGATGTAAAGTGTAACGTTATATAGCATTACGATATAGCGTATAACGTTATATACTATTACGTTATACCGTATAACGTTATATAGTATTACGATATAACGTATAACCTTATATGCTATTGAGATATAACGTATAACGTTATGTACTATTGAGATATAACGTATAACGTTATATACTACTACGATATAACGTATAACGTTATATACTATTGAGATATAACGTATAACGTTATGTACTAGTGAGATATAACGTATAACGTTATATACTACTACGTTATAGCGTATAACGTTATATACTATTACGATATGAAGTATAGCGTTATGTACTATGACGATATAGCGTATAACGTTATATACTATTACGTCATAACGTATAACGTTTTATAGTATTACGATATAGGGTATAACGTTATATACTATTGAGGTGTAACGAATAACGTTATATTCTACTACGATGTAACGTACAGCGTTATATAGTACTACGGTATAACGTACAACGTTATATACTATTGAGATATAACGTATAACGTTATATACTACTACGATATAACGTATAACGTTATATACTGTTACGTTATAACGTATAACGTTATATACTATTCAGATATAACGAATAACGTAATATACCAGGCAGATATATTGTTATATACTATGGAGACAAAACGTATAACGTTATATACTATTACGATATAAAGTGTAACGTTATATAGTATTACGATATAGGGTATAACATTATGTACTACTACTATATAACGTATAACGTTATATACTACTACGATATAACGTATAACGTTATATACTATTGAGATATAACGTATAACGTTATGTACTATTGAGATATCACGTATAACGTTATGTACTATTGAGATATAACGAATAACGTTATATACTACTACGTTATAGCGTATAACGTTATATGCTATTGAGATATAACGTATAACGTTATGTACTATGACGATATATCGAATAACGTTATATACTATTACGTCATATCGTATAACGTTATATACTATTACGATATAACGTATAACGTTATATACTATTGCGTTATAAAGTATAACATTATATAGTATTACGATATTGAGTATAAGGTTATATAATATTGAGATATAACGTATAACGTTATATACTATTACGTTATAACGTATAACGTTATATACTATTACGATATAACGTATAACTTTATATACTATTACGTTATAACGTATAACGTTATATACAATTCAGATATAACGAATAACGTTATATACCAGGCAGATATATTGTTATATACTATGGAGACAAAACGTATAACGTTATATACTATTACGATATAAAGTGTAACGTTATATAGTATTACGATATAGGGTATAACATTATGTACTACTACTACATAACGTATAACGTTATATACTACTACGACATAACGTATAACATTATATACTATTGAGATATAACGTATAACGTTATGTACTATTGAGATATAACGTATAACGTTATATACTATTACGATATGAAGTATAACGTTATATAGTATGACGATACAGGGTATAACGTTATATACTACTACGATATAACGTATAACGTTATATACTACTACGATATAACGTATAACCTTATATGCTATTGAGATATAACGTATAACGTTATGTACTATTGAGATATAACGTATAACGTTATATACTACTACGTTATAGCGTATAACATTATATACTATTACGATATGAAGTATAACGTTATATAGTATGACGATACAGGGTCTAACGTTATATACTACTACGATATAACGTATAACGTTATATACTACTACGATATAACGTATAACGTTATATACTACTACGATATAACGTATAACGTTATATACTATTACGATATAAAGTGTAACGTTATATAGTATTACGATATAGGGTATAACATTATGTACTACTACTACATAACGTATAACGTTATATACTACTACGACATAACGTATAACATTATATACTATTGAGATATAACGTATAACGTTATGTACTATTGAGATATAACGTATAACGTTATATACTATTACGATATGAAGTATAACGTTATATAGTATGACGATACAGGGTATAACGTTATATACTACTACGATATAACGTATAACGTTATATACTACTACGATATAACGTATAACCTTATATGCTATTGAGATATAACGTATAACGTTATGTACTATTGAGATATAACGTATAACGTTATATACTACTACGTTATAGCGTATGACATTATATACTATTACGATATGAAGTATAACGTTATATAGTATGACGATACAGGGTCTAACGTTATATACTACTACGATATAACGTATAACGTTATATACTACTACGATATAACGTATAACGTTATATACTACTACGATATAACGTATAACGTTATATACTACTACGATATAACGTATAACGTTATATACTACTACGATATAACGTATAACGTTATATACTATTGATATATAACGTACAACGTTATGTACTATGACGACATAACGTATAACGTTATATACTACAGAGATATATCGTATAACGTTAAGTACTATGACGATATAACGTATAACGTTATATACTATTACGTCATAAAGTATAACATTATATAGTATTACGATATTGAGTATAAGGTTATATACTATTGAGATATAACGTATAACGTTATATACTATTACGTTATAACGTATAACGTTATATACTATTACGATATATCGTATAACGTTATATACTATTACGTTATAACGTATAACGTTATATACTATTCAGATATAACGAATAACGTAATATACCAGGCAGATATATTGTTATATACTATGGAGACAAAACGTATAACGTTATATACTATTACGATGTAAAGTGTAACGTTATATAGCATTACGATATAGGGTATAACATTATGTACTACTACTATAAAACGTATAACGTTATATACTACTACGATATAACGTATAACGTTATATACTATTGAGATATAACGTATAACGTTATGTACTAGTGAGATATAACGTATAACGTTATATACTACTACGTTATAGCGTATAACGTTATATACTATTACGATATGAAGTATAGCGTTATGTACTATGACGATATAGCGTATAACGTTATATACTATTACGTCATAACGTATAACGTTTTATAGTATTACGATATAGGGTATAACGTTATATACTATTGAGGTGTAACGAATAACGTTATATTCTACTACGATGTAACGTACAGCGTTATATAGTACTACGATATAACGTACAACGTTATATACTATTGAGATATAACGTATAACGTTATATACTACTACGATATAACGTATAACGTTATATACTGTTACGTTATAACGTATAACGTTATATACTATTCAGATATAACGAATAACGTAATATACCAGGCAGATATATTGTTATATACTATGGAGACAAAACGTATAACGTTATATACTATTACGATATAAAGTGTAACGTTATATAGTATTACGATATAGGGTATAACATTATGTACTACTACTATATAACGTATATCGTTATATACTACTACGATATAACGTATAACGTTATATACTATTGAGATATAACGTATAACGTTATGTACTATTGAGATATAACGTATAACGTTATATACTAATACGTTATAACGTATAAGGTTATATACTATTACGATATAACGTATAACGTTATATACTATTACGTTATTACGTATAACGTTATATACTATTCAGATATAACGAATAACGTAATATACCAGGCAGATATATTGTTATATACTATGGAGACAAAACGTATAACGTTATATACTATTACGATATAAAGTGTAACGTTATATAGTATTACGTTATAGGGTATAACATTATGTACTACTACTACATAACGTATAACGTTATATACTACTACGACATAACGTATAACGTTATATACTATTGAGATATAACGTATAACGTTATGTACTATTGAGATATAACGTATAACGTTATATACTATTACGATATGAAGTATAACGTTATATAGTATGACGATACAGGGTATAACGTTATATACTACTACGATATAACGTATAAAGTTATATACTACTACGATGTAACGTACAGCGTTATATACTACTAAGATATAACGTACAACGTTATATACTATTGAGATATAACGTATAACGTTATATACTACTACGATGTAACGTATAACGTTATATACTACTACGATATATCGTATAACGTTATATACTACTGAGATATAACGTATAACGTTATGTACTATTGACATATAACGTATAACGTTATATACTACTACGTTATAGCGTATAACGTTATATACTATTACGATATGAAGTATAACGTTATATAGTATGACGATACAGGGTCTAACGTTATATACTACTACGATATAACGTATAACGTTATATACTACTACGATATAACGTATAACGTTATATACTACTACGATATAACGTATAACGTTATATACTACTACGATATAACGTATAACGTTATATACTACTACGATATAACGTATAACGTTATATACTATTGATATATAACGTATAACGTTATATACTATTGATATATAACGTATAACGTTATATACTATGACGACATAACGTATAACGTTATATACTATTGAGATATAACGTATAACGTTATGTACTATTGAGATATAACGTATAACGTTATATACTACTACGATATGAAGTATAACGTTATATAGTATGACGATACAGGGTATAACGTTATATACTACTACGATATAACGTATAAAGTTATATACTACTACGATGTAACGTACAGCGTTATATACTACTACGATATAACGTACAACGTTATATACTATTGAGATATAACGTATAACGTTATATACTACTACGATGTAACGTATAACGTTATATACTACTACGATATATCGTATAACGTTATATACTACTGAGATATAACGTATAACGTTATGTACTATTGAGATATAACGTATAACGTTATATACTACTACGTTATAGCGTATAACGTTATATACTATTACGATATGAAGTATAACGTTATATAGTATTACGATATAGGGTATAACATTATGTACTACTACTACATAACGTATAACGTTATATACTACTACGATATAACGTATAACGTTATATACTATTGAGATATAACGTATAACGTTATGTACTATTGAGATATAACGTATAACGTTATATACTACTACGATATGAAGTATAACGTTATATAGTATGACGATACAGGGTATAACGTTATATACTACTACGATATAACGTATAAAGTTATATACTACTACGATGTAACGTACAGCGTTATATACTACTACGATATAACGTACAACGTTATATACTACTGAGATATAACGTATAACGTTATGTACTATTGAGATATAACGTATAACGTTATATACTACTACGTTATAGCGTATAACGTTATATACTATTACGATATGAAGTATAACGTTATATAGTATTACGATATAGGGTATAACATTATGTACTACTACTACATAACGTATAACGTTATATACTACTACGATGTAACGTACAACGTTATATACTACTACGATATAACGTATGACGTTATATACTACTACGATATAACGTATGACGTTATATACTAATACCTTATAGCGTGTAACGTTATATACTATTACGTTATAGCGTGTAACGTTATATACTATTACGTTATAGCGTGTAACGCTATATAATATTACGTTATAGCGTGTAACGTTATATACTATTACGTTATAGCGTATAACGTTATATAGAATTACGATATCGCGTATAACGTTATATGCTATTACGATAAAGCGCATAACGTTATATACTACTACGATATAACGTATGACGTTATACACTATGACGATATAAAGTATAACGTTATATAATATTACGATATAGGGTATAACGTTATATACTATTGCGATCTAACGTATAACGTTATATACTACTACGATATAACGTATAACGTTATATACTACAACGTTATAGATTATAACGTTATATAGTATTACGATATCGCGTACAACGTTATATAGTATTACGATATACGGTGTAACCCAATATACTATTGAGGTATAACGTATAACGTTATATACTACTACGATATATCGTATAACGTTATATACGATTACGTTATAGTGTACAACGTTGCATAGTATTGCGATATAACGAATAGCGCTATATACCATTGCGATATAGTGTTATATACTATTGAGATATAACGTATAAGGTTCTGTACTAATAAGTTATAGCGTATAACGTTATATAGTATTACGATATGGCGTATAACGTTATATACTATCACGTTATAACGTATAACGTTATATTATATAACATTACGATATAGCGTACAATGATAATTACTATTACGATAAATCGTATAACGTTATATACTATTACGATATAACGTATAACATTATATACTGCTACGATATAACGTAGGACGTTATATACTATTCAGATATAACGAATAACGTAATATACCAGGCAGATATATTGGTATATACTATGGAGACAAAACGTATAACGTTATATACTATTACGATATAAAATGTAACGTTATATAGTATTACGATATAGGGTATAACATTATGTGCTACTACTATACAATGTATAACGTTATATACTATAACGATATAACGTATAACGTTATATACTATTGAGATATAACGTATAACGTTATGTACTATTGAGATATAACGTATAACGTTATATACTACTACGATATAACGTATAACGTTATATACTACTACGATATAACGTATAACGTTATATACTATTACGATATAAAGTGTAACGTTATATAGTATTACGATATAGGGTATAACATTATGTGCTACTACTATATAATGTATAACGTTATATACTATAACGATATAACGTATAACGTTATATACTATTACGATATAAAGTGTAACGTTATATAGTATTACGATATAGGGTATAACATTATGTACTACTACTATATAACGTATAACGTTATATACTACTACGATATAACGTATGACGTTATATACCAATACGTTGTAGCGTGTAACGTTATATACTATTAGGATATAACTTATAACGTTATATACTACTACTATATAACGTATGACGTTATATACTAATACGTTATAGCGTGTAACGTTATATACTATTACGATATAACGTATAACGTTATATACTACTACGATATAACGTTTAACGTTATATACTAATACGTTATAGCGTGTAACGTTATATAGTATTTCGATATAGGGAATAACGTCATATACTATTGAGATATCACGTTTAACGTTATATAGTATTACGATATAGGGTATAACGTTATATACTATTCAGATATAACCGTTTACGTTATGTACTAATACGTTATAGCGTATAACGTTATATAGCATTACGATATAGCGTATAACGTTATATACTATTACGTTATACCGTATAACGTTATATAGTATTACGATATAACGTATAACGTTATATACTACTACGATATAACGTATAACGTTATATACTATTACGTTATAGTGTATAACGTTATATAGTATTACGATATTGTGTATAAGGTTATATACTATTACGTTGTAACGTATAAAGTTACATACTACTACAATATAACGTATGAGGTTATATACTAATACGTTATAGCGTGTAACGTTATATACTATTACGATATAACGTATAACGTTATATACTACTACGATATAACGTATGACGTTATATACTAATACGTTATAGCGTGTAACGTTATATACTATTACGATATAACGTATAACGTTATATACTACTACGATATAACGTATAACGTTATATACTAATACGTTATAGCGTGTAACGTTATATAGTATTTCGATATAGGGAATAACGTCATATACTATTGAGATATAACGTTTAACGTTATATAGTATTACGATATAGGGTATAACGTTATATACTATTCAGATATAACCGTTTACGTTATGTACTAATACGTTATAGCGTATAACGTTATATAGCATTACGATATAGCGTATAACGTTATATACTATTACGTTATAACGTATAACGTTATATAGTATTACGATATAACGTATAACGTTATATACTACTACGATATAACGTATAACGTTATATACTATTACGTTATAGTGTATAACGTTATATAGTATTACGATATAAAGTATATCGTTATATACTACTACGATATAACGTAACACGTTATATACTATTACGATATAACGTAACACGTTATATACTATTACGTTATAGTGTATAACGTTATATAGTATTACGCTATAGAGCATAACGTTATACACTATTAGGTTAGAACGTATAACGTTATATACTACTACCGTATAACGTATATCGTCATATAATACTACGATATAACGTAACACGTTATATACTAATACGTTTTAGTGTATAAAGTTATATAGTATTACGCTATAGAGCATAACGTTATACACTATTAGGTTAGAACGTATAACGTTATATACTACTACGGTATAACGTATAACGTTATATACTATTGAGATACAACGTATAACGTTATGTACTATGACGATATAACGAATAACGTAATATACCAGGCAGATATATTGTTATATACTATGGAGACAAAACGTATAACGTTATACACTACTACGATATAACGTATAACGTTATATACTATTGAGATATAACGTATAACTTTATGTACTATGACGATATAACGTATTACGTCATATACTATTACGTTTTAAAGTATAACATTATATAGTATTACGATATTGAGTATAAGGTTATATACTATTGAGATATAACGTATAACGTTATATACTATTACGTTATAACGTATAACGTTATATACTATTACGTTATAGTGTATAACGATATATAGTACTACGATATTGTGTATAAGGTTATATACTATTACGTTGTAACGTATAACGTTACATACTACTACAATATAACGTATGACCTTATATACTACTACGATATAACGTATATCGTTATATACTACTACGATATAACGTAACACGTTATATACTATTACGTTTTAGTGTATAACATTATATAGTATTACGATATTGGGTATAAGGTTATATACTATTGAGATATAACGTATAACGTTATATACTATTACGTTATAACGTATAACGTTATATACTATTACGATATAACGTATAACGTTATATACTCTTACGTTATAACGTATAACGTTATATACTATTCAGATATAACGAATAACGTAATATACCAGGCAGATATATTGGTATATACTATGGAGACAAAACGTATAACGCTATATACTATTACGATATAAAGTGTAACGTTATATAGTATTACGATATAGGGTATAACATTATGTACTACTACTATATAATGTATAACGTTATATACTACTACGATATAACGTATAACGTTATATACTATTGAGATATAACGTATAACGTTATGTACTATTGAGATATAACGTATAACGTTATGTCCTATGACGACATAACGTATAACGTTATATACTACTGAGATATAACGTATAACGTTATGTACTATGACGATATAACGTATAACGTTATATGCTATTACGTCATAACGTATAACGTTTTATAGTATTACGATATAGGGTATAACGTTATATACTATTGAGGTGTAACGAATAACGTTATATACTACTACGATGTAACGTACAGCGTTATATACTACTACGATATAACGTACAACGTTATATACTATTGAGATGTAACGTATAACGTTATATACTACTACGATGTAACGTATCACGTTATATACTACTACGATATAACGTATAACGTTATATACTATTGAGATATAACGTATAAGGTTATGTACTATAACGATATATCGTATAACGTTATATACTATTACGTCATAACGTATAACGTTTTATAGTACTACGATATAGGGTAAAACGTTATATACTATTGAGGTGTTACGTATAACGTTATATACTACTACGATGTAAGGTACAACGTTATATACTACTACGATATAACGTATAACGTTATATACTAATACGTTATAGCGTGTAACGTTATATACTATTACGATATAACGTATAACGTTATATACTAATACGATATCACGTATGACGTTATATACAATGACGATACAAAGTATAACGTTATATACTAATACGTTATAGCGTATAACGTTATATAGTATTACGATATTGTGTATAAGGTTATATACTCTTACGTCATAACGTATAACGTTTTATAGTATTACGATATAGGGTATAACGTTATATACTATTGAGGTGTAACGAATAACGTTATATACTACTACGATGTAACGTACAACGTTATATACTATTGAGATATAACGTATAACGTTATGTACTACAACGATGTAACGTATAACGTTATATATGAGTACGATATAACGTATAACGTTATATACTATTGAGATATAACGTATAACGTTATGTACTATGACGATATAACGTATGACGTTATATACTAATACGTTATAGCGTGTAACGTTATATACTATTACGATATAACGTATAACGTTATATAGTATTACGATATAGCGTATAACGATATATACTAATACGATACAACGTATGACGTTATATACTAATACGTTATAGCGTGTAACGTTATATACTATTACGATATAACGTATAACGTTATATACTACTACGATATAACGTATAACGTTATATACTATTACGATATGAAGTATAACGTTATATAGTATGACGATACAGGGTATAATGTTATATACTACTACGATACAACGTATAACGTTATATACTACTACGATATAACGTATAACGTTATATACTACTACGATATAACGTATAACGTTATATACTATTACGATATAAAGTGTAACGTTATATAGTGTTACGATATTGGGTATAACATTATGTGCTACTACTATATAATGTATAACGTTATATACTATAACGATATAACGTATAACGTTATATACTACTGAGATATAACGTATAACATTATGTACTTTGACGATATAACGTATAACGTTATATACTATTACGTCATAACGTATAACGTTTTATAGTATTACGATGTAGGGTATAACGTTATATACTATTGAGGTGTAACGAATAACGTTATATACTACTACGATGTAACGTACAGCGTTATATACTACTACGATATAACGTACAACGTTATATACTACTACGATGTAACGTATAACGTTATATACTACCACGATATAGCGTATAACGTTATATACTATTACGATAGAAAGTGTAACGTTATATAGTATTACGATATAGGGTATAACATTATGTACTACTACTATATAACGTATAACGTTATATACTACTACGATATAACGTATGACGTTATATACCAATACGTTGTACCGTGTAACGTTATATACTATTACGATATAACGTATAACGTTATATACTACTACTATATAACGTATGACGTTATATACTAATACGTTATAGCGTGTAACGTTATATACTATTACGATATAACGTATAACGTTATATAGTATTACGATATAACGTATATCGTTATATACTACTACGATATAACGTAACACGTTATATACTATTACGATATAACGTAACACGTTATATACTATTACGTTTTAGTGTATAACGTTATATAGTATTACGCTATAGAGCATAACGTTATACACTATTAGGTTAGAACGTATAACGTTATATACTACTACGGTATAACGTATATCGTTATATACTACTACGATATAACGTAACACGTTATATACTATTACGTTTTAGTGTATAAAGTTATATAGTATTACGCTATAGAGCATAACGTTATACACTATTAGGTTAGATCGTATAACGTTATATACTACTACGGTATAACGTATAACGTTATATACTATTGAGATACAACCTATAACGTTATGTACTATGACGATATAACGAATAACGTAATATACCAGGCAGATATATTGTTATATACTATGGAGACAAAACGTATAACGTTATACACTACTACGATATAACGTATAACGTTATATACTATTGAGATATAACGTATAACTTTATGTACTACGACGATATAACGTATTACGTCATATACTATTACGTTATAAAGTATAACATTATATAGTATTACGATATTGAGTATAAGGTTATATACTATTGAGATATAACGTATAACGTTATATACTATTACGTTATAACGTATAACGTTATATACTATTACGTTATAGTGTATAACGATATATAGTACTACGATATTGTGTATAAGGTTATATACTATTACGGTGTAACGTATAACGTTACATACTACTACAATATAACGTATGACCTTATATACTACTACGATATAACGTATATCGTTATATACTACTACGATATAACGTAACACGTTATATAGTATTACGTTTTAGTGTATAACATTATATAGTATTACGATATTGGGTATAAGGTTATATACTATTGAGATATAACGTATAACGTTATATACTATTACGTTATAACGTATAACGTTATATACTATTACGATATAACGTATAACGTATAACGTTATATACTATTCAGATATAACGAATAACGTAATTTACCAGGCAGATATATTGTTATATACTATGGAGACAAAACGTATAACGTTATATACTATTACGATATAAAGTGTAACGTTATATAGTATTACGATATAGGGTATAACATTATATAGTACTACGATATTGTGTATAAGGTTATATACTATTACGTTGTAACGTATAACGTTACATACTACTACAATATAACGTATGACCTTATATACTACTACGATATAACGTATATCGTTATATACTATTACGTTTTAGTGTATAACATTATATAGTATTACGATATTGAGTATAAGGTTATATACTATTGAGATATAACGTATAACGTTATATACTATTACGATATAACGTATAACGTTATATACTGTTGAGATATAACGTATAACGTTATGTACTATTGAGATATAACGTATGACGTTATATACTACTACGATATAACGTATAACGTTATATACTACTACGATATAACGTATAACGTTATATACTATTGATATATAACGTATAACGTTATGTACTATGACGACATAACGTATAACGTTATATACTAAGACGATATAACGTATAACGTTATATACTGTTGAGATATAACGTATAACGTTATGTACTATTGAGATATAACGTATGACGTTATATACTACTACGATATAACGTATAACGTTATATACTACTACGATATAACGTATAACGTTATATACTGTTGAGATATAACGTATAACGTTATGTACTATTGAGATATAACGTATGACGTTATATACTACTACGATATAACGTATAACGTTATATACTACTACGATATAACGTATAACGTTATATACTATTGATATATAACGTATAACGTTATGTACTATGACGACATAACGTATAACGTTATATACTACTGAGATATAACGTATAACGTTATGTACTATGACGATATAACGAATAACGTTATATACTATTACGTCATAATGTATAACGTTTTATAGTATTACGATATAGGGTATAACATTATGTACTACTACTATATAATGTATGACGTTATATACTAAGACGATATAACGTATAACGTTATATACTAAGACGATATAACGTATAACGTTATATACTGTTGAGATATAACGTATAACGTTATGTACTATTGAGATATAACGTATGACGTTATATACTACTACGATATAACGTATAACGTTATATACTACTACGATATAACGTATAACGTTATATACTGTTGAGATATAACGTATAACGTTATGTACTATTGAGATATAACGTATGACGTTATATACTACTACGATATAACGTATAACGTTATATACTACTACGATATAACGTATAACGTTATATACTATTGATATATAACGTATAACGTTATGTACTATGACGACATAACGTATAACGTTATATACTACTGAGATATAACGTATAACGTTATGTACTATGACGATATAACGAATAACGTTATATACTATTACGTCATAACGTATAACGTTTTATAGTATTACGATATAGGGTATAACATTATGTACTACTACTATATAATGTATAACGTTATATACTAAGACGATATAACGTATAACGTTATATACTAAGACGATATAACGTATAACGTTATATACTGTTGAGATATAACGTATAACGTTATGTACTATTGAGATATAACGTATGACGTTATATACTACTACGATATAACGTATAACGTTATATACTACTACGATATAACGTATAACGTTATATACTGTTGAGATATAACGTATAACGTTATGTACTATTGAGATATAACGTATGACGTTATATACTACTACGATATAACGTATAACGTTATATACTACTACGATATAACGTATAACGTTATATACTATTGATATATAACGTATAACGTTATGTACTATGACGACATAACGTATAACGTTATATACTACTGAGATATAACGTATAACGTTATGTACTATGACGATATAACGTATAACGTTATATACTATTACGTCATAACGTATAACGTTTTATAGTATTACGATATAGGGTATAACGTTATATACTATTGAGGTGTAACGAATAACGTTATATACTACTACGATGTAACGTACAACGTTATATACTATTACGATATAACGTATAACGTTATATACTACTACGTTATAACGTATAACGTTATATACTATTCAGATATAACGAATAACGTAATATACCAGGCAGATATATTGGTATATACTATGGAGACAAAACGTATAACGTTATATACTATTACGATATAAAGTGTAACGTTATATAGTATTACGATATAGGGTATAACATTATGTACTACTACTATATAATGTATAACGTTATATACTATTACGATATGAAGTATAACGTTAAATAGTACTACGATATAACGTATAACGTTAAATACTACTACGATATAACGTATAACGTTATATACTACTACGATATAACGTATAACGTTATATACTACTACGATATAACGTATATCGTTATATACTACTACGATATAACGTAACACGTTATATACTATTGAGATATAACGTACAACGTTATGTACTATGACGATATATCGTATAACGTTATATACTATTACGTCATAACGTATAACGTTTTATAGTACTACGATATAGGGTAAAACGTTATATACTATTGAGGTGTAACGTATAACGTTATATACTACTACGATGTAACGTACAACGTTATATACTACTACGATATAATGTATAACGCTATATACTACTATGGTATAACGTAACACGTAATATACTATTACGTTATATCGTATAACGTTATACACTATTACGTTATAACGCATAACGTTATACACTATTATGTTAGAACGTATAACGTTATATACTACTACGGTATAACGTATAACGTTATATACTATTGAGATACAACGTATAACGTTATGTACTATGACGATATAACGAATAACGTAATATACCAGGCAGATATATTGTTATATACTATGGAGACAAAACGTATAACGTTATACACTACTACGATATAACGTATAACGTTATATACTATTGAGATATAACGTATAACTTTATGTACTATGACGATATAACGTATTACGTCATATACTATTACGTTATAAAGTATAACATTATATAGTATTACGATATTGAGTATAAGGTTATATAATATTGAGATATAACGTATAACGTTATATACTATTACGTTATAGTGTATAACGTTATATAGTACTACGATATTGTGTATAAGGTTATATACTATTACGTTGTAACGTATAACGTTACATACTACTACAATATAACGTATGACCTTATATACTACTACGATATAACGAATATCGTTATATACTACTACGATATAACGTAACACGTTATATACTATTTGGTTTTAGTGTATAACATTATATAGTATTACGATATTGGGTATAAGGTTATATACTATTGAGATATAACGTATAACGTTATATACTATTACGTTATAACGTATAACGTTATATACTATTACGATATAACGTATAACGTATAACGTTATATACTATTCAGATATAACGAATAACGTAATATACCAGGCAGATATATTGGTATATACTATGGAGACAAAACGTATAACGTTATGTACTATTGAGATATAACGTATAACGTTATATACTACTACGTTATAGCGTATAACGTTATATACTATTACGTTATAACGTATAACGTTATATACTATTACGTTGTAGTGTATAACGTTATATAGTACTACGATATTGTGTATAAGGTTATATACTATTACGTTGTAACCTATAACGTTACATACTACTACAATATAACGTATGACCTTATATACTACTACGATATAACGAATATCGTTATATGCTACTACGATATAACGTAACACGTTATATACTATTTCGTTTTAGTGTATAACGTTATATAGTATTACGATATAGGGTATAACGTTATATACTATTGAGGTGTAACGAATAACGTTATATACTACTACGATGTAACGTACAGCGTTATATAATACTACGATATAACGTACAACGTTATATACTATTGAGATGTAACGTATAACGTTATATACTACTACGATGTAACGTATCACGTTATATACTACTACGATATAACGTATAACGTTATATACTATTGAGATATAACGTATAACGTTATGTACTATGACGATATATCGTATAACGTTATATACTATTACGTCATAACGTATAACGTTTTATAGTAATACGATATAGGGTAAAACGTTATATACTATTGAGGTGTAACGTATAACGTTATATACTACTACGATGTAACGTACAACGTTATACACTATTACGTTATAACGCATAACGTTATATAGTATTACGATATGGCGTATAACGTTATATACTACTACGACATAACGTATGACGTTATATACTCTGACGATATAAAGTATAACGTTATATAATATTCCGATATAGGGTATAACGATATATACTATTACGATATAACGTATAACGTTATATACTATTGAGATATAACGTATAACGTTATGTACTATGACGATATATCGTATAACGTTTTATACTATTACGTCATAACGTATAACGTTTTATAGTACTACGATATAGGGTAAAACGTTATATACTATTGAGGTGTAACGAAAAAAGTTATATACTACTACGATGTAACGTATAACGTTATATACTACTACGATATAACGTATAACGTTATATACTATTGAGATATAACGTATAACGTTATGTACTATGACGATATATCGTATAACGTTTTATACTATTACGTCATAACGTATAACGTTTTATAGTACTACGATATAGGGTAAAACGTTATATACTATTGAGGTGTAACGAAAAAAGTTATATACTACTACGATGTAACGTATAACGTTATATACTACTACGATATAACGTATAACGTTATATACCATTACGATATAAAGTGTAACGTTATATAGTATTACGATATAGGGTATAACATTATGTACTACTACTATATAACGTATAACGTTATATACTACTACTATATAACGTATGACGTTATATACTAATACGTTATAGCGTGTAACGTTATATACTATTACGATATAACGTATAACGTTATATACTACTACGATATAACGTATAACGTTATATACTAATACGTTATAGCGTGTAACGTTATATAGTATTTCGATATAGGGAATAACGTCATATACTATTGAGATATAACGTTTAACGTTATATAGTATTACGATATAGGGTATAACGTTATATAATATTCCGATATAGGGTATAACGTTATATACTATTACGATATAACGTATAACGTTATATACTACTACAATATAACGTATAACGTTATATACTACTACGATATAATGTATATCGTTATATACTACTACGATATAACGTAACACGTTATATACTATTACGTTTTAGTGTATAACGTTATATAGTATTACGCTATAGAGCATAACGTTATACAGTATTAGGTTAGAACGTATAACGTTATATACTACTACGGTATAACGTATAACGTTATATACTATTGAGATACAACGTATAACGTTATGTGCTATGACGATATAACGAATAACGTAATATACCAGGCAGATATATTGTTATATACTATGGAGACAAAACGTATAACGTTATACACTACTACGATATAACGTATAACGTTATATACTATTACGTTATAACGTATAACGTTATATACTATTACGTTGTAGTGTATAACGTTATATAGTACTACGATATTGTGTATAAGGTTATATACTATTACGTTGTAACCTATAACGTTACATACTACTACAATATAACGTATGACCTTATATACTACTACGGTATAACGAATATCGTTATATACTACTACGATATAACGTAACACGTTATATACTATTTCGTTTTAGTGTATAACATTATATAGTATTACGATATTGAGTATAAGGTTATATACTATTGAGATATAACGTATAACGTTATATACTATTACGTTATAACGTATAACGTTATATACTATTACGATATAACGTATAACGTTATATACTATTACGATATAACGTATAACGTTATATACTATTACGTTATAACGTATAACGTTATATACTATTACGATATAACGTTTTAACGTATAACGTTATATACTATTCAGATATAACGAATAACGTAATATACCAGGCAGATATATTGGTATATACTATGGAGACAAAACGTATAACGTTATGTACTATTGAGATATAACGTATAACGTTATATACTACTACGTTATAGCGTATAACGTTATATACTATTACGTTATAACGTATAACGTTATATACTATTACGTTGTAGTGTATAACGTTATATAGTACTACGATATTGTGTATAAGGTTATATACTATTACGTTGTAACCTATAACGTTACATACTACTACAATATAACGTATGACCTTATATACTACTACGATATAACGAATATCGTTATATGCTACTACGATATAACGTAACACGTTATATACTATTTCGTTTTAGTGTATAACATTATATAGTATTACGATATAGGGTATAACGTTATATACTATTGAGGTGTAACGAATAACGTTATATACTACTACGATGTAACGTACAGCGTTATATAATACTACGATATAACGTACAACGTTATATACTATTGAGATGTAACGTATAACGTTATATACTACTACGATGTAACGTATCACGTTATATACTACTACGATATAACGTATAACGTTATATACTATTGAGATATAACGTATAACGTTATGTACTATGACGATATATCGTATAACGTTATATACTATTACGTCATAACGTATAACGTTTTATAGTAATACGATATAGGGTAAAACGTTATATACTATTGAGGTGTAACGTATAACGTTATATACTACTACGATGTAACGTACAACGTTATACACTATTACGTTATAACGCATAACGTTATATAGTATTACGATATGGCGTATAACGTTATATACTACTACGACATAACGTATGACGTTATATACTCTGACGATATAAAGTATAACGTTATATAATATTCCGATATAGGGTATAACGATATATACTATTACGATATAACGTATAACGTTATATACTATTGAGATATAACGTATAACGTTATGTACTATGACGATATATCGTATAACGTTTTATACTATTACGTCATAACGTATAACGTTTTATAGTACTACGATATAGGGTAAAACGTTATATACTATTGAGGTGTAACGAAAAAAGTTATATACTACTACGATGTAACGTATAACGTTATATACTACTACGATATAACGTATAACGTTATATACTATTGAGATATAACGTATAACGTTATGTACTATGACGATATATCGTATAACGTTTTATACTATTACGTCATAACGTATAACGTTTTATAGTACTACGATATAGGGTAAAACGTTATATACTATTGAGGTGTAACGTATAACGTTATATACTACTACGATGTAACGTACAACGTTATATACTACTACGATATAATGTATAACGCTATGTACTACTATGGTATAACGTAACACGTAATATACTATTACGTTATATCGTATAACGTTATACACTATTACGTTATAACGCATAACGTTATATAGTACTACGATATTGTGTATAAGGTTATATACTATTACGTTGTAACGTATAACGTTACATACTACTACAATATAACGTATGACCTTATATACTACTACGATATAACGAATATCGTTATATACTACTACGATATAACGTAACACGTTATATACTATTTCGTTTTAGTGTATAACATTATATAGTATTACGATATTGAGTATAAGGTTATATAATATTGAGATATAACGTATAACGTTATATACTATTACGTTATAACGTATAACGTTATATACTATTACGATATAACGTATAACGTATAACGTTATATACTATTCAGATATAACGAATAACGTAATATACCAGGCAGATATATTGGTATATACTATGGAGACAAAACGTATAACGTTATATACTATTACGATATAAAGTGTAACGTTATATAGTATTACGATATAGGGTATAACATTATGTACTACTACTATATAATGTATAACGTTAAATAATACTACGATATAACGTATAACGTTATATACTATTGAGATATAACGTATAACGTTATATACTATTACGTCATAACGTATAACGTTTTATAGTATTACGATATATGGTATAACGTTATATACTATTGAGGTGTAACGAATAACGTTATATACTACTACGATGTAACGTACAGCGTTATATAATACTACGATATAACGTACAACGTTATATACTTTTGAGATGTAACGTATAACGTTATATACTACTACTATGTAACGTATCACGTTATATACTACTACGATATAACGTATAACGTTATATACTATTGAGATATAACGTATAACGTTATGTATTATGACGATATAACGTATAACGTTGTATACTATTCAGATATAACGAATAACGTAATATACCAGGCAGATATATTGTTATATACTATGGAGAGAAAACGTATAACGTTATATACTACTACGATATAAAGTACAACGTTATATACTACTACGATATAACGTATAACGTAATATACCAGGCAGATATATTGTTATAATCTATGGAGACAAAACGTATAACGTTATATACGATTACGATATAAAGTGTAACGTTATATAGTATTACGATATAGGATATAACATTATGTACTACTACTGTATAACGTATAACGTTATATACTACTACGATATAACGTATAACGTAATATACCAGGCAGATATATTGATATAATCTATGGAGACAAAACGTATAACGTTATATACTATTACGATATAAAGTGTAACGTTATATAGTATTACGATATAGGATATAACATTATGTACTACTACTGTATAACGTATAACGTTACATACTACTACAATATAACGTATGACGTTATATACTAATACGTTATAGCGTGTAACGTTATATAGTATTACGACATAACGTATAACGTTATATACTACTACGTTATAACGTATAACGTTATATACTATTGAGATATAACGTATAACGTTATGTACTATGACGATATAACGTATAACGTTGTATACTATTCAGATATAACGAATAACGTAATATACCAGGCAGATATATTGTTATATACTATGGAGACAAAACGTATAACGTTATATACTACTACGATATAACGTATAACGTTATATACTATTGAGATACAACGTATAACGTTATGTACTATGACGATATAACGTATAACGTTATATACTATTACGATATAGCGTATAACGTTATATACTATTACGTTATAACGTATGACGTTATATGCTATGACGATATCAAGTATAACGTTATATAATATTACGATATTGGGTATAACGTTATATACTATTACGATATAACGTATAACGTTATATACTATTACGTCATAACGTATAACGTTTTATAGTATTACGATATAGGCTAAAACGTTATATACTATTGAGGTGTAACGTATAACGTTATATACTACTACGATGTAACGTATAACGTTATATACTATTGAGATATAACGTATAACGTTATGTACTATTGAGATATAACGTATAACGTTATATACTACTACGATGTAACGTATATCGTTATATACTACTACGATATAACGTATGACGTTATATACTAATACGTTATAGCGTGTAACGTTATATAGTATTACGATATTGTGTATAAGGTTGTATACTATTACGTTGTACCGTATAACGTTACATACTACTACAATATAACGTATGACGTTATATACTAATACGTTATAGCGTGTAACGTTATATACTATTACGATATAACGTATAACGTTATATACTACTACGATATAACGTATAACGTTATATACTATTCAGATATAATGAATAACGTAATATACCAGGCAGAAATATTGTTATATACTATGGAGACAAAACGTATAACGTTATATACTATTACGATATAACGTATAACGTTATATACTATTACGATGTATCGTATAACGTTATATACTATTCAGATATAACGAATAACGTAATATACCAGGCAGATATATTGTTATATACTATGGAGACAAAACGTATAACGTTATATACTATTACGATATAAAGTGTAACGTTATATAGTATTACGATATAGGGTATAACATTATGTACTACTACTATATAACATATGACGTTATATACTAATACGTTATAGCGTGTAACGTTATATACTATTACGTTCTAACGTAAAACGTTATATACTATTACGTTCTAACGTAAAACGTTATATACTTTTACGTTATAACGTATAACGTTATATACTATTCAGATATAATGAATATCGTAATATACCAGGCAGATATATTGTTATATACTATGGAGACAAAACGTATAACGTTATATACTACTACGATATAACGTATAACGTTATATACTACTACGATATAACGTATAACGTTATATACTATTGATATATAACGTACAACGTTGTGTACTATGACGATATAATGTATGACGTTATATACTATGACGATATCAAGTATAACGTTATATAATATTACGATATAGGGTATAACGTTATATACTATTACGATATAACGTATAACGTTATATACTATTACGATGTAACGTATAACGTTATATACTATTCAGATATAACGAATAACGTAATATACCAGGCAGATATATTGTTATATACTATGGAGACAAAACGTATAACGTTATATACTATTACAATATAAAGTGTAACGTTATATAGTATTACGATATAGGGTATAACATTATGTACTACAACTATATAACGTATAACGTTATATACTACTACGATATAACGTATAAAGTTATATACTACCGAGATATAACGTATAACGTTATGTACTATGACGATATAACGTATAACGTTATATACTATTACGTCATAACGTATAACGTTATATAGTATGACGATATAGGCTAAAACGTTATATACTATTGAGGTGTAACGTATAACGTTATATACTACTACGATGTAACGTACAACGTTATATACTACTACGATATAACGTATGACGTTATATACTACTACGATATAACGTATGACGTTATATACTAATACGTTATAGCGTGTAACGTTATATAGTATTACGATATTGTGTATAAGGTTATATACTATTACGTTGTACCGTATAACGTTATATACTATTACGATATAACGTATAACGTTATATACTATTACGATATGAAGTATAACGTTATATAGTATGACGATACAGGGTATAACGTTATATACTACTACGATATAACGTATAACGTTATATACTACTACGATATATCGTGTAACGTTATATACTACTACGATATAACGTATATCGTTATATACTACTACGATATAACGTAACACGTCATATACTATTACGTTTTAGTGTATAACGTTATATAGTATTACGCTATAGAGCATAACGTTATACACTATTAGGTTAGAACGTATAACGTTATATACTACTACGGTATAACGTATAACGTTATATACTATTGAGATATAACGTATAACGTTATGTACTATGACGATATAACGAATAACGTAATATACCAGGCAGATATATTGTTATTTACTATGGAGACAAAACGTATAACGTTATACACTACTACGATATAACGTATAACGTTATATACTATTGAGATATAACGTATAACTTTATGTACTATGACGATATAACGTATTACGTCATATAGTATTACGTTATAAAGTATAACATTATATAGTATTACGATATTGAGTATAAGGTTATATACTATTGAGATATAACGTATAACCTTATATACTACTACGATACAACGTATATCGTTATATACTACTACGATATAACGTAACACGTTATATACTATTACGCTTTAGTGTATAACATTATATAGTATTACGATATTGTGTATAAGGTTATATACTATTGAGATATAACGTATAAAGCTATATACTATTACGTTATAACGTATAACGTTATATACTATTACGATATAACGTATAACGTTATATACTATTACGATATAACGTATAACGTTATATACTATTCAGATATAACGGATAACGTAATATACCAGGCAGATATATTGTTATATACTATGGAGACAAAACGTATAGCGTTATATATTATTACGATATAAAGTGTAACGTTATATAGTATTACGATATAGGGTATAACATTATGTACTACTACTATATAACATATGACGTTATATACTAATACGTTATAGCGTGTAACGTTATATACTACTACGTTCTAACGTAAAACGTTATATACTATTACGTTCTAACGTAAAACGTTATATACTTTTACGTTATAACGTATAACGTTATATACTATTCAGATATAATGAATATCGTAATATACCAGGCAGATATATTGTTATATACTATGGAGACAAAACGTATAACGTTATATACTACTACGATATAACGTATAACGTTATATACTACTACGATATAACGTATAACGTTATATACTATTGATATATAACGTACAACGTTGTGTACTATGACGATATAACGTATGACGTTATATACTATGACGATATCAAGTATAACGTTATATAATATTACGATATAGGGTATAACGTTATATACTATTACGATATAACGTATAACGTTATATACTATTACGATGTAACGTATAACGTTATATACTATTCAGATATAACGAATAACGTAATATACCAGGCAGATATATTGTTATATACTATGGAGACAAAACGTATAACGTTATATACTATTACGATATAAAGTGTAACGTTATATAGTATTACGATATAGGGTATAACATTATGTACTGCAACTATATAACGTATAACGTTATATACTACTACGATATAACGTATAACGTTATATACTACTGAGATATAACGTATAACGTTATGTACTATGACGATATAACGTATAACGTTATATACTATTACGTCATAACGTATAACGTTATATAGTATGACGATATAGGCTAAAACGTTATATACTATTGAGGTGTAACGTATAACGTTATATACTACTACGATGTAACGTACAACGTTATATACTACTACGATATAACGTATGACGTTATATACTACTACGATATAACGTATGACGTTATATACTAATACGTTATAGCGTGTAACGTTATATAGTATTACGATATTGTGTATAAGGTTATATACTATTACGTTGTACCGTATAACGTTATATACTATTACGATATAACGTATAACGTTATATACTATTACGATGTAACGTATAACGTTATATACTACTACGATATAACGTATGGCGTTATATACTAATACGTTATAACGTGTAACGTTATATACTATTACGTTCTAACGTAAAACGTTATATACTATTACGTTATAACGTATAACGTTATATACTATTCAGATATAATGAATAACGTAATATACCAGGCAGATATATTGTTATATACTATGGAGACAAAACGTATAACGTTATATACTACTACGATATAACGTATAACGTTATATGCTACTACGATATAACGTATGACGTTATATACTAATACGTTATAGTGTGTAACGTTATATACTATTACGTTATAGCGTGTAACGTTATATACTATTACATTATAGCGTATAACGTTATATAGAATTACGATATAGCGTATAACGTTATATGCTATTACGATATAACGTATAACGTTATATACTACTACGATATAACGTATAACGTTATAGACTACTACGATATAACGTATAACGTTATATACTAATACGTTATAGCGTGTAACGTTATATACTATTACGATATAATGTATAACGTTATATACTAATACGATATAACGTATAACGTTATATACAATGACGATACAAAGTATAACGTTATATGCTAATACGTTATAGCGTATAACGTTATATAGTATTTCGATATAGGAAATAACGTCATATACTATTGACATATAACGTTTAAAGTTATATAGTATTACGATATAGGGTATAACGTTATATACTATTCAGATATAACGGTTTACGTTATGTACTAATACGTTATAGCGTATAACGTTATATACTACTACGGTATAACGTATAACGTTATATACTATTGAGATATAACGTATAGCGTTATGTACTATGACGATATAACGAATAACGTAATATGCCAGGCAGATATATTGTTATTTACTATGGAGTCAAAACGTATAACGTTATACACTACTACGATATAACGTATAACGTTATATACTATTGATATATAACGTACAACGTTGTGTACTATGACGATATAACGTATGACGTTATATACTATGACGATATCAAGTATAACGTTATATAATATTACGATATAGGGTATAACGTTATATACTATTACGATATAACGTATAACGTTATATACTATTACGATGTAACGTATAACGTTATATACTATTCAGATATAACGAATAACGTAATATACCAGGCAGATATATTGTTATATACTATGGAGACAAAACGTATAACGTTATATACTATTACGATATAAAGTGTAACGTTATATAGTATTACGATATAATGTATAACGTTATATACTACTACGATATAACGTATAACGTTATATACTATTGAGATATAACGTATAACGTTATGTACTATTGAGATATAACGTATAACGTTATATACTACTACGTTATTGCGTATAACCATATATACTATTACGTCATAGCGTGTAACTTTAGATACTACTACGATATAACGTATAACGTTATATACTATTACGATATGAAGTATAACGTTATATAGTATGACGATACAGGGTATAACGTTATATACTACTACGATATAACGTATAACGTTATATACTACTACGATATAACGTATAACGTTATATACTATTGATATATAACGTATAACGTTATATACTATTGATATATAACGTATAACGTTATGTACTATGACGCCATAACGTATAACGTTATATACTACTGAGATATAACGTATAACATTATGTACTATGACGATATAACGTATAACGTTATATACTATTACGTCATAACGTATAACGTTTTATAGTATTACTATATAGGGTATAACGTTATATACTATTGAGGTGTAACGAATAACGTTATATACTACTACGATGTAACGTACAGCGTTATATACTACTACGATATAACGTACAACGTTATATACTATTGGGGTATAACGTATAACGTTATATACTACTACGATGTAACGTATAACGTTATATACTACTACGATATAACGTATAACGTTATATACTATTGAGATATAACGTATAACGTTATGTACTATGACGATATATCGTATAACGTTATATACTATTACGTCATAACGTATAACGTTTTATAGTACTACGATATAGGGTAAAACGTTATATACTATTGAGGTGTAACGTATAACGTTATATACTACTACGATGTAACGTACAACGTTATATACTACTACGATATAATGTATAACGCTATATACTACTATGGTATAACGTAACACGTAATATACTATTACGTTATATCGTATAACGTTATACACTATTACGTTATAACGCATAACGTTATATAGTATTACGATATGGCGTATAACGTTATATACTACTACGACATAACGTATGACGTTATATACTATGACGATATAAAGTATAACGTTATATAATATTCCGATATAGGGTATAACGTTATATACTATTACGATATAACGTATAACGTTAAATACTACTACGATATAACGTATAACGTTATATACTACTACGATATAACGTATAACGTTATATACTACTACGATATAACGTATATCGTTATATACTACTACGATATAACGTAACACGTCATATACTATTACGTTTTAGTGTATAACGTTATATAGTATTACGCTATAGAGCATAACGTTATACACTATTAGGTTAGAACGTATAACGTTATATACTACTACGGTATAACGTATAACGTTATATACTATTGAGATATAACGTATAACGTTATGTACTATGACGATATAACGAATAACGTAATATACCAGGCAGATATATTGTTATTTACTATGGAGACAAAACGTATAACGTTATACACTACTACGATATAACGTATAACGTTATATACTATTGAGATATAACGTATAACTATATGTACTATGACGATATAACGTATTACGTCATATAGTATTACGTTATAAAGTATAACATTATATAGTATTACGATATTGAGTATAAGGTTATATACTATTGAGATATAACGTATGACCTTATATACTACTACGATACAACGTATATCGTTATATACTACTACGATATAACGTAACACGTTATATACTATTACGCTTTAGTGTATAACATTATATAGTATTACGATATTGAGTATAAGGTTATATACTATTGAGATATAACGTATAACGTTATATACTATTACGTTATAACGTATAACGTTATATACTATTACGTTCTAACGTAAAACGTTATATACTATTACGTTCTAACGTAAAACGTTATATACTTTTACGTTATAACGTATAACGTTATATACTATTCAGATATAATGAATAACGTAATATACCAGGCAGATATATTGTTATATACTATGGAGACAAAACGTATAACGTTATATACTACTACGATATAACGTATAACGTTATATACTATTGATATATAACGTACAACGTTGTGTACTATGACGATATAACGTATGACGTTATATACTATGACGATATCAAGTATAACGTTATATAATATTACGATATAGGGTATAACGTTATATACTATTACGATATAACGTATAACGTTATATACTATTACGACGTAACGTATAACGTTATATACTATTCAGATATAACGAATAACGTAATATACCAGGCAGATATATTGTTATATACTATGGAGACAAAACGTATAACGTTATATACTATTACGATATAAAGTGTAACGTTATATAGTATTACGATATAGGGTATAACATTATGTACTACAACTATATAACGTATAACGTTATATACTACTACGATATAACGCATAACGTTATATACTACTGAGATATAACGTATAACGTTATGTACTATGACGATATAACGTATAACGTTATATACTATTACGTCATAACGTATAACGTTTTATAGTATGACGATATAGGCTAAAACGTTATATACTATTGAGGTGTAACGTATAACGTTATATACTACTACGATGTAACGTACAACGTTATATACTACTACGGTATAACGTATGACGTTATATACTACTACGATATAACGTATGACGTTATATACTAATACGTTATAGCGTGTAACGTTATATACTATTACGTTGTACCGTATAACGTTATATACTATTACGATATAACGTATAACGTTATATACTATTACGATGTAACGTATAACGTTATATACTACTACGATATAACGTATGGCGTTATATACTAATTCGTTATAACGTGTAACGTTATATACTATTACGTTCTAACGTGAAACGTTATATACTATTACGTTCTAACGTAAAACGTTATATACTATTACGTTATAACGTATAACGTTATATACTATTCAGATATAATGAATAACGTAATATACCAGGCAGATATATTGTTATATACTATGGAGACAAAACGTATAACGTTATATACTACTACGATATAACGTATAACGTTATATGCTACTACGATATAACGTATGACGTTATAAACTAATACGTTATAGTGTGTAACGTTATATACTATTACGTTATAGCGTGTAACGTTATATACTATTACGTTATAGCGTATAACGTTATATAGAATTACGATATCGCGTATAACGTTATATGCTATTACGATATAACGTATAACGTTATATACTACTACGATATAACGTATAACGTTATAGACTACTACGATATAATGTATAACGTTATATACTAATACGTTATAGCGTGTAACGTTATATACTATTACGATATAATGTATAACGTTATATACTAATACGATATAACGTATAACGTTATATACAATGACGATACAAAGTATAACGTTATATGCTAATACGTTATAGCGTATAACGTTATATAGTATTTCGATATAGGAAATAACGTCATATACTATTGACATATAACGTTTAAAGTTATATAGTATTACGATATAGGGTATAACGTTATATACTATTCAGATATAACGGTTTACGTTATGTACTAATACGTTATAGCGTATAACGTTATATACTATTCAGATATAACGAATAACGTAATATACCAGGCAGATATATTGTTATATACTATGGAGACAAAACGTATAACGTTATATACTATTACGATATAAAGTGTAACGTTATATAGTATTACGATATAATGTATAACGTTATATACTACTACGATATAACGTATAACGTTATATACTATTGAGATATAACGTATAACGTTATGTACTATTGAGATATAACGTATAACGTTATATACTACTACGTTATTGCGTATAACCATATATACTATTACGTCATAGCGTGTAACTTTAGATACTACTACGATATAACGTATAACGTTATATACTATTACGATATGAAGTATAACGTTATATAGTATGACGATACAGGGTATAACGTTATATACTACTACGATATAACGTATAACGTTATATACTACTACGATATAACGTATAACGTTATATACTATTGATATATAACGTATAACGTTATATACTATTGATATATAACGTATAACGTTATGTACTATGACGCCATAACGTATAACGTTATATACTACTGAGATATAACGTATAACATTATGTACTATGACGATATAACGTATAACGTTATATACTATTACGTCATAACGTATAACGTTTTATAGTACTACGATATAGGGTAAAACGTTATATACTATTGAGGTGTAACGTATAACGTTATATACTACTACGATGTAACGTACAACGTTATATACTACTACGATATAATGTATAACGCTATATACTACTATGGTATAACGTAACACGTAATATACTATTACGTTATATCGTATAACGTTATACACTATTACGTTATAACGCATAACGTTATATAGTATTACGATATTTCGTATAACGTTATATACTACTACGACATAACGTATGACGTTATATACTCTGACGATATAAAGTATAACGTTATATAATATTCCGATATAGGGTATAACGTTATATACTATTACGATATAACGTATAACGTTAAATACTACTACGATATAACGTATAACGTTATATACTACTACGATATAACGTATATCGTTATATACTACTACGATATAACGTAACACGTCATATACTATTACGTTTTAGTGTATAACGTTATATAGTATTACGCTATAGAGCATAACGTTATACACTATTAGGTTAGAACGTATAACGTTATATACTACTACGGTATAACGTATAACGTTATATACTATTGAGATATAACGTATAACGTTATGTACTATGACGATATAACGAATAACGTAATATACCAGGCAGATATATTGTTATTTACTATGGAGACAAAACGTATAACGTTATACACTACTACGATATAACGTATAACGTTATATACTATTGAGATATAACGTATAACTTTATGTACTATGACGATATAACGTATTACGTCATATAGTATTACGTTATAAAGTATAACATTATATAGTATTACGATATTGAGTATAAGGTTATATACTATTGAGATATAGCGTATAACCTTATATACTACTACGATACAACGTATATCGTTATATACTACTACGATATAACGTAACACGTTATATACTATTACGCTTTAGTGTATAACATTATATAGTATTACGATATTGAGTATAAGGTTATATACTATTGAGATATAACGTATAACGTTATATACTATTACGTTATAACGTATAACGTTATATACTATTGCGAGATAACGTATAACGTTATATACTATTCAGATATAACGAATAACGTAATATACCAGGCAGATATATTGTTATATACTATGGAGACAAAACGTATAACGTTATATACTATTACGATATAAAGTGTAACGTTATATAGTATTACGATATAGGGTATAACATTATGTACTACTACTATATAACGTATGACGTTATATACTAATACGTTATAGCGTGTAACGTTATATACTATTACGTTCTAACGTAAAACGTTATATACTATTACGTTCTAACGTAAAACGTTATATACTTTTACGTTATAACGTATAACGTTATATACTATTCAGATATAATGAATAACGTAATATACCAGGCAGATATATTGTTATATACTATGGAGACAAAACGTATAACGTTATATACTACTACGATATAACGTATAACGTTATATACTACTACGATATAACGTATAACGTTATATACTATTGATATATAACGTACAACGTTGTGTACTATGACGATATAACGTATGACGTTATATACTATGACGATATCAAGTATAACGTTATATAATATTACGATATAGGGTATAACGTTATATACTATTACGATATAACGTATAACGTTATATACTATTACGATGTAACGTATAACGTTATATACTATTACGATGTAACGTATACCGTTATATACTACTACGATATAACGTATGGCGTTATATACTAATACGTTATAACGTGTAACGTTATATACTATTACGTTCTAACGTGAAACGTTATATACTATTACGTTCTAACGTAAAACGTTATATACTATTACGTTATAACGTATAACGTTATATACTATTCAGATATAATGAATAACGTAATATACCAGGCAGATATATTGTTATATACTATGGAGACAAAACGTATAACGTTATATACTACTACGATATAACGTATAACGTTATATGCTACTACGATATAACGTATGACGTTATATACTACTACGATATAACGTATGACGTTATATACTAATACGTTATAGCGTGTAACGTTATATAGTATTACGATATTGTGTATAAGGTTATATACTATTACGTTGTACCGTATAACGTTATATACTATTACGATATAACGTATAACGTTATATACTATTACGATATAACGTATAACGTTATATACTACTACGATATAACGTATGGCGTTATATACTAATACGTTATAACGTGTAATGTTATATACTATTACGTTCTAACGTGAAACGTTATATACTATTACGTTCTAACGTAAAACGTTATATACTATTACGTTATAACGTATAACGTTATATACTATTCAGATATAATGAATAACGTAATATACCAGGCAGATATATTGTTATATACTATGGAGACAAAACGTATAACGTTATATACTACTACGATATAACGTATAACGTTATATGCTACTACGATATAACGTATGACGTTATATACTAATACGTTATAGTGTGTAACGTTATATACTATTACGTTATAGCGTGTAACGTTATATACTATTACGTTATAGCGTATAACGTTATATAGAATTACGAAATCGCGTATAACGTTATATGCTATTACGATATAACGTATAACGTTATATACTACTACGATATAACGTATAACGTTATAGACTACTACGATATAACGTATAACGTTATATACTAATACGTTATAGCGTGTAACGTTATATACTATTACGATATAATGTATAACGTTATATACTAATACGATATAACGTATAACGTTATATACAATGACGATACAAAGTATAACGTTATATGCTAATACGTTATAGCGTATAACGTTATATAGTATTTCGATATAGGAAATAACGTCATATACTATTGACATATAACGTTTAAAGTTATATAGTATTACGATATAGGGTATAACGTTATATACTATTCAGATATAACGGTTTACGTTATGTACTAATACGTTATAGCGTATAACGTTATATACTACTACGGTATAACGTATAACGTTATATACTATTGAGATATAACGTATAACGTTATGTACTATGACGATATAACGAATAACGTAATATGCCAGGCAGATATATTGTTATTTACTATGGAGTCAAAACGTATAACGTTATACACTACTACGATATAACGTTTAACGTTATATACTATTGATATATAACGTACAACGTTGTGTACTATGACGATATAACTTATGACGTTATATACTATGACGATATCAAGTATAACGTTATATAATATTACGTTATATACTATTACGATATAACGTATAACGTTATATACTATTACGATGTAACGTATAACGTTATATACTATTCAGATATAACGAATAACGTAATATACCAGGCAGATATATTGTTATATACTATGGAGACAAAACGTATAACGTTATATACTATTACGATATAAAGTGTAACGTTATATAGTATTACGATATAATGTATAACGTTATATACTACTACGATATAACGTATAACGTTATATACTATTGAGATATAACGTATAACGTTATGTACTATTGAGATATAACGTATAACGTTATATACTACTACGTTATTGCGTATAACCATATATACTATTACGTCATAGCGTGTAACTTTAGATACTACTACGATATAACGTATAACGTTATATACTATTACGATATGAAGTATAACGTTATATAGTATGACGATACAGGGTATAACGTTATATACTACTACGATATAACGTATAACGTTATATACTACTACGATATAACGTATAACGTTATATACTACTACGATATAACGTATAACGTTATATACTATTGATATATAACGTATAACGTTATATACTATTGATATATAACGTATAACGTTATGTACTATGACGCCATAACGTATAACGTTATATACTACTGAGATATAACGTATAACATTATGTACTATGACGATATAACGTATAACGTTATATACTATTACGTCATAACGTATAACGTTTTATAGTATTACGATATAGGGTATAACGTTATATACTATTGAGGTGTAACGAATAACGTTATATACTACTACGATGTAACGTACAGCGTTATATACTACTACGATATAACGTACAACGTTATATACTATTGGGATATAACGTATAACGTTATATACTACTACGATGTAACATATAACGTTATATACTACTACGATATAACGTATAACGTTATATACTATTGAGATATAACGTATAACTTTATGTACTATGACGATATAACGTATTACGTCATATAGTATTACGTTATAAAGTATAACATTATATAGTATTACGATATTGAGTATAAGGTTATATACTATTGAGATATAACGTATGACCTTATATACTACTACGATACAACGTATATCGTTATATACTACTACGATATAACGTAACACGTTATATACTATTACGCTTTAGTGTATAACATTATATAGTATTACGATGTTGAGTATAAGGTTATATACTATTGAGATATAACGTATAACGTTATATACTATTACGTTATAACGTATAACGTTATATACTATTACGATATAACGTATAACGTTATATACTATTCAGATATAACGAATAACGTAATATACCAGGCAGATATATTGTTATATACTATGGAGACAAAACGTATAACGTTATATACTATTACGATATAAAGTGTAACGTTATATACTATTACGTTCTAACGTAAAACGTTATATACTATTACGTTCTAACGTAAAACGTTATATACTTTTACGTTATAACGTATAACGTTATATACTATTCAGATATAATGAATAACGTAATATACCAGGCAGATATATTGTTATATACTATGGAGACAAAACGTATAACGTTATATACTACTACGATATAACGTATAACGTTATATACTACTACGATATAACGTATAACGTTATATACTATTGATATATAACGTACAACGTTGTGTACTATGACGATATAACGTATGACGTTATATACTATGACGATATCAAGTATAACGTTATATAATATTACGATATAGGGTATAACGTTATATACTATTACGATATAACGTATAACGTTATATACTATTACGATGTAACGTATAACGTTATATACTATTCAGATATAACGAATAACGTAATATACCAGGCAGATATATTGTTATATACTATGGAGACAAAACGTATAACGTTATATACTATTACGATATAAAGTGTAACGTTATATAGTATTACGATATATGGTATAACATTATGTACTACAACTATATAACGTATAACGTTATATACTACTACGATATAACGTATAACGTTATATACTACTGAGATATAACGTATAACGTTATGTACTATTGAGATATAACGTATAACGTTATATACTACTACGTTATAGCGTATAACGATATATACTATTACGATATGAAGTATAACGTTATATACTATTGAGGTGTAACGAATAACGTTATATACTACTACTATGTAACGTATAACGTTATATACTACTGAGATATAACGTATAACGTTATATACTACTACGATATAACGTATTACGTTATATACTACTGAGATATAACGTATAACGTTATGTACTATGACGATATAACGTATAACGTTATAGACTACTACGATATAACGTATAACGTTATATACTAATACGTTATAGCGTGTAACGTTATATACTATTACGATATAACGTATAACGTTATATACTAATACGATATAACGTATAACGTTATATACAATGACGATACAATGTATAACGTTATATGCTAATACGTTATAGCGTATAACGTTATATAGTATTTCGATATAGGAAATAACGTCATATACTATTGACATATAACGTTTAAAGTTATATAGTATTACGATATAGGGTATAACGTTATATACTATTCAGATATAACGGTTTACGTTATGTACTAATACGTTATAGCGTATAACGTTATATACTACTACGGTATAACGTATAACGTTATATACTATTGAGATATAACGTATAACGTTATATACTACTACGTTATTGCGTATAACCATATATACTATTACGTCATAGCGTGTAACTTTAGATACTACTACGATATAACGTATAACGTTATATACTATTACGATATGAAGTATAACGTTATATAGTATGACGATACAGGGTATAACGTTATATACTACTACGATATAACGTATAACGTTATATACTACTACGATATATCGTGTAACGTTATATACTACTACGATATAACGTATAACGTTATATACTATTGATATATAACGTATAACGTTATATACTATTGATATATAACGTATAACGTTATGTACTATGACGCCATAACGTATAACGTTATATACTACTGAGATATAACGTATAACATTATGTACTATGACGATATAACGTATAACGTTATATACTATTACGTCATAACGTATAACGTTTTATAGTATTACGATATAGGGTATAACGTTATATACTATTGAGGTGTAACGAATAACGTTATATACTACTACGATGTAACGTACGGCGTTATATACTACTACGATATAACGTACAACGTTATATACTATTGGGATATAACGTATAACGTTATATACTACTACGATGTAACGTATAACGTTATATACTGCTACGATATAACGTATAACGTTATATACTATTGAGATATAACGTATAACGTTATGTACTACTACGATATAACGTATAACGTTATATACTATTGATATATAACGTATAACGTTATATACTATTGATATATAACGTATAACGTTATGTACTATGACGCCATAACGTATAACGTTATATACTACTGAGATATAACGTATAACATTATGTACTATGACGATATAACGTATAACGTTATATACTATTACGTCATAACGTATAACGTTTTATAGTACTACGATATAGGGTAAAACGTTATATACTATTGAGGTGTAACGTATAACGTTATATACTACTACGATGTAACGTACAACGTTATATACTACTACGATATAACGTAACACGTCATATACTATTACGTTTTAGTGTATAACGTTATATAGTATTACGCTATAGAGCATAACGTTATACACTATTAGGTTAGAACGTATAACGTTATATACTACTACGGTATAACGTATAACGTTATATACTATTGAGATATAACGTATAACGTTATGTACTATGACGATATAACGAATAACGTAATATACCAGGCAGATATATTGTTATTTACTATGGAGACAAAACGTATAACGTTATACACTACTACGATATAACGTATAACGTTATATACTATTGAGATATAACGTATAACTTTATGTACTATGACGATATAACGTATTACGTCATATAGTATTACGTTATAAAGTATAACATTATATAGTATTACGATATTGAGTATAAGGTTATATACTATTGAGATATAACGTATAACCTTATATACTACTACGATACAACGTATATCGTTATATACTACTACGATATAACGTAACACGTTATATACTATTACGCTTTAGTGTATAACATTATATAGTATTACGATATTGAGTATAAGGTTATATACTATTGAGATATAACGTATAACGTTATATACTATTACGTTATAACGTATAACGTTATATACTATTACGATATAACGTATAACGTTATATACTATTCAGATATAACGAATAACGTAATATACCAGGCAGATATATTGTTATATACTATGGAGACAAAACGTATAACGTTATATACTATTACGATATAAAGTGTAACGTTATATAGTATTACGATACAGGGTATAACATTATGTACTACTACTATATAACGTATGACGTTATATACTAATACGTTATAGCGTGTATCGTTATATACTATTACGTTCTAACGTAAAACGTTATATACTATTACGATATAACGTATAACGTTATATACTATTACGATGTAACGTATAACGTTATATACTATTCAGATATAATGAATAACGTAATATACCAGGCAGATATATTGTTATATACTATGGAGACAAAACGTATAACGTTATATACTACTACGATATAACGTATAACGTTATATACTACTACGATATAACGTATAACGTTATATACTATTGATATATAACGTACAACGTTGTGTACTATGACGATATAACGTATGACGTTATATACTATGACGATATCAAGTATAACGTTATATAATATTACGATATAGGGTATAACGTTATATACTATTACGATATAACGTATAACGTTATATACTATTACGATGTAACGTATAACGTTATATACTATTCAGATATAACGAATAACGTAATATACCAGGCAGATATATTGTTATATACTATGGAGACAAAACGTATAACGTTATATACTATTACGATATAACGTGTAACGTTATATAGTATTACGATATAGGGTATAACATTATGTACTACAACTATATAACGTATAACGTTATATACTACTACGATATAACGTATAACGTTATATACTACTGAGATATAACGTATAACGTTATGTACTATGACGATATAACGTATAACGTTATATACTATTACGTCATAGCGTATAACGTTTTATAGTATGACGATATAGGCTAAAACGTTATATACTATTGAGGTGTAACGTATGACGTTATATACTACTACGATATAACGTATGACGTTATATACTAATACGTTATAGCGTGTAACGTTATATAGTATTACGATATTGTGTATAAGGTTATATACTATTACGTTGTACCGTATAACGTTATATACTATTACGATATAACGTATAACGTTATATACTATTACGATGTAACGTATAACGTTATATACTACTACGATATAACGTATGGCGTTATATACTAATACGTTATAACGTGTAACGTTATATACTATTACGTTCTAACGTGAAACGTTATATACTATTACGTTCTAACGTAAAACGTTATATACTATTACGTTATAACGTATAACGTTATATACTATTCAGATATAATGAATAACGTAATATACCAGGCAGATATATTGTTATATACTATGGACTCAAAACGTATAACGTTATATACTACTACGATATAACGTATAACGTTATATGCTACTACGATATAACGTATGACGTTATATACTAATACGTTATAGTGTGTAACGTTATATACTATTACGTTATAGCGTGTAACGTTATATACTATTACGTTATAGCGTATAACGTTATATAGAATTACGAAATCGCGTATAACGTTATATGCTATTACGATATAACGTATAACGTTATATACTACTACGATATAACGTATAACGTTATAGACTACTACGATATAACGTATAACGTTATATACTGATACGTTATAGCGTGTAACGTTATATACTATTACGATATAATGTATAACGTTATATACTAATACGATATAACGTATAACGTTATATACAATGACGATACAAAGTATAACGTTATATGCTAATACGTTATAGCGTATAACGTTATATAGTATTTCGATATAGGAAATAACGTCATATACTATTGACATATAACGTTTAAAGTTATATAGTATTACGATATAGGGTATAACGTTATATACTATTCAGATATAACGGTTTACGTTATGTACTAATACGTTATAGCGTATAACGTTATATACTACTACGGTATAACGTATAACGTTATATACTATTGAGATATAACGTATAACGTTATGTACTATGACGATATAACGAATAACGTAATATGCCAGGCAGATATATTGTTATTTACTATGGAGTCAAAACGTATAACGTTATACACTACTACGATATAACGTATAACGTTATATACTATTGATATATAACGTACAACGTTGTGTACTATGACGATATAACGTATGACGTTATATACTATGACGATATCAAGTATAACGTTATATAATATTACGATATAGGGTATAACGTTATATACTATTACGATATAACGTATAACGTTATATACTATTACGATGTAACGTATAACGTTATATACTATTCAGATATAACGAATAACGTAATATACCAGGCAGATATATTGTTATATACTATGGAGACAAAACGTATAACGTTATATACTATTGAGATATAACGTATAACGTTATGTACAATTGAGATATAACGTATAACGTTATATACTACTACGTTATTGCGTATAACCATATATACTATTACGTCATAGCGTGTAACTTTAGATACTACTACGATATAACGTATAACGTTATATACTATTACGATATGAAGTATAACGTTATATAGTATGACGATACAGGGTATAACGTTATATACTACTACGATATAACGTATAACGTTATATACTACTACGATATAACGTATAACGTTATATACTATTGATATATAACGTATAACGTTATATACTATTGATATATAACGTATAACGTTATATACTATTGATATATAACGTAAAACGTTATATACTATTACGTTATAACGTATAACGTTATATACTATTCAGATATAATGAATAACGTAATATACCAGGCAGATATATTGTTATATACTATGGACTCAAAACGTATAACGTTATATACTATTACGATGTAACGTATAACGTTATATACTATTCAGATATAATGAATAACGTAATATACCAGGCAGATATATTGTTATATACTATGGAGACAAAACGTATAACGTTATATACTACTACGATATAACGTATAACGTTATATACTACTACGATATAACGTATAACGTTATATACTATTGATATATAACGTACAACGTTGTGTACTATGACGATATAACGTATGACGTTATATACTATGACGATATCAAGTATAACGTTATATAATATTACGATATAGGGTATAACGTTATATACTATTACGATATAACGTATAACGTTATATACTATTACGATGTAACGTATAACGTTATATACTATTCAGATATAACGAATAACGTAATATACCAGGCAGATATATTGTTATATACTATGGAGACAAAACGTATAACGTTATATACTATTACGATATAACGTGTAACGTTATATAGTATTACGATATAGGGTATAACATTATGTACTACAACTATATAACGTATAACGTTATATACTACTACGATATAACGTATAACGTTATATACTACTGAGATATAACGTATAACGTTATGTACTATGACGATATAACGTATAACGTTATATACTATTACGTCATAGCGTATAACGTTTTATAGTATGACGATATAGGCTAAAACGTTATATACTATTGAGGTGTAACGTATGACGTTATATACTACTACGATATAACGTATGACGTTATATACTAATACGTTATAGCGTGTAACGTTATATAGTATTACGATATTGTGTATAAGGTTATATACTATTACGTTGTACCGTATAACGTTATATACTATTACGATATAACGTATAACGTTATATACTATTACGATGTAACGTATAACGTTATATACTACTACGATATAACGTATGGCGTTATATACTAATACGTTATAACGTGTAACGTTATATACTATTACGTTCTAACGTGAAACGTTATATACTATTACGTTCTAACGTAAAACGTTATATACTATTACGTTATAACGTATAACGTTATATACTATTCAGATATAATGAATAACGTAATATACCAGGCAGATATATTGTTATATACTATGGACTCAAAACGTATAACGTTATATACTACTACGATATAACGTATAACGTTATATGCTACTACGATATAACGTATGACGTTATATACTAATACGTTATAGTGTGTAACGTTATATACTATTACGTTATAGCGTGTAACGTTATATACTATTACGTTATAGCGTATAACGTTATATAGAATTACGAAATCGCGTATAACGTTATATGCTATTACGATATAACGTATAACGTTATATACTACTACGATATAACGTATAACGTTATAGACTACTACGATATAACGTATAACGTTATATACTGATACGTTATAGCGTGTAACGTTATATACTATTACGATATAATGTATAACGTTATATACTAATACGATATAACGTATAACGTTATATACAATGACGATACAAAGTATAACGTTATATGCTAATACGTTATAGCGTATAACGTTATATAGTATTTCGATATAGGAAATAACGTCATATACTATTGACATATAACGTTTAAAGTTATATAGTATTACGATATAGGGTATAACGTTATATACTATTCAGATATAACGGTTTACGTTATGTACTAATACGTTATAGCGTATAACGTTATATACTACTACGGTATAACGTATAACGTTATATACTATTGAGATATAACGTATAACGTTATGTACTATGACGATATAACGAATAACGTAATATGCCAGGCAGATATATTGTTATTTACTATGGAGTCAAAACGTATAACGTTATACACTACTACGATATAACGTATAACGTTATATACTATTGATATATAACGTACAACGTTGTGTACTATGACGATATAACGTATGACGTTATATACTATGACGATATCAAGTATAACGTTATATAATATTACGATATAGGGTATAACGTTATATACTATTACGATATAACGTATAACGTTATATACTATTACGATGTAACGTATAACGTTATATACTATTCAGATATAACGAATAACGTAATATACCAGGCAGATATATTGTTATATACTATGGAGACAAAACGTATAACGTTATATACTATTGAGATATAACGTATAACGTTATGTACAATTGAGATATAACGTATAACGTTATATACTACTACGTTATTGCGTATAACCATATATACTATTACGTCATAGCGTGTAACTTTAGATACTACTACGATATAACGTATAACGTTATATACTATTACGATATGAAGTATAACGTTATATAGTATGACGATACAGGGTATAACGTTATATACTACTACGATATAACGTATAACGTTATATACTACTACGATATAACGTATAACGTTATATACTATTGATATATAACGTATAACGTTATATACTATTGATATATAACGTATAACGTTATATACTATTGATATATAACGTATAACGTTATGTACTATGACGCCATAACGTATAACGTTATATACTACTGAGATATAACGTATAACATTATGTACTATGACGATATAACGTATAACGTTATATACTATTACGTCATAACGTATAACGTTTTATAGTATTACGATATAGGGTATAACGTTATATACTATTGAGGTGTAACGAATAACGTTATATACTACTACGATGTAACGTACAGCGTTATATACTACTACGATATAACGTACAACGTTATATACTATTGGGATATAACGTATAACGTTATATACTACTACGATGTAACGTATAACGTTATATACTACTACGATATAACGTATAACGTTATATACTATTGATATATAACGTACAACGTTGTGTACTATGACGATATAACGTATGACGTTATATACTATGACGATATCAAGTATAACGTTATATAATATTACGATATAGGGTATAACGTTATATACTATTACGATATAACGTATAACGTTATATACTATTACGATGTAACGTATAACGTTATATACTATTCAGATATAACGAATAACGTAATATACCAGGCAGATATATTGTTATATACTATGGAGACAATACGTATAACGTTATATACTATTACGATATAAAGTGTAACGTTATATAGTATTACGATATAGGGTATAACATTATGTACTACAACTATATAACGTATAACGTTATATACTACTACGATATAACGTATAACGTTATATACTACTGAGATATAACGTATAACGTTATGTACTATTGAGATATAACGTATAACGTTATATACTACTACGTTATAGCGTATAACGATATATACTATTACGATATGAAGTATAACGTTATATACTATTGAGGTGTAACGAATAACGTTATATACTACTACTATGTAACGTATAACGTTATATACTACTGAGATATAACGTATAACGTTATATACTACTACGATATAACGTATTACGTTATATACTACTGAGATATAACGTATAACGTTATGTACTATGACGATATAACGTATAACGTTATAGACTACTACGATATAACGTATAACGTTATATACTAATACGTTATAGCGTGTAACGTTATATACTATTACGATATAACGTATAACGTTATATACTAATGCGATATAACGTATAACGTTATATACAATGACGATACAATGTATAACGTTATATGCTAATACGTTATAGCGTATAACCTTATATAGTATTTCGATATAGGAAATAACGTCATATACTATTGACATATAACGTTTAACGTTATATAGTATTACGATATAGGGTATAACGTTATATACTATTCAGATATAACGGTTTACGTTATGTACTAATACGTTATAGCGTATAACGTTATATACTACTACGGCATAACGTATAACGTTATATACTATTGAGATACAACGTATAACGTTATGTACTATGACGATATAACGAATAACGTAATATAGCAGGCAGATATATTGTTATTTACTATGGAGACAAAACGTATAACGTTATACACTACTACGATATAACGTATAACGTTATATACTATTATGTTATAACGTATAACGTTATATACTATTCAGATATAACGAATAACGTAATATACCAGGCAGATATATTGTTATATACTATGGAGACAAAACGTATAACGTTATACACTACTACGATATAACGTATGACGTTATATACTAATACGTTATAGCGTATAACGTTATATACTATTACGATATAACGTATAACGTTATATAGTATTACGATATAGCGTATAACGATATATACTATTACGATAAATCGTATAACGTTATATACTATTACGATATAACGTATAACATTATATACTACTACGATATAACGTAGGACGTTATATACTAATACGTTATAGCGTGTAACGTTATATACTATTACGATATAACGTATAACGATATATAGTATTACGATATAGCGTATAACGATATATACTATTACGATAAATCGTATAACGTTATATACTATTACGATATAACGTATAACGATATATAGTATTACGATATAGCGTATAACGATATATACTATTACGATAAATCGTATAACGTTATATACTACTACGATATAACGTATAACGTTATATACTACTACGATTTAACGTATAAAGTTATAGACTATTACGTTATGGTGTATAACGTTATATACTACTACTTTATAACGTATAACGTTATATACTACTACGATATAACGTATAACGCTATATACTACTACGATATAACGTATAACGTTATATACTACCACGATATAACGTATAACATTATATGCTATTCAGATATAACGAATAACGTAATCTACCAGGCAGATATATTGTTATATACTATGGAGACAAAACGTATAACGTTATATACTACTACGATATAACGTATAGCGTTATATACTATTGAGATATAACGTATAACTTTATATACTATGACGATATAAAGTACAACGTTATATACTATTGAGATATAACGTATAACGTTATATACTACTACGATGTAACGTATAACGTTATATACTACTACGATATAACGTATAACGTTATATACTATTGAGATATAACGTATAACGTTATGTAGTATGACAATATATCGTATAACGTTATATACTATTACGTCATAACGTATAACGTTTTATAGTATTACGATATAGGATATAACGTTATGTACTACTACTATATAACGTATAACGTTATATACTACTACGATATAACGTATAACGTTATATACTATTGAGATATAACGTATAATGTTATGTACTATTGAGATATAACGTATAACGTTATATACTACTACGTTATAGCGTATAACGTTATATACTATTACGATATGAAGTATAACGTTATATACTATTGAGGTGTAACGAATAACATTATATACTACTACGATGTAACGTATAACGTTATATAATACTGAGATATAACGTACAACGTTATATACTATTGAGATATAACGTATAACGTTATATACTACTACGATGTAACGTATAACGTTATATACTACTACGATATAACGTATAACGTTATATAGTATTACGATATAACGTATAACGTAATATACTACTACGATATAACGTATGACGTTATATACTAATACGTTATAGCGTGTAACGTTATATACTATTACGATATATCGTATAACGTTATATACTACTACGATATAACGTATAACGTTATATACTATTCAGATATAACGAATAACGTAATATACCAGGCAGATATATTGTTATATACTATGGAGACAAAACGTATAACGTTATATGCTATTACGATATAAAGTGTAACGTTATATCGTATTACGATATAGGGTATAACATTATGTACTACTACTATATGACGTATAACGTTATATACTACTACGATATAACGTATAACGTTATATACTATTGTGATATAACGTATAACGTTATGTACTATTGAGATATAACGTATAACATTATATACTAATACGTTATAGCGTGTAACGTTATATACTATTACGATATAACGTATGACGTTATATACTAATACGTTATAGCGTGTAACGTTATATACTATTACGATATAACGTATAACGTTATATACTACTACGATATAACGTATGACGTTATATACTAATACGTTATAGCGTGTAACGTTATATACTATTACGATATAACGTATGACGTTATATACTAATACGTTATAGCGTGTAACGTTATATACTATTACGATATAACGTATAACGTTATATACTACTACGATATAACGTATGACGTTATATACTAATACGTTATAGCGTGTAACGTTATATACTATTACGATGTAAAGTATAACGTTATATAGTATGACGATATAGGGTATAACGTTATATACTACTACGATATATCGTATAACGTTATATACTACTACGATATAACGTATAACGTTATATACTACTCCGATATAACGTATAACGTTATATACTATTACGACATAACGTATAACGTTATATACTACTACGATATAACGTATGACGTTATATACTAATACGTTATAGCGTGTAACGTTATATACTATTACGATATAACGTATAACGTTATATACTACTACGATATAACGTATGACGTTATATACTAATACGTTATAGCGTGTAACGTTATATACTATTACGTTATAGCGTGTAACGTTATATACTATTACGTTATAGCGTATAAGGTTATATAGAATTACGATATCGCATATAACGTTTTATGCTATTACGACATAACGTATAACGTTATATACTACTACGATATAACGTATGACGTTATATACTAATACGTTATAGCGTGTAACGTTATATACTATTACGATATAACGTATAACGTTATATACTACTACGATATAACGTATGACGTTATATACTAATACGTTATAGCGTGTAACGTTATATACTATTACGATATAACGTATGACGTTATATACTAATACGTTATAGCGTGTAACGTTATATACTATTACGATATAACGTATAACGTTATATACTACTACGATATAACGTATGACGTTATATACTAATACGTTATAGCGTGTAACGTTATATACTATTACGATGTAAAGTATAACGTTATATAGTCTGACGATATAGGGTATAACGTTATATACTATTCAGATATAACGGTTTACGTTATGTACTAATACGTTATAGCGTATAACGTTATATACTACTACGGCATAACGTATAACGTTATATACTATTGAGATACAACGTATAACGTTATGTACTATGACGATATAACGAATAACGTAATATAGCAGGCAGATATATTGTTATTTACTATGGAGACAAAACGTATAACGTTATACACTACTACGATATAACGTATAACGTTATATACTATTATGTTATAACGTATAACGTTATATACTATTCAGATATAACGAATAACGTAATCTACCAGGCAGATATATTGTTATATACTATGGAGACAAAACGTATAACGTTATATACTACTACGATATAACGTATAGCGTTATATACTATTGAGATATAACGTATAACTTTATATACTATGACGATATAACGTACAACGTTATATACTATTGAGATATAACGTATAACGTTATATACTACTACGATGTAACGTATAACGTTATATACTACTACGATATAACGTATAACGTTATATACTATTGAGATATAACGTATAACGTTATGTAGTATGACAATATATCGTATAACGTTATATACTATTACGTCATAACGTATAACGTTTTATAGTATTACGATATAGGATATAACGTTATGTACTACTACTATATAACGTATAACGTTATATACTACTACGATATAACGTATAACGTTATATACTACTACGTTATAGCGTATAACGTTATATACTATTACGATATGAAGTATAACGTTATATACTATTGAGGTGTAACGAATAACATTATATACTACTACGATGTAACGTATAACGTAATATACTACTACGATATAACGTATGACGTTATATACTAATACGTTATAGCGTGTAACGTTATGTACTATTACGATATATCGTATAACGTTATATACTACTACGATATAACGTATAACGTTATATACTATTCAGATATAACGAATAACGTAATATACCAGGCAGATATATTGTTATATACTATGGAGACAAAACGTATAACGTTATATACTATTACGATATAAAGTGTAACGTTATATCGTATTACGATATAGGGTATAACATTATGTACTACTACTATATGACGTATAACGTTATATACTACTACGATATAACGTATAACGTTATATACTACTACGATGTAACGTACAACGTTATATACTACTACGATATAACGTAACACGTCATATACTATTACGTTTTAGTGTATAACGTTATATAGTATTACGCTATAGAGCATAACGTTATACACTATTAGGTTAGAACGTATAACGTTATATACTACTACGGTATAACGTATAACGTTATATACTATTGAGATATAACGTATAACGTTATGTACTATGACGATATAACGAATAACGTAATATACCAGGCAGATATATTGTTATTTACTATGGAGACAAAACGTATAACGTTATACACTACTACGATATAACGTATAACGTTATATACTATTGAGATATAACGTATAACTTTATGTACTATGACGATATAACGTATTACGTCATATAGTATTACGTTATAAAGTATAACATTATATAGTATTACGATATTGAGTATAAGGTTATATACTAATGAGATATAACGTATAACCTTATATACTACTACGATACAACGTATATCGTTATATACTACTACGATATAACGTAACACGTTATATACTATTACGCTTTAGTGTATAACATTATATAGTATTACGATATTGAGTATAAGGTTATATACTATTGAGATATAACGTATAACGTTATATACTATTACGTTATAACGTATAACGTTATATACTATTACGATATAACGTATAACGTTATATACTATTCAGATATAACGAATAACGTAATATACCAGGCAGATATATTGTTATATACTATGGAGACAAAACGTATAACGTTATATACTATTACGATATAAAGTGTAACGTTATATAGTATTACGATACAGGGTATAACATTATGTACTACTACTATATAACGTATGACGTTATATACTAATACGTTATAGCGTGTATCGTTATATACTATTACGTTCTAACGTAAAACGTTATATAATATTACGTTCTAACGTAAAACGGTATATACTTTTACGTTATAACGTATAACGTTATATACTATTCAGATATAATGAATAACGTAATATACCAGGCAGATATATTGTTATATACTATGGAGACAAAACGTATAACGTTATATACTACTACGATATAACGTATAACGTTATATACTACTACGATATAACGTATAACGTTATATACTATTGATATATAACGTACAACGTTGTGTACTATGACGATATAACGTATGACGTTATATACTATGACGATATCAAGTATAACGTTATATAATATTACGATATAGGGTATAACGTTATATACTATTACGATATAACGTATAACGTTATATACTATTACGATGTAACGTATAACGTTATATACTATTCAGATATAACGAATAACGTAATATACCAGGCAGATATATTGTTATATACTATGGAGACAAAACGTATAACGTTATATACTATTACGATATAACGTGTAACGTTATATAGTATTACGATATAGGGTATAACATTATGTACTACAACTATATAACGTATAACGTTATATACTACTACGATATAACGTATAACGTTATATACTACTGAGATATAACGTATAACGTTATGTACTATGACGATATAACGTATAACGTTATATACTATTACGTCATAGCGTATAACGTTTTATAGTATGACGATATAGGCTAAAACGTTATATACTATTGAGGTGTAACGTATGACGTTATATACTACTACGATATAACGTATGACGTTATATACTAATACGTTATAGCGTGTAACGTTATATAGTATTACGATATTGTGTATAAGGTTATATACTATTACGTTGTACCGTATAACGTTATATACTATTACGATATAACGTATAACGTTATATACTATTACGATGTAACGTATAACGTTATATACTACTACGATATAACGTATGGCGTTATATACTAATACGTTATAACGTGTAACGTTATATACTATTACGTTCTAACGTGAAACGTTATATACTATTACGTTCTAACGTAAAACGTTATATACTATTACGTTATAACGTATAACGTTATATACTATTCAGATATAATGAATAACGTAATATACCAGGCAGATATATTGTTATATACTATGGACTCAAAACGTATAACGTTATATACTACTACGATATAACGTATAACGTTATATGCTACTACGATATAACGTATGACGTTATATACTAATACGTTATAGTGTGTAACGTTATATACTATTACGTTATAGCGTGTAACGTTATATACTATTACGTTATAGCGTATAACGTTATATAGAATTACGAAATCGCGTATAACGTTATATGCTATTACGATATAACGTATAACGTTATATACTACTACGATATAACGTATAACGTTATAGACTACTACGATATAACGTATAACGTTATATACTGATACGTTATAGCGTGTAACGTTATATACTATTACGATATAATGTATAACGTTATATACTAATACGATATAACGTATAACGTTATATACAATGACGATACAAAGTATAACGTTATATGCTAATACGTTATAGCGTATAACGTTATATAGTATTTCGATATAGGAAATAACGTCATATACTATTGACATATAACGTTTAAAGTTATATAGTATTACGATATAGGGTATAACGTTATATACTATTCAGATATAACGGTTTACGTTATGTACTAATACGTTATAGCGTATAACGTTATATACTACTACGGTATAACGTATAACGTTATATACTATTGAGATATAACGTATAACGTTATGTACTATGACGATATAACGAATAACGTAATATGCCAGGCAGATATATTGTTATTTACTATGGAGTCAAAACGTATAACGTTATACACTACTACGATATAACGTATAACGTTATATACTATTGATATATAACGTACAACGTTGTGTACTATGACGATATAACGTATGACGTTATATACTATGACGATATCAAGTATAACGTTATATAATATTACGATATAGGGTATAACGTTATATACTATTACGATATAACGTATAACGTTATATACTATTACGATGTAACGTATAACGTTATATACTATTCAGATATAACGAATAACGTAATATACCAGGCAGATATATTGTTATATACTATGGAGACAAAACGTATAACGTTATATACTATTGAGATATAACGTATAACGTTATGTACAATTGAGATATAACGTATAACGTTATATACTACTACGTTATTGCGTATAACCATATATACTATTACGTCATAGCGTATAACTTTAGATACTACTACGATATAACGTATAACGTTATATACTATTACGATATGAAGTATAACGTTATATAGTATGACGATACAGGGTATAACGTTATATACTACTACGATATAACGTATAACGTTATATACTACTACGATATAACGTATAACGTTATATACTATTGATATATAACGTATAACGTTATATACTATTGATATATAACGTATAACGTTATATACTATTGATATATAACGTATAACGTTATGTACTATGACGCCATAACGTATAACGTTATATACTACTGAGATATAACGTATAACATTATGTACTATGACGATATAACGTATAACGTTATATACTATTACGTCATAACGTATAACGTTTTATAGTATTACGATATAGGGTATAACGTTATATACTATTGAGGTGTAACGAATAACGTTATATACTACTACGATGTAACGTACAGCGTTATATACTACTACGATATAACGTACAACGTTATATACTATTGGGATATAACGTATAACGTTATATACTACTACGATGTAACGTATAACGTTATATACTACTACGATATAACGTATAACGTTATATAGTATTACGATATAGCGTATAACGATATATACTATTACGATAAATCGTATAACGTTATATACTATTACGATATAACGTATAACATTATATACTACTACGATATAACGTAGGACGTTATATACTAATACGTTATAGCGTGTAACGTTATATACTATTACGATATAACGTATAACGATATATAGTATTACGATATAGCGTATAACGATATATACTATTACGATAAATCGTATAACGTTATATACTATTACGATATAACGTATAACGTTATATACTATTCAGATATAATGAATAACGTAATATACCAGGCAGATATATTGTTATATACTATGGAGACAAAACGTATAACGTTATATACTACTACGATATAACGTATAACGTTATATACTACTACGATATAACGTATAACGTTATATACTACTACGATATAACGTATAACGTTATATACTATTGATATATAACGTACAACGTTGTGTACTATGACGATATAACGTATGACGTTATATACTATGACGATATCAAGTATAACGTTATATAATATTACGATATAGGGTATAACGTTATATACTATTACGATATAACGTATAACGTTATATACTATTACGATGTAACGTATAACGTTATATACTATTCAGATATAACGAATAACGTAATATACCAGGCAGATATATTGTTATATACTATGGAGACAAAACGTATAACGTTATATACTATTACGATATAAAGTGTAACGTTATATAGTATTACGATATAGGGTATAACATTATGTACTACAACTATATAACGTATAACGTTATATACTACTACGATATAACGTATAACGTTATATACTACTGAGATATAACGTATAACGTTATGTACTATTGAGATATAACGTATAACGTTATATACTACTACGTTATAGCGTATAACGATATATACTATTACGATATGAAGTATAACGTTATATACTATTGAGGTGTAACGAATAACGTTATATACTACTACTATGTAACGTATAACGTTATATACTACTGAGATATAACGTATAACGTTATATACTACTACGATATAACGTATTACGTTATATACTACTGAGATATAACGTATAACGTTATGTACTATGACGATATAACGTATAACGTTATAGACTACTACGATATAACGTATAACGTTATATACTAATACGTTATAGCGTGTAACGTTATATACTATTACGATATAACGTATAACGTTATATACTAATGCGATATAACGTATAACGTTATATACAATGACGATACAATGTATAACGTTATATGCTAATACGTTATAGCGTATAACGTTATATAGTATTTCGATATAGGAAATAACGTCATATACTATTGACATATAACGTTTAACGTTATATAGTATTACGATATAGGGTATAACGTTATATACTATTCAGATATAACGGTTTACGTTATGTACTAATACGTTATAGCGTATAACGTTATATACTACTACGGCATAACGTATAACGTTATATACTATTGAGATACAACGTATAACGTTATGTACTATGACGATATAACGAATAACGTAATATAGCAGGCAGATATATTGTTATTTACTATGGAGACAAAACGTATAACGTTATACACTACTACGATATAACGTATAACGTTATATACTATTATGTTATAACGTATAACGTTATATACTATTCAGATATAACGAATAACGTAATATACCAGGCAGATATATTGTTATATACTATGGAGACAAAACGTATAACGTTATACACTACTACGATATAACGTATGACGTTATATACTAATACGTTATAGCGTGTAACGTTATATACTATTACGATATAACGTATAACGTTATATAGTATTACGATATAACGTATAACGATATATACTATTACGATAAATCGTATAACGTTATATACTATTACGATATAACGTATAACATTATATACTACTACGATATAACGTAGGACGTTATATACTAATACGTTATAGCGTGTAACGTTATATACTATTACGATATAACGTATAACGATATATAGTATTACGATATAGCGTATAACGATATATACTATTACGATAAATCGTATAACGTTATATACTATTACGATATAACGTATAACGATATATAGTATTACGATATAGCGTATAACGATATATACTATTACGATAAATCGTATAACGTTATATACTACTACGATATAACGTATAACGTTATATACTACTACGATTTAACGTATAAAGTTATAGACTATTACGTTATGGTGTATAACGTTATATACTACTACTTTATAACGTATAACGTTATATACTACTACGATATAACGTATAACGCTATATACTACTACGATATAACGTATAACGTTATATACTACCACGATATAACGTATAACATTATATGCTATTCAGATATAACGAATAACGTAATCTACCAGGCAGATATATTGTTATATACTATGGAGACAAAACGTATAACGTTATATACTACTACGATATAACGTATAGCGTTATATACTATTGAGATATAACGTATAACATTATATACTATGACGATATAAAGTACAACGTTATATACTATTGAGATATAACGTATAACGTTATATACTACTACGATGTAACGTATAACGTTATATACTACTACGATATAACGTATAACGTTATATACTATTGAGATATAACGTATAACGTTATGTAGTATGACAATATATCGTATAACGTTATATACTATTACGTCATAACGTATAACGTTTTATAGTATTACGATATAGGATATAACGTTATGTACTACTACTATATAACGTATAACGTTATATACTACTACGATATAACGTATAACGTTATATACTATTGAGATATAACGTATAATGTTATGTACTATTGAGATATAACGTATAACGTTATATACTACTACGTTATAGCGTATAACGTTATATACTATTACGATATGAAGTATAACGTTATATACTATTGAGGTGTAACGAATAACATTATATACTACTACGATGTAACGTATAACGTTATATAATACTGAGATATAACGTACAACGTTATATACTATTGAGATATAACGTATAACGTTATATACTACTACGATGTAGCGTATAACGTTATATACTACTACGATATAACGTATAACGTTATATAGTATTACGATATAACGTATAACGTAATATACTACTACGATATAACGTATGACGTTATATACTAATACGTTATAGCGTGTAACGTTATATACTATTACGATATATCGTATAACGTTATATACTATTCAGATATAACGAATAACGTAATATACCAGGCAGATATATTGTTATATACTATGGAGACAAAACGTATAACGTTATATGCTATTACGATATAAAGTGTAACGTTATATCGTATTACGATATAGGGTATAACATTATGTACTACTACTATATGACGTATAACGTTATATACTACTACGATATAACGTATAACGTTATATACTATTGTGATATAACGTATAACGTTATGTACTATTGAGATATAACGTATAACATTATATACTAATACGTTATAGCGTGTAACGTTATATACTATTACGATATAACGTATGACGTTATATACTAATACGTTATAGCGTGTAACGTTATATACTATTACGATATAACGTATAACGTTATATACTACTACGATATAACGTATGACGTTATATACTAATACGTTATAGCGTGTAACGTTATATACTATTACGATATAACGTATGACGTTATATACTAATACGTTATAGCGTGTAACGTTATATACTACTACGATATAACGTATAACGTTATATACTACTACGATATAACGTATAACGTTATATACTACTACGATATAACGTATAACGTTATATACTATTGATATATAACGTACAACGTTGTGTACTATGACGATAGAACGTATGACGTTATATACTATGACGATATCAAGTATAACGTTATATAATATTACGATATAGGGTATAACGTTATATACTATTACGATATAACGTATAACGTTATATACTATTACGATGTAACGTATAACGTTATATACTATTCAGATATAACGAATAACGTAATATACCAGGCAGATATATTGTTATATACTATGGAGACAAAACGTATAACGTTATATACTATTACGATATAAAGTGTAACGTTATATAGTATTACGATATAGGGTATAACATTATGTACTACAACTATATAACGTATAACGTTATATACTACTACGATATAACGTATAACGTTATATACTACTGAGATATAACGTATAACGTTATGTACTATTGAGATATAACGTATAACGTTATATACTACTACGTTATAGCGTATAACGATATATACTATTACGATATGAAGTATAACGTTATATACTATTGAGGTGTAACGAATAACGTTATATACTACTACTATGTAACGTATAACGTTATATACTACTGAGATATAACGTATAACGTTATATACTACTACGATATAACGTATTACGTTATATACTACTGAGATATAACGTATAACGTTATGTACTATGACGATATAACGTATAACGTTATAGACTACTACGATATAACGTATAACGTTATATACTAATACGTTATAGCGTGTAACGTTATATACTATTACGATATAACGTATAACGTTATATACTAATGCGATATAACGTATAACGTTATATACAATGACGATACAATGTATAACGTTATATGCTAATACGTTATAGCGTATAACGTTATATAGTATTTCGATATAGGAAATAACGTCATATACTATTGACATATAACGTTTAACGTTATATAGTATTACGATATAGGGTATAACGTTATATACTATTCAGATATAACGGTTTACGTTATGTACTAATACGTTATAGCGTATAACGTTATATACTACTACGGCATAACGTATAACGTTATATACTATTGAGATACAACGTATAACGTTATGTACTATGACGATATAACGAATAACGTAATATAGCAGGCAGATATATTGTTATTTACTATGGAGACAAAACGTATAACGTTATACACTACTACGATATAACGTATAACGTTATATACTATTATGTTATAACGTATAACGTTATATACTATTCAGATATAACGAATAACGTAATATACCAGGCAGATATATTGTTATATACTATGGAGACAAAACGTATAACGTTATACACTACTACGATATAACGTATGACGTTATATACTAATACGTTATAGCGTGTAACGTTATATACTATTACGATATAACGTATAACGTTATATAGTATTACGATATAGCGTATAACGATATATACTATTACGATAAATCGTATAACGTTATATACTATTACGATATAACGTATAACATTATATACTACTACGATATAACGTAGGACGTTATATACTAATACGTTATAGCGTGTAACGTTATATACTATTACGATATAACGTATAACGATATATAGTATTACGATATAGCGTATAACGATATATACTATTACGATAAATCGTATAACGTTATATACTATTACGATATAACGTATAACGATATATAGTATTACGATATAGCGTATAACGATATATACTATTACGATAAATCGTATAACGTTATATACTACTACGATATAACGTATAACGTTATATACTACTACGATTTAACGTATAAAGTTATAGACTATTACGTTATGGTGTATAACGTTATATACTACTACTTTATAACGTATAACGTTATATACTACTACGATATAACGTATAACGCTATATACTACTACGATATAACGTATAACGTTATATACTACCACGATATAACGTATAACATTATATGCTATTCAGATATAACGAATAACGTAATCTACCAGGCAGATATATTGTTATATACTATGGAGACAAAACGTATAACGTTATATACTACTACGATATAACGTATAGCGTTATATACTATTGAGATATAACGTATAACATTATATACTATGACGATATAAAGTACAACGTTATATACTATTGAGATATAACGTATAACGTTATATACTACTACGATGTAACGTATAACGTTATATACTACTACGATATAACGTATAACGTTATATACTATTGAGATATAACGTATAACGTTATGTAGTATGACAATATATCGTATAACGTTATATACTATTACGTCATAACGTATAACGTTTTATAGTATTACGATATAGGATATAACGTTATGTACTACTACTATATAACGTATAACGTTATATACTACTACGATATAACGTATAACGTTATATACTATTGAGATATAACGTATAATGTTATGTACTATTGAGATATAACGTATAACGTTATATACTACTACGTTATAGCGTATAACGTTATATACTATTACGATATGAAGTATAACGTTATATACTATTGAGGTGTAACGAATAACATTATATACTACTACGATGTAACGTATAACGTTATATAATACTGAGATATAACGTACAACGTTATATACTATTGAGATATAACGTATAACGTTATATACTACTACGATGTAACGTATAACGTTATATACTACTACGATATAACGTATAACGTTATATAGTATTACGATATAACGTATAACGTAATATACTACTACGATATAACGTATGACGTTATATACTAATACGTTATAGCGTGTAACGTTATATACTATTACGATATATCGTATAACGTTATATACTATTCAGATATAACGAATAACGTAATATACCAGGCAGATATATTGTTATATACTATGGAGACAAAACGTATAACGTTATATGCTATTACGATATAAAGTGTAACGTTATATCGTATTACGATATAGGGTATAACATTATGTACTACTACTATATGACGTATAACGTTATATACTACTACGATATAACGTATAACGTTATATACTATTGTGATATAACGTATAACGTTATGTACTATTGAGATATAACGTATAACATTATATACTAATACGTTATAGCGTGTAACGTTATATACTATTACGATATAACGTATGACGTTATATACTAATACGTTATAGCGTGTAACGTTATATACTATTACGATATAACGTATAACGTTATATACTACTACGATATAACGTATGACGTTATATACTAATACGTTATAGCGTGTAACGTTATATACTATTACGATATAACGTATGACGTTATATACTAATACGTTATAGCGTGTAACGTTATATACTATTACGATATAACGTATAACGTTATATACTACTACGATATAACGTATGACGTTATATACTAATACGTTATAGCGTGTAACGTTATATACTATTACGATGTAAAGTATAACGTTATATAGTATGACGATATAGGGTATAACGTTATATACTACTACGATATATCGTATAACGTTATATACTACTACGATATAACGTATAACGTTATATACTACTCCGATATAACGTATAACGTTATATACTATTACGACATAACGTATAACGTTATATACTACTACGATATAACGTATGACGTTATATACTAATACGTTATAGCGTGTAACGTTATATACTATTACGATATAACGTATAACGTTATATACTACTACGATATAACGTATGACGTTATATACTAATACGTTATAGCGTGTAACGTTATATACTATTACGTTATAGCGTGTAACGTTATATACTATTACGTTATAGCGTATAAGGTTATATAGAATTACGATATCGCATATAACGTTGTATGCTATTACGATATAACGTATAACGTTATATACTACTACGATATAACGTATGACGTTATATACTATGACGATATAAAGTATAACGTTATATAATATTACGATATAGGGTATAACGTTATGTACTATGACGATATAACGTATATCGTTATATACTACTACGATATAACGTAACACGTTATATACTATTACGTTTTAGTGTATAACATTATTTCGTATTACGATATTGAGTATAAGGTTATATACTATTCAGATATAACGAATAACGTAATATACCAGGCAGATATATTGTTATATACTATGGAGACAAAACGTATAACGTTATATACTATTACGATATAAAGTGTAACGTTATATAGTATTACGATATAGGGTATAAGATTATGTACTACTACTATATAACGTATGACGTTATATACTAATACGTTATAGCGTGTAACGTTATATACTATTACGTTATAGCGTATAACGTTATATAGAATTACGATATCGCGTATTACGTTATATGCTATTACGATATAACGTATAACGTTATATACTACTACGATATAACGTATGACGTTATATACTATGACGATATAAAGTACAACGTTATATACTATTGAGATATAACGTATAACGTTATATACTACTACGATGTAACGTATAACGTTATATACTACTACGATATAACGTATAACGTTATATACTATTGATATATAACGTACAACGTTGTGTACTATGACGATATAACGTATGACGTTATATACTATGACGATATCAAGTATAACGTTATATAATATTACGATATAGGGTATAACGTTATATACTATTACGATATAACGTATAACGTTATATACTATTACGATGTAACGTATAACGTTATATACTATTCAGATATAACGAATAACGTAATATACCAGGCAGATATATTGTTATATACTATGGAGACAAAACGTATAACGTTATATACTATTACGATATAACGTGTAACGTTATATAGTATTACGATATAGGGTATAACATTATGTACTACAACTATATAACGTATAACGTTATATACTACTACGATATAACGTATAACGTTATATACTACTGAGATATAACGTATAACGTTATGTACTATGACGATATAACGTATAACGTTATATACTATTACGTCATAGCGTATAACGTTTTATAGTATGACGATATAGGCTAAAACGTTATATACTATTGAGGTGTAACGTATGACGTTATATACTACTACGATATAACGTATGACGTTATATACTAATACGTTATAGCGTGTAACGTTATATAGTATTACGATATTGTGTATAAGGTTATATACTATTACGTTGTACCGTATAACGTTATATACTATTACGATATAACGTATAACGTTATATACTATTACGATGTAACGTATAACGTTATATACTACTACGATATAACGTATGGCGTTATATACTAATACGTTATAACGTGTAACGTTATATACTATTACGTTCTAACGTGAAACGTTATATACTATTACGTTCTAACGTAAAACGTTATATACTATTACGTTATAACGTATAACGTTATATACTATTCAGATATAATGAATAACGTAATATACCAGGCAGATATATTGTTATATACTATGGACTCAAAACGTATAACGTTATATACTACTACGATATAACGTATAACGTTATATGCTACTACGATATAACGTATGACGTTATATACCAATACGTTATGTTGTGTAACGTTATATACTATTACGTTATGTCGCGTAACGTTAAATAATATTACGTTATAGCGTACAACGTTATATAGAATTACGAAATCGCGTATAACGTTATATGCTATTACGATATAACGTATAACGTTATATACTACTACGATATAACGTATAACGTTATAGACTACTACGATATAACGTATAACGTTATATACTGATACGTTATAGCGTGTAACGTTATATACTATTACGATATAATGTATAACGTTATATACTAATACGATATAACGTATAACGTTATATACAATGACGATACAAAGTATAACGTTATATGCTAATACGTTATAGCGTATAACGTTATATAGTATTTCGATATAGGAAATAACGTCATATACTATTGACATATAACGTTTAAAGTTATATAGTATTACGATATAGGGTATAACGTTATATACTATTCAGATATAACGGTTTACGTTATGTACTAATACGTTATAGCGTATAACGTTATATACTACTACGGTATAACGTATAACGTTATATACTATTGAGATATAACGTATAACGTTATGTACTATGACGATATAACGAATAACGTAATATGCCAGGCAGATATATTGTTATTTACTATGGAGTCAAAACGTATAACGTTATACACTACTACGATATAACGTATAACGTTATATACTATTGATATATAACGTACAACGTTGTGTACTATGACGATATAACGTATGACGTTATATACTATGACGATATCAAGTATAACGTTATATAATATTACGATATAGGGTATAACGTTATATACTATTACGATATAACGTATAACGTTATATACTATTACGATGTAACGTATAACGTTATATACTATTCAGATATAACGAATAACGTAATATACCAGGCAGATATATTGTTATATACTATGGAGACAAAACGTATAACGTTATATACTATTGAGATATAACGTATAACGTTATGTACAATTGAGATATAACGTATAACGTTATATACTACTACGTTATTGCGTATAACCATATATACTATTACGTCATAGCGTGTAACTTTAGATACTACTACGATATAACGTATAACGTTATATACTATTACGATATGAAGTATAACGTTATATAGTATGACGATACAGGGTATAACGTTATATACTACTACGATATAACGTATAACGTTATATACTACTACGATATAACGTATAACGTTATATACTATTAATATATAACGTATAACGTTATATACTATTGATATATAACGTATAACGTTATATACTATTGATATATAACGTATAACGTTATGTACTATGACGCCATAACGTATAACGTTATATACTACTGAGATATAACGTATAACATTATGTACTATGACGATATAACGTATAACGTTATATACTATTACGTCATAACGTATAACGTTTTATAGTATTACGATATAGGGTATAACGTTATATACTATTGAGGTGTAACGAATAACGTTATATACTACTACGATGTAACGTACAGCGTTATATACTACTACGATATAACGTACAACGTTATATACTATTGGGATATAACGTATAACGTTATATACTACTACGATGTAACGTATAACGTTATATACTACTACGATATAACGTATAACGTTATATAGTATTACGATATAGCGTATAACGATATATACTATTACGATAAATCGTATAACGTTATATACTATTACGATATAACGTATAACATTATATACTACTACGATATAACGTAGGACGTTATATACTAATACGTTATAGCGTGTAACGTTATATACTATTACGATATAACGTATAACGATATATAGTATTACGATATAGCGTATAACGATATATACTATTACGATAAATCGTATAACGTTATATACTATTACGATATAACGTATAACGTTATATACTATTCAGATATAATGAATAACGTAATATACCAGGCAGATATATTGTTATATACTATGGAGACAAAACGTATAACGTTATATACTACTACGATATAACGTATAACGTTATATACTACTACGATATAACGTATAACGTTATATACTACTACGATATAACGTATAACGTTATATACTATTGATATATAACGTACAACGTTGTGTACTATGACGATATAACGTATGACGTTATATACTATGACGATATCAAGTATAACGTTATATAATATTACGATATAGGGTATAACGTTATATACTATTACGATATAACGTATAACGTTATATACTATTACGATGTAACGTATAACGTTATATACTATTCAGATATAACGAATAACGTAATATACCAGGCAGATATATTGTTATATACTATGGAGACAAAACGTATAACGTTATATACTATTACGATATAAAGTGTAACGTTATATAGTATTACGATATAGGGTATAACATTATGTACTACAACTATATAACGTATAACGTTATATACTACTACGATATAACGTATAACGTTATATACTACTGAGATATAACGTATAACGTTATGTACTATTGAGATATAACGTATAACGTTATATACTACTACGTTATAGCGTATAACGATATATACTATTACGATATGAAGTATAACGTTATATACTATTGAGGTGTAACGAATAACGTTATATACTACTACTATGTAACGTATAACGTTATATACTACTGAGATATAACGTATAACGTTATATACTACTACGATATAACGTATTACGTTATATACTACTGAGATATAACGTATAACGTTATGTACTATGACGATATAACGTATAACGTTATAGACTACTACGATATAACGTATAACGTTATATACTAATACGTTATAGCGTGTAACGTTATATACTATTACGATATAACGTATAACGTTATATACTAATGCGATATAACGTATAACGTTATATACAATGACGATACAATGTATAACGTTATATGCTAATACGTTATAGCGTATAACGTTATATAGTATTTCGATATAGGAAATAACGTCATATACTATTGACATATAACGTTTAACGTTATATAGTATTACGATATAGGGTATAACGTTATATACTATTCAGATATAACGGTTTACGTTATGTACTAATACGTTATAGCGTATAACGTTATATACTACTACGGCATAACGTATAACGTTATATACTATTGAGATACAACGTATAACGTTATGTACTATGACGATATAACGAATAACGTAATATAGCAGGCAGATATATTGTTATTTACTATGGAGACAAAACGTATAACGTTATACACTACTACGATATAACGTATAACGTTATATACTATTATGTTATAACGTATAACGTTATATACTATTCAGATATAACGAATAACGTAATATACCAGGCAGATATATTGTTATATACTATGGAGACAAAACGTATAACGTTATACACTACTACGATATAACGTATGACGTTATATACTAATACGTTATAGCGTGTAACGTTATATACTATTACGATATAACGTATAACGTTATATAGTATTACGATATAGCGTATAACGATATATACTATTACGATAAATCGTATAACGTTATATACTATTACGATATAACGTATAACATTATATACTACTACGATATAACGTAGGACGTTATATACTAATACGTTATAGCGTGTAACGTTATATACTATTACGATATAACGTATAACGATATATAGTATTACGATATAGCGTATAACGATATATACTATTACGATAAATCGTATAACGTTATATACTATTACGATATAACGTATAACGATATATAGTATTACGATATAGCGTATAACGATATATACTATTACGATAAATCGTATAACGTTATATACTACTACGATATAACGTATAACGTTATATACTACTACGATTTAACGTATAAAGTTATAGACTATTACGTTATGGTGTATAACGTTATATACTACTACTTTATAACGTATAACGTTATATACTACTACGATATAACGTATAACGCTATATACTACTACGATATAACGTATAACGTTATATACTACCACGATATAACGTATAACATTATATGCTATTCAGATATAACGAATAACGTAATCTACCAGGCAGATATATTGTTATATACTATGGAGACAAAACGTATAACGTTATATACTACTACGATATAACGTATAGCGTTATATACTATTGAGATATAACGTATAACATTATATACTATGACGATATAAAGTACAACGTTATATACTATTGAGATATAACGTATAACGTTATATACTACTACGATGTAACGTATAACGTTATATACTACTACGATATAACGTATAACGTTATATACTATTGAGATATAACGTATAACGTTATGTAGTATGACAATATATCGTATAACGTTATATACTATTACGTCATAACGTATAACGTTTTATAGTATTACGATATAGGATATAACGTTATGTACTACTACTATATAACGTATAACGTTATATACTACTACGATATAACGTATAACGTTATATACTATTGAGATATAACGTATAATGTTATGTACTATTGAGATATAACGTATAACGTTATATACTACTACGTTATAGCGTATAACGTTATATACTATTACGATATGAAGTATAACGTTATATACTATTGAGGTGTAACGAATAACATTATATACTACTACGATGTAACGTATAACGTTATATAATACTGAGATATAACGTACAACGTTATATACTATTGAGATATAACGTATAACGTTATATACTACTACGATGTAACGTATAACGTTATATACTACTACGATATAACGTATAACGTTATATAGTATTACGATATAACGTATAACGTAATATACTACTACGATATAACGTATGACGTTATATACTAATACGTTATAGCGTGTAACGTTATATACTATTACGATATATCGTATAACGTTATATACTATTCAGATATAACGAATAACGTAATATACCAGGCAGATATATTGTTATATACTATGGAGACAAAACGTATAACGTTATATGCTATTACGATATAAAGTGTAACGTTATATCGTATTACGATATAGGGTATAACATTATGTACTACTACTATATGACGTATAACGTTATATACTACTACGATATAACGTATAACGTTATATACTATTGTGATATAACGTATAACGTTATGTACTATTGAGATATAACGTATAACATTATATACTAATACGTTATAGCGTGTAACGTTATATACTATTACGATATAACGTATGACGTTATATACTAATACGTTATAGCGTGTAACGCTATATACTATTACGATATAACGTATAACGTTATATACTACTACGATATAACGTATGACGTTATATACTAATACGTTATAGCGTGTAACGTTATATACTATTACGATATAACGTATGACGTTATATACTAATACGTTATAGCGTGTAACGTTATATACTATTACGATATAACGTATAACGTTATATACTACTACGATATAACGTATGACGTTATATACTAATACGTTATAGCGTGTAACGTTATATACTATTACGATGTAAAGTATAACGTTATATAGTATGACGATATAGGGTATAACGTTATATACTACTACGATATATCGTATAACGTTATATACTACTACGATATAACGTATAACGTTATATACTACTCCGATATAACGTATAACGTTATATACTATTACGACATAACGTATAACGTTATATACTACTACGATATAACGTATGACGTTATATACTAATACGTTATAGCGTGTAACGTTATATACTATTACGATATAACGTATAACGTTATATACTACTACGATATAACGTATGACGTTATATACTAATACGTTATAGCGTGTAACGTTATATACTATTACGTTATAGCGTGTAACGTTATATACTATTACGTTATAGCGTATAAGGTTATATAGAATTACGATATCGCATATAACGTTGTATGCTATTACGATATAACGTATAACGTTATATACTACTACGATATAACGTATGACGTTATATACTATGACGATATAAAGTATAACGTTATATAATATTACGATATAGGGTATAACGTTATGTACTATGACGATATAACGTATATCGTTATATACTACTACGATATAACGTAACACGTTATATACTATTACGTTTTAGTGTATAACATTATTTCGTATTACGATATTGAGTATAAGGTTATATACTATTCAGATATAACGAATAACGTAATATACCAGGCAGATATATTGTTATATACTATGGAGACAAAACGTATAACGTTATATACTATTACGATATAAAGTGTAACGTTATATAGTATTACGATATAGGGTATAAGATTATGTACTACTACTATATAACGTATGACGTTATATACTAATACGTTATAGCGTGTAACGTTATATACTATTACGTTATAGCGTATAACGTTATATAGAATTACGATATCGCGTATTACGTTATATGCTATTACGATATAACGTATAACGTTATATACAACTACGATATAACGTATGACGTTATATACTATGACGATATAAAGTACAACGTTATATACTATTGAGATATAACGTATAACGTTATATACTACTACGATGTAACGTATAACGTTATATACTACTACGATATAACGTATAACGTTATATAGTATTACGATATAACGTATAACGTAATATACTACTACGATATAACGTATGACGTTATATACTAATACGTTATAGCGTGTAACGTTATATACTATTACGATATATCGTATAACGTTATATACTATTCAGATATAACGAATAACGTAATATACCAGGCAGATATATTGTTATATACTATGGAGACAAAACGTATAACGTTATATGCTATTACGATATAAAGTGTAACGTTATATCGTATTACGATATAGGGTATAACATTATGTACTACTACTATATGACGTATAACGTTATATACTACTACGATATAACGTATAACGTTATATACTATTGTGATATAACGTATAACGTTATGTACTATTGAGATATAACGTATAACATTATATACTAATACGTTATAGCGTGTAACGTTATATACTATTACGATATAACGTATGACGTTATATACTAATACGTTATAGCGTGTAACGTTATATACTATTACGATATAACGTATAACGTTATATACTACTACGATATAACGTATGACGTTATATACTAATACGTTATAGCGTGTAACGTTATATACTATTACGATATAACGTATGACGTTATATACTAATACGTTATAGCGTGTAACGTTATATACTATTACGATATAACGTATAACGTTATATACTACTACGATATAACGTATGACGTTATATACTAATACGTTATAGCGTGTAACGTTATATACTATTACGATATAAAGTATAACGTTATATAGTATGACGATATAGGGTATAACGTTATATACTACTACGATATATCGTATAACGTTATATACTACTACGATATAACGTATAACGTTATATACTACTCCGATATAACGTATAACGTTATATACTATTACGACATAACGTATAACGTTATATACTACTACGATATAACGTATGACGTTATATACTAATACGTTATAGCGTGTAACGTTATATACTATTACGATATAACGTATAACGTTATATACTACTACGATATAACGTATGACGTTATATACTAATACGTTATAGCGTGTAACGTTATATACTATTACGTTATAGCGTGTAACGTTATATACTATTACGTTATAGCGTATAAGGTTATATAGAATTACGATATCGCATATAACGTTGTATGCTATTACGATATAACGTATAACGTTATATACTACTACGATATAACGTATGACGTTATATACTATGACGATATAAAGTATAACGTTATATAATATTACGATATAGGGTATAACGTTATGTACTATGACGATATAACGTATATCGTTATATACTACTACGATATAACGTAACACGTTATATACTATTACGTTTTAGTGTATAACATTATTTCGTATTACGATATTGAGTATAAGGTTATATACTATTCAGATATAACGAATAACGTAATATACCAGGCAGATATATTGTTATATACTATGGAGACAAAACGTATAACGTTATATACTATTACGATATAAAGTGTAACGTTATATAGTATTACGATATAGGGTATAAGATTATGTACTACTACTATATAACGTATGACGTTATATACTAATACGTTATAGCGTGTAACGTTATATACTATTACGTTATAGCGTATAACGTTATATAGAATTACGATATCGCGTATTACGTTATATGCTATTACGATATAACGTATAACGTTATATACTACTACGATATAACGTATGACGTTATATACTATGACGATATAAAGTATAACGTTATATAATATTACGATATTGGGTATAACGTTATATACTATTACGATGTAACGTATAACGCTATATACTACTACGATATAACGTATGACGTTATATACTAATACGTTATAGCGTGTAACGTTATATACTATTGATATATAAAGTATAACGTTGTGTACTGTGACGATATAACGTATGACGTTATATACTATGACGATATCAAGTATAACGTTATATAATATTACGATATAGGGTATAACGTTATATGCTATTACGATATAACGTATAACGTTATATACCATTACGATGTAACGTATAACGTTATATACTATTCAGATACAACGAATAACGTAATATACCAGGCAGATATATTGTTATATACTATGGAGACAAAACGTATAACGTTATATACTATTACGATATAAAGTGTAACGTTATATAGTATTACGATATAGGGTATAACATTATGTACTACTACTATATAACGTATAACGTTATATACTACTACGATATAACGTATAACGATATATACTATTGAGATATAACGTATAACGTTATGTACTATTGAGATATAACGTATAACGTTATATACTACTACGTTATAGCGTATAACGATATATACTATTACGATATGAAGTATAGCGTTATATACTATTGAGGTGTAACGAATAACGTTATATACTACTACGATGTAACGTATAACGTTATATACTACTGAGATATAACGTATAACGTTATATACTACTACGATATAACGTATAACGTTATATACTACTGAGATATAACGTATAACGTTATGTACTATGACGATATAACGTATAACGTTATAGACTACTACGATATAACGTATAACGTTATATACTAATACGTTATAGCGTGTAACGTTATATACTATTACGATATAACGTATAACGTTATATACTAATACGATATAACGTATAACGTTATATACAATGACGATACAATGTATAACGTTATATGCTAATACGTTATAGCGTATAACGTTATATAGTATTTCGATATAGGAAATAACGTCATATACTATTGACATATAACGTTTAACGTTATATAGTATTACGATATAGGGTATAACGTTATATACTATTCAGATATAACGGTTTACGTTATGTACTAATACGTTATAGCGTATAACGTTATATACTACTACGGCATAACGTATAACGTTATATACTATTGAGATACAACGTATAACGTTATGTACTATGACGATATAACGAATAACGTAATATAGCAGGCAGATATATTGTTATTTACTATGGAGACAAAACGTATAACGTTATACACTACTACGATATAACGTATAACGTTATATACTATTATGTTATAACGTATAACGTTATATACTATTCAGATATAACGAATAACGTAATATACCAGGCAGATATATTGTTATATACTATGGAGACAAAACGTATAACGTTATACACTACTACGATATAACGTATGACGTTATATACTAATACGTTATAGCGTGTAACGTTATATACTATTACGATATAACGTATAACGTTATATAGTATTACGATATAGCGTATAACGATATATACTATTACGATAAATCGTATAACGTTATATACTATTACGATATAACGTATAACATTATATACTACTACGATATAACGTAGGACGTTATATACTAATACGTTATAGCGTGTAACGTTATATACTATTACGATATAACGTATAACGATATATAGTATTACGATATAGCGTATAACGATATATACTATTGCGATAAATCGTATAACGTTATATACTATTACGATATAACGTATAACATTATATACTACTACGACATAACGTAGGACGTTATATACTAATACGTTATAGCGTGTAACGTTATATACTATTACGATATAACGTATAACGATATATAGTATTACGATATAGCGTATAACGATATATACTATTACGATAAATCGTATAACGTTATATACTACTACGATATAACGTATAACGTTATATACTACTACGATTTAACGTATAAAGTTATAGACTATTACGTTATGGTGTATAACGTTATATACTACTACTTTATAACGTATAACGTTATATACTACTACGATATAACGTATAACGCTATATACTACTACGATATAACGTATAACGTTATATACTACTACGATATAACGTATAACATTATATGCTATTCAGATATAACGAATAACGTAATCTACCAGGCAGATATATTGTTATATACTATGGAGACAAAACGTATAACGTTATATACTACTACGATATAACGTATAGCGTTATATACTATTGAGATATAACGTATAACTTTATATACTATGACGATATAACGTACAACGTTATATACTATTGAGATATAACGTATAACGTTATATACTACTACGATGTAACGTATAACGCTATATACTACTACGATATAACGTATGACGTTATATACTAATACGTTATAGCGTGTAACGTTATATACTATTGATATATAAAGTATAACGTTGTGTACTGTGACGATATAACGTATGACGTTATATACTATGACGATATCAAGTATAACGTTATATAATATTACGATATAGGGTATAACGTTATATGCTATTACGATATAACGTATAACGTTATATACCATTACGATGTAACGTATAACGTTATATACTATTCAGATACAACGAATAACGTAATATACCAGGCAGATATATTGTTATATACTATGGAGACAAAACGTATAACGTTATATACTATTACGATATAAAGTGTAACGTTATATAGTATTACGATATAGGGTATAACATTATGTACTACTACTATATAACGTATAACGTTATATACTACTACGATATAACGTATAACGATATATACTATTGAGATATAACGTATAACGTTATGTACTATGACGATATAACGTATAACGTTATAGACTACTACGATATAACGTATAACGTTATATACTACTACGTTATAGCGTATAACGATATATACTATTACGATATGAAGTATAACGTTATATACTATTGAGGTGTAACGAATAACGTTATATACTACTACGATGTAACGTATAACGTTATATACTACTGAGATATAACGTATAACGTTATATACTACTACGATATAACGTATAACGTTATATACTACTGAGATATAACGTATAACGTTATGTACTATGACGATATAACGTATAACGTTATAGACTACTACGATATAACGTATAACGTTATATACTAATACGTTATAGCGTGTAACGTTATATACTATTACGATATAACGTATAACGTTATATACTAATACGATATAACGTATAACGTTATATACAATGACGATACAATGTATAACGTTATATGCTAATACGTTATAGCGTATAACGTTATATAGTATTTCGATATAGGAAATAACGTCATATACTATTGACATATAACGTTTAACGTTATATAGTATTACGATATAGGGCATAACGTTATATACTATTCAGATATAACGGTTTACGTTATGTACTAATACGTTATAGCGTATAACGTTATATACTACTACGGCATAACGTATAACGTTATATACTATTGAGATACAACGTATAACGTTATGTACTATGACGATATAACGAATAACGTAATATAGCAGGCAGATATATTGTTATTTACTATGGAGACAAAACGTATAACGTTATACACTACTACGATATAACGTATAACGTTATATACTATTATGTTATAACGTATAACGTTATATACTATTCAGATATAACGAATAACGTAATATACCAGGCAGATATATTGTTATATACTATGGAGACAAAACGTATAACGTTATACACTACTACGATATAACGTATGACGTTATATACTAATACGTTATAGCGTGTAACGTTATATACTATTACGATATAACGTATAACGTTATATAGTATTACGATATAGCGTATAACGATATATACTATTACGATAAATCGTATAACGTTATATACTATTACGATATAACGTATAACATTATATACTACTACGATATAACGTAGGACGTTATATACTAATACGTTATAGCGTGTAACGTTATATACTATTACGATATAACGTATAACGATATATAGTATTACGATATAGCGTATAACGATATATACTATTACGATAAATCGTATAACGTTATATACTATTACGATATAACGTATAACATTATATACTACTACGATATAACGTAGGACGTTATATACTAATACGTTATAGCGTGTAACGTTATATACTATTACGATATAACGTATAACGATATATAGTATTACGATATAGCGTATAACGATATATACTATTACGATAAATCGTATAACGTTATATACTACTACGATATAACGTATAACGTTATATACTACTACGATTTAACGTATAAAGTTATAGACTATTACGTTATGGTGTATAACGTTATATACTACTACTTTATAACGTATAACGTTATATACTACTACGATATAACGTATAACGCTATATACTACTACGATATAACGTATAACGTTATATACTACTACGATATAACGTATAACATTATATGCTATTCAGGTATAACGAATAACGTAATCTACCAGGCAGATATATTGTTATATACTATGGAGACAAAACGTATAACGTTATATACTACTACGATATAACGTATAGCGTTATATACTATTGAGATATAACGTATAACTTTATATACTATGACGATATAACGTACAACGTTATATACTATTGAGATATAACGTATAACGTTATATACTACTACGATGTAACGTATAACGTTATATACTACTACGATATAACGTATAACGTTATATACTATTGAGATATAACGTATAACGTTATGTAGTATGACAATATATCGTATAACGTTATATACTATTACGTCATAACGTATAACGTTTTATAGTATTACGATAGAGGATATAACGTTATGTACTACTACTATATAACGTATAACGTTATATACTACTACGATATAACGTATAACGTTATATACTATTGAGATATAACGTATAATGTTATGTACTATTGAGATATAACGTATAACGTTATATACTACTACGTTATAGCGTATAACGTTATATACTATTACGATATGAAGTATAACGTTATATACTATTGAGGTGTAACGAATAACATTATATACTACTACGATGTAACGTATAACGTAATATACTACTACGATATAACGTATGACGTTATATACTAATACGTTATAGCGTGTAACGTTATGTACTATTACGATATATCGTATAACGTTATATACTACTACGATATAACGTATAACGTTATATACTATTCAGATATAACGAATAACGTAATATACCAGGCAGATATATTGTTATATACTATGGAGACAAAACGTATAACGTTATATACTATTACGATATAAAGTGTAACGTTATATCGTATTACGATATAGGGTATAACATTATGTACTACTACTATATGACGTATAACGTTATATACTACTACGATATAACGTATAACGTTATATACTATTGTGATATAACGTATAACGTTATGTACTATTGAGATATAACGTATAACATTATATACTAATACGTTATAGCGTGTAACGTTATATACTATTACGATATAACGTATGACGTTATATACTAATACGTTATAGCGTGTTACGTTATATACTATTACGATATAACGTATAACGTTATATACTACTACGATATAACGTATGACGTTATATACTAATACGTTATAGCGTGTAACGTTATATACTATTACGATATAACGTATGACGTTATATACTAATACGTTATAGCGTGTAACGTTATATACTATTACGATATAACGTATAACGTTATATACTACTACGATATAACGTATGACGTTATATACTAATACGTTATAGCGTGTAACGTTATATACTATTACGATGTAAAGTATAACGTTATATAGTATGACGATATAGGGTATAACGTTATATACTACTACGATATATCGTATAACGTTATATACTACTACGATATAACGTATAACGTTATATACTACTCCGAAATAACGTATAACGTTATATACTATTACGACATAACGTATAACGTTATATACTACTACGATATAACGTATGACGTTATATACTAATACGTTATAGCGTGTAACGTTATATACTATTACGATATAACGTATAACGTTATATACTACTACGATATAACGTATGACGTTATATACTAATACGTTATAGCGTGTAACGTTATATACTATTACGTTATAGCGTGTAACGTTATATACTATTACGTTATAGCGTATAAGGTTATATAGAATTACGATATCGCGTATAACGTTTTATGCTATTACGATATAACGTATAACGTTATATACTACTACGATATAACGTATGACGTTATATACTATGACGATATAAAGTATAACGTTATATAATATTACGATATTGGGTATAACGTTATATACTACTACGATGTAACGTATAACGTTATATACTACTACGATATAACGTATGACGTTATATACTAATACGTTATAGCGTGTAACGTTATATACTATTGATATATAAAGTATAACGTTGTGTACTGTGACGATATAACGTATGACGTTATATACTATGACGATATCAAGTATAACGTTATATAATATTACGATATAGGGTATAACGTTATATACTATTACGATATAACGTATAACGTTATATACTATTACGATGTAACGTATAACGTTATATACTATTCAGATACAACGAATAACGTAATATACCAGGCAGATATATTGTTATATACTATGGAGACAAAACGTATAACGTTATATACTATTACGATATAAAGTGTAACGTTATATAGTATTACGATATAGGGTATAACATTATGTACTACTACTATATAACGTATAACGTTATATACTACTACGATATAACGTATAACGATATATACTATTGAGATATAACGTATAACGTTATGTACTATTGAGATATAACGTATAACGTTATATACTACTACGTTATAGCGTATAACGATATATACTATTACGATATGAAGTATAACGTTATATACTATTGAGGTGTAACGAATAACGTTATATACTACTACGATGTAACGTATAACGTTATATACTACTGAGATATAACGTATAACGTTATATACTACTACGATATAACGTATAACGTTATATACTACTGAGATATAACGTATAACGTTATGTACTATGACGATATAACGTATAACGTTATATACAATGACGATACAATGTATAACGTTATATGCTAATACGTTATAGCGTATAACGTTATATAGTATTTCGATATAGGAAATAACGTCATATACTATTGACATATAACGTTTAACGTTATATAGTATTACGATATAGGGTATAACGTTATATACTATTCAGATATAACGGTTTACGTTATGTACTAATACGTTATAGCGTATAACGTTATATACTACTACGGCATAACGTATAACGTTATATACTATTGAGATACAACGTATAACGTTATGTACTATGACGATATAACGAATAACGTAATATAGCAGGCAGATATATTGTTATTTACTATGGAGACAAAACGTATAACGTTATACACTACTACGATATAACGTATAACGTTATATACTATTGAGATATAACGTATAACTTTATGTACTATGACGATATAACGTATTACGTCATATACTATTACGTTATAAAGTATAACATTATATAGTATTACGATATTGAGTATAAGGTTATATACTATTGAGATATAACGTATGACCTTATATACTACTACGATATAACGTATATCGTTATATACTACTACGATATAACGTAACAGGTTATATACTATTACGTTTTAGTGTATAACATTATATAGTATTACGATATAACGTATAACGTTAAATACTATTACGTCATAACGTATAACGTTATATACTATTACGATATAACGTATAACGTTATATACTATTATGTTATAACGTATAACGTTATATACTATTCAGATATAACGAATAACGTAATATACCAGGCAGATATATTGTTATATACTATGGAGACAAAACGTATGACGTTATATACTATTACGATATAAAGTGTAACGTTTTATACTACTACGATATAACGTATGACGTTATATACTAATACGTTATAGCGTGTAACGTTATATACTATTACGATATAACGTATAACGTTATTTAGTACTACGATATAGCGTATAACGTTATATACTAATACGATATAACGTATGACGTTATATACTAATACGTTATAGCGTGTAACGTTATATACTATTACGATATAACGTATAACGTTATATACTATTGAGATATAACGTATAACTTTATGTACTATGACGATATAACGAATAACGTAATATACCAGGCAGATATATTGTTATTTACTATGGAGACAAAACGTAGAACGTTATACACTACTACGATATAACGTATAACGTTATATACTACTGAGATATAACGTATAACCTTATGTACTATGACGATATAACGTATTACGTCATATACTATTACGTTATAAAGTATAACATTATATAGTATTGCGATATTGAGTATAAGGTTATATGCTATTGAGACATAACGTACGACGTTATATACTACTACGATATAACGTATATCGTTATATACTACTACGATATAACGTAACACGTTATATACTATTACGTTTTAGTGTATAACATTATATCGTATTACGATATTGAGTATAAGGTTATATACTATTCAGATATAACGAATAACGTAATATACCAGGCAGATATATTGTTATATACTATGGAGACAAAACGTATAACGTTATATACTATTACGATATAAAGTGTAACGTTATATAGTATTACGATATAGGGTATAAGATTATGTACTACTACTATATAACGTATGACGTTATATACTAATACGTTATAGCGTGTAACGTTATATACTATTACGTTATAGTGTATAACGTTATATAGAATTACGATATCGCGTATTACGTTATATGCTATTACGATATAACGTATAACGTTATATACTACTACGATATAACGTATGACGTTATATACTATGACGATATAAAGTATAACGTTATATAATAATACGATATTGGGTATAACGTTATATACTATTACGATGTAACGTATAACGTTATATACTACTACGATATAACGTATGACGTTATATACTAATACGTTATAGCGTGTAACGTTATATACTATTACGTTCTAACGTAAAACGTTATATACTATTACGTTCTAACGTAAAACGTTATATACTATTACGTTATAACGTATAACGTTATATACTATTCAGATATAATGAATAACGTAATATACCAGGCAGATATACTGTTATATACTATGGAGACAAAAGGTATAACATTATATACTGTTACGATATAAAGTGTAACGTTATATAGTATTACGATATAGGGTATAACATTATGTACTACTACTATATAACGTATAACGTTATATACTACTACGATATAACGTATAAAATTATATACTATTGAGATATAACGTATAACGTTATGTACTATTGAGATATAACGTATAACGTTATATACTACTACGTTATGGCGTATAACGATATATACTATTACGATATGAAGTATAACGTTATATACTATTGAGGTGTAACGAATAACGTTATATACTACTACGATGTAACGTATAACGTTATATACTACTGAGATATAACGTATAACGTTATATACTATTACGATATATCGTATAACGTTATATACGATTGTGTTATAGTGTACAACGTTGCATAGTATTGCGATATAACGAATAGCGCTATATACAATTACGATATAGTGTTATATACTATTGAGATATAACGTATAAGGTTCTGTACTAATAAGTTATAGCGTATAACGTTATATAGTATTACGATATGGCGTATAACGTTATATACTATCACGTTATAACGTATAACGTTTTATAACATTACGATATAGCGTATAACGATATATACTATTACGATAAATCGTATAACGTTATATACTATTACGATATAACGTATAACATTATATACTACTACGATATAACGTAGGACGTTATATACTAATACGATATGACGTATGACGTTATATACTAGTACGTTATAGCGTGTAACGTTATATACTATTACGATATAACGTATAACGTTATATACTACTACGATATAACGTATGACGTTATATACTAATACGTTATAGCGTGTAACGTTATGTACTATTACGATATAACGTATAACGTTATAGACTACTACGATATAGCGTATAACGTTATATACTAATACGATATAACGTATGACGTTATATACTAATACGTTATAGCGTGTAACGTTATGTACTATTACGATATAACGTATAACGTTATAGACTACTACGATATAACGTATAACGTTATACACTACTACGATATAACGTATAACGTTATATACTATTGAGATATAACGTATAACTTTATGTACTATGACGATATAACGTATTACGTCATATACTATTACGTTATAAAGTATAACATTATATAGTATTACGATATTGAGTATAAGGTTATATAATATTGAGATATAACGTATGACCTTATATACTACTACGATATAACGTATATCGTTATATACTACTACGATGTAACGTAACAGGTTATATACTATTACGTTTTAGTGTATAACATTATATAGTATTACGATATAACGTATAACGTTAAATACTATTACGTTATAACGTATAACGTTATGTACTATTACGATATAACGTATAACGTTATATACTATTATGTTATAACGTATAACGTTATATACTATTCAGATATAACGAATAACGTAATATACCAGGCAGATATATTGTTATATACTATGGAGACAAAACGTATAACGTTATATACTATTACGATATAAAGTGTAACGTTTTATACTACTACGATATAACGTATGACGTTATATACTAATACGTTATAGCGTGTAACGTTATATACTATTACGATATAACGTATAACGTTATTTAGTACTACGATATAGCGTATAACGTTATATACTAATACGATATAACGTATGACGTTATATACTAATACGTTATAGCGTGTAACGTTATATACTATTACGATATAACGTATAACGTTATATACTACTACGATATAACGTATGACGTTATATACTAATACGTTATAGCGTATATCGTTATATACTATTACGTTATATCGTATAACGTTAAATACCATTACGTTCTAGCGTATAACGTTATATGCTATTACTTTATAACGTATAACGTTATATAGTACTACGATATAGGGTATAACGTCATATACTACTGAGATATCACGTATAACGTTATATACTCCAACGTTATAGAGTATAACGTTACATAGTATTACGATATGGCGTACAACGTTATATAGTATTGCGATATAGGGTGTAACCTTCTATACTATTGAAGTATAACGTATGACGTTATATACTAATACGTTATAGCGTGTAACGTTATATACTATTACGATATAACGTATGACGTTATATACTATGACGATATAAAGTATAACGTTATATAATATTACGATATAGGGTATAACGTTGTATACTATTACGATATAACGTATAACGTTATATACTATTACGATATAACGTATAACGTTATATACTAATACGATATAACGTATGACGTTATATACAATGACGATACAACGTATAACGTTATATAATATTACGATATAGGGTATAACGTTATATACTATTACGATATAACGTATAACGTTATATACTATTACGATATATCGTATAACGTTATATACTATTACTTTATAACGTATAACGTTATATAGTACTACGATATAGGGTATAACGTTATATACTACTGAGATATCACGTATAACGTTATATACTCCAACGTTATAGACTATAACGTTACATAGTATTACGATATGGGGTACAACGTTATATAGTATTACGATATAGTGTGTAACCTTCTATACTATTGAGGTATAACGTATAACATTATATACTACTACGATATATCGTATAACGTTATATACGATTACGTTATAGTGTACAACGTTGCATAGTATTGCGATATAACGAATAGCGCTATATACCATTGCGATATAGTGTTATATACTATTGATATATAACGTATAAGGTTCTGTACTATTAAGTTATAGCGTATAACGTTATATAGTATTACGATATGGCGTATAACGTTATATACTATCACGTTATAACGTAAAACGTTATATAGCACTACGATATAGCGTATAACGATATATACTATTACGATAAATCGTACAACGTTATATACTATTACGATATAACGTATAACATTAGATACTGCTACGATATAACGTAGGACGTTATATACTAATACGTTATAGCGCGTAACGTTATATACTATTACGATATAACGTATAACGTTATATAGTATTACGATATAGCGTATAACGATATATACTATTACGATAAATCGTATAACGTTATATACTATTACGATATAACGTATAACATTATATACTACTACGATATAACGTAGGACGTTCTATACTAATACGTTATAGCGTGTAACGTTATATACTATTACGATATAACGTATAACGTTATATAGTATTACGATATAGCGTATAACGATATATACTATTACGATAAATCGTATAACGTTATATACTACTACGATATAACGTATGACGTTATATACTAATACGTTATAGCGTGTAACGTTATATAGTATTACGATATTGTGTATAAGGTTATATACTATTACGTTGTACCGTATATCGTTATATACTATTACGATATAACGTATAACGTTATATACTATTACGATGTAACGTATAACGTTATATACTACTACGATATAACGTATGACGTTATATACTAATACGTTATAACGAGTAACGTTATATACTATTACGTTCTAACGTAAAACGTTATATACTATTACGTTCTAACGTAAAACGTTATATACTATTACGTTATAACGTATAACGTGATATACTATTCAGATATAATGAATAACGTAATATACCAGGCAGATATATTGTTATATACTATGGAGACAAAACGTATAACGTTATATACTACTACGATATAACGTATAACGTTATATGCTACTACGATATAACGTATGACGTTATATACTAATACGTTATAGTGTGTAACGTTATATACTATTACGTTATAGCGTGTAACGTTATATACTATTACGTTATAGCGTGTAACGTTATATACTATTACGTTATAGCGTATAAAGTTATATAGTATTTCGATATAGGAGATAACGTCATATACTATTGACATATAACGTTTAACGTTATATAGTATTACGATATAGGGTATAACGTTATATACTATTCAGATATAACGGTTTACGTTACGTACTAATACGTTATAGCTTATAACGTTATATACTACTACGGTATAACGTATAACGTTATATACTATTGAGATATAACGTATAACGTTATGTACTATGACGATATAACGAATAACGTAATATACCAGGCAGATATATTGTTATTTACTATGGAGACAAAACGTATAACGTTATACACTACTACGATATAACGTATAACGTTATATACTATTGAGATATAACGTATAACTTTATGTACTATGACGATATAACATATTACGTCATATACTATTACGTTATAAAGTATAACATTATATAGTATTACGATATTGAGTATAAGGTTATATACTATTGAGACATAACGTATGACCTTATATACTACTACGATATAACGTATATCGTTATATACTACTACGATATAACGTAACACGTTATATACTGTTACGTTTTAGTGTATAACATTATATCGTATTACGATATTGAGTATAAGGTTATATACTATTGAGATATAACGTATAACGTTATATACTATTACGTTATAACGTATAACGTTATATACTATTACGATATAACGTATAACGTTATATACTATTACGTTATAACGTATAACGTCATATACTATTACGATATAACGTATAATGTTATATACTATTACGTTATAACGTATAACGTTATATACTATTCAGATATAACGAATAACGTAATATACCAGGCAGATATGTTGTTATATACTATGGAGACAAAACGTATAACGTTATATACTATTACGATATAAAGTGTAACGTTATATAGTATTACGATATAGGGTATAACATTATGTACTACTACTATATAACGTATGACGTTATATACTAATACTTTATAGCGTGTAACGTTATATACCATTACCTTATAGCGTATAACGTTATATAGAATTACGATATCGCGTATAACGTTATATGCTATTACGATATAACGTATAACGTTATATACTACTACGATATAACGTATGACGTTATATACTATGACGATATAAAGTATAACGTTATATACTACTACGATATAACGTAAAACGTTATATACTACTACGATATAACGTATAACGTTATATACTACTACGATATAACGTATAACGTTATATACTATTGATATATAAAGTATAACGTTGTGTACTATGACGATATAACGTATGACGTTATATACTAATACGTTATAGCGTGTAACGTTATATACTATTACGTTATAGCGTATAACGTTATATAGAATTACGATATCGCGTATAACGTTATATGCTATTACGATATAACGTATAACGTTATATACTACTACGATATAACGTATGACGTTATATACTAATACGTTATAGCGTGTAACGTTATATACTATTACGTTATAACGTGTAACGCTATATACTATTACGTTATAGCGTATAAGGTTATATAGAATTACGATATCGCGTATAACGTTTTATGCTATTACGATATAACGTATAACGTTATATACTACTACGATATAACGTATGACGTTATATACTATGACGATATAAAGTATAACGTTATATAATATTACGATATAGGGTATAACGTTATATACTATTACGATGTAACGTATAACGTTATATACTACTACGATATAACGTATGACGTTATATACTGTTACGTTATAGCGTGTAACGTTATATACTATTACGTTCTAACGTAAAACGTTATATACTATTACGTTATAACGTATAACGTTATATACTATTCAGATATAATGAATAACGTAATATACCAGACAGATATACTGTTATATACTATGGAGACAAAACGTATAACGTTATATACTACTACGATATAACGTATAACGTTATATACTACTACGATATAACGTATAACGTTATATACTATTGATATATAACGTATAACGTTGTGTACTATGACGATATAACGTATGACGTTATATACTATGACGATATCAAGTATAACGCTATATAATATTACGATATAGGGTATAACGTTATATACTATTACGATATAACGTATAACGTTATATACTATTACGATGTAACGTATAACGTTATATAGTATTCAGATATAACGAATAACGTAATATACCAGGCAGATATATTGTTATATACTATGGAGACAAAACGTATAACGTTATATACTATTACGATATAAAGTGTAACGTTATATAATATTACGATATAGGGTAAAACATTATGTACTACTACTATATAACGTATAACGTTATATACTACTACGATATAACGTATAACGTTATATACTACTACGATGTAACGTATAACGTTATATACTACTGAGATATAACGTATAACGTTATATACTATTACGATATAACGTATAACGTTATATACTACTACGATATAACGTATGACGTTATATACTAATACGTTATAGCGTGTAACGTTATATACTATTACGATGTAAAGTATAACGTTATATAGTATGACGATATAGGGTATAACGTTATATACTGCTACGATATATCGTATAACGTTATATACTACTACGATAAAACGTATAACGTTATATACTACTACGATATAACGTATAACGTTATATACTATTACGACATAACGTATAACGTTATATACTACTACGATATAACGTATGACGTTATATACTAATACGTTATAGCGTGTAACGTTATATACTATTACGATATAACGTATAACGTTATATACTACTACGATATAACGTATGACGTTATATACTAATACGTTATAGCGTATAACGTTATATACTATTACGACATAACGTATAACGTTATATACTACTACGATATAACGTATGACGTTATATACTAATACGTTATAGCGTGTAACGTTATATACTATTACGATATAACGTATAACGTTATATACTACTACGATATAACGTATGACGTTATATACTAATACGTTATAGCGTATAACGTTATATACTATTACGATATAACGTATAACGTTATATACTATTACGTTATATCGTATAACGTTAAATACCATTACGTTCTAGCGTATAACGTTATACACTATTACGATATAACGTAACAGGTTATATACTATTACGTTTTAGTGTATAACATTATATAGTATTACGATATAACGTATAACGTTAAATACTATTACGTTATAACGTATAACGTTATATACTATTACGATATAACGTATGACGTTGTATACTACTACGATATAACGTATGACGTTATATACTAATACGTTATAGCGTGTAACGTTATATACTATTACGTTATAACGTGTAACGTTATATACTAATACGTTATAGCGTGTAACGTTATATAGTATTACGATATTGTGTATAAGGTTATATACTATTACGTTGTACCGTATAACGTTATATACTATTACGATATAACGTATAACGTTATATACTATTACGATGTAACGTATAACGTTATATACTACTACGATATAACGTATGACGTTATATACTAATACGTTATAACGTGTAACGTTGTATACTATTACGTTCTAACGTAAAACGTTATATACTATTACGTTCTAACGTAAAACGTTATATACTATTACGTTATAACGTATAACGTTATATACTATTCAGATATAATGAATAACGTAATATACCAGGCAGATATATTGTTATATACTATGGAGACAAAACGTATAACGTTATATACTACTACGATATAACGTATAACGTTATATGCTACTATGATATAACGTATGACGTTATATACTAATACGTTATAGTGTGTAACGTTATATACTATTACGTTATAGCGTGTAACGTTATATACTATTACGTTATAGCGTGTAACGTTATACAGAATTACGATATCGCGTATAACGTTATATGCTACTACTATATAACGTATGAAGTTATATACTAATACGTTATAGCGTGTAACGTTATATACTATTACGTTATAGCGTATAACGTTATATAGAATTACGATATCGCGTATAACGTTATATGCTATTACGATATAACGTATAACGTTATATACTACTACGATATAACGTATGACGTTATATACTAATACGTTATAGCGTGTAACGTTATATACTATTACGTTATAACGTGTAACGTTATATACTATTACGTTATAGCGTATAAGGTTATATAGAATTACGATATCGCGTATAACGTTTTATGCTATTACGATATAACGTATAACGTTATATACTACTACGATATAACGTATGACGTTATATACTATGACGATATAAAGTATAACGTTATATAATATTACGATATAGGGTATAACGTTATATACTATTACGATGCAACGTATAACGTTATATACTACTACGATATAACGTATGACGTTATATACTATTACGTTATAGCGTGTAACGTTATATACTATTACGTTCTAACGTAAAACGTTATATACTATTACGTTATAACGTGTAACGTTATATACTATTCAGATATAATGAATAACGTAATATACCAGACAGATATACTGTTATATACTATGGAGACAAAACGTATAACGTTATATACTACTACGATATAACGTATAACGTTATATAATATTGATATATAACGTATAACGTTGTGTACTATGACGATATAACGTATGACGTTATATACTATGACGATATAAAGTATAACGTTATATAATATTACGATATAGGGTATAACGTTATATACTATTACGATGCATCGTATAACGTTATATACTACTACGATATAACGTATAACGTTATATACTACTACGATGTAACGTATAACGTTATATACTACTGTGATATAACGTATAACGTTATATACTACTACGATATAACGTATAATGTTATATACTACTACGATATAACGTATGACGTTATATACTAATACGTTATAGCGTGTAACGTTATATAGTATTACGATATTGTGTATAAGGTTATATACTATTACGTTGTACCGTATAACGTTATATGCTATTACGATATAACGTATAACGTTATATACTATTACGATGTAACGTATAACGTTATATACTACTACGATATAACGTATGACGTTATATACTAATACGTTATAACGTGTAACGTTATATACTATTACGTTCTAACCTAAAACGTTATATACTATTACGTTATAACGTATAACGTTATATACTATTCAGATATAATGAATAACGTAATATACCAGGCAGATATATTGTTATATACTATGGAGACAAAACGTATAACGTTATATACTACTACGATATAACGTATAACGTTATATGCTACTACGATATAACGTATGACGTTATATACTAATACGTTATAGTGTGTAACGTTATATACTATTACGTTATAGCGTGTAACGTTATATACTATTACGTTATAGCGTGTAACGTTATACAGAATTACGATATCGCGTATAACGTTATATGCTACTACTATATAACGTATGACGTTATATACTAATACGTTATAGCGTGTAACGTTATATACTATTACGTTATAGTGTATAACGTTATATAGAATTACGATATCGCGTATAACGTTATATGCTATTACGATATAACGTATAACGTTATATACTACTACGATATAACGTATGACGTTATATACTATGACGAATATAAAGTATAACGTTATATACTACTACGATATAACGTATAACGTTATATACTACTACGATATAACGTATAACGTTATATACTATTGATATATAAAGTATAACGTTATGCACTATGACGATATAACGTATGACGTTATATACTAATACGTTATAGCGTGTAACGTTATATACTATTACGTTATAGCGTATAACGTTATATAGAATTACGATATCGCGTATAACGTTATATGCTATTACGTTATAACGTATAACGTCATATACTATTACGATATAACGTATAATGTTATATACTATTACGTTATAACGTATAACGTTATATACTATTCAGATATAACGAATAACGTAATATACCAGGCAGATATGTTGTTATATACTATGGAGACAAAACGTATAACGTTATATACTATTACGATATAAAGTGTAACGTTATATAGTATTACGATATAGGGTATAACATTATGTACTACTACTATATAACGTATGACGTTATATACTAATACTTTATAGCGTGTAACGTTATATACCATTACCTTATAGCGTATAACGTTATATAGAATTACGATATCGCGTATAACGTTATATGCTATTACGATATAACGTATAACGTTATATACTACTACGATATAACGTATGACGTTATATACTATGACGATATAAAGTATAACGTTATATACTACTACGATATAACGTAAAACGTTATATACTACTACGATATAACGTATAACGTTATATACTACTACGATATAACGTATAACGTTATATACTATTGATATATAAAGTATAACGTTGTGTACTATGACGATATAACGTATGACGTTATATACTAATACGTTATAGCGTGTAACGTTATATACTATTACGTTATAGCGTATAACGTTATATAGAATTACGATATCGCGTATAACGTTATATGCTATTACGATATAACGTATAACGTTATATACTACTACGATATAACGTATGACGTTATATACTAATACGTTATAGCGTGTAACGTTATATACTATTACGTTATAACGTGTAACGCTATATACTATTACGTTATAGCGTATAAGGTTATATAGAATTACGATATCGCGTATAACGTTTTATGCTATTACGATATAACGTATAACGTTATATACTACTACGATATAACGTATGACGTTATATACTATGACGATATAAAGTATAACGTTATATAATATTACGATATAGGGTATAACGTTATATACTATTACGATGTAACGTATAACGTTATATACTACTACGATATAACGTATGACGTTATATACTGTTACGTTATAGCGTGTAACGTTATATACTATTACGTTCTAACGTAAAACGTTATATACTATTACGTTATAACGTATAACGTTATATACTATTCAGATATAATGAATAACGTAATATACCAGACAGATATACTGTTATATACTATGGAGACAAAACGTATAACGTTATATACTACTACGATATAACGTATAACGTTATATACTACTACGATATAACGTATAACGTTATATACTATTGATATATAACGTATAACGTTGTGTACTATGACGATATAACGTATGACGTTATATACTATGACGATATCAAGTATAACGCTATATAATATTACGATATAGGGTATAACGTTATATACTATTACGATATAACGTATAACGTTATATACTATTACGATGTAACGTATAACGTTATATAGTATTCAGATATAACGAATAACGTAATATACCAGGCAGATATATTGTTATATACTATGGAGACAAAACGTATAACGTTATATACTATTACGATATAAAGTGTAACGTTATATAATATTACGATATAGGGTAAAACATTATGTACTACTACTATATAACGTATAACGTTATATACTACTACGATATAACGTATAACGTTATATACTACTACGATGTAACGTATAACGTTATATACTACTGAGATATAACGTATAACGTTATATACTATTACGATATAACGTATAACGTTATATACTACTACGATATAACGTATGACGTTATATACTAATACGTTATAGCGTGTAACGTTATATACTATTACGATGTAAAGTATAACGTTATATAGTATGACGATATAGGGTATAACGTTATATACTGCTACGATATATCGTATAACGTTATATACTACTACGATAAAACGTATAACGTTATATACTACTACGATATAACGTATAACGTTATATACTATTACGACATAACGTATAACGTTATATACTACTACGATATAACGTATGACGTTATATACTAATACGTTATAGCGTGTAACGTTATATACTATTACGATATAACGTATAACGTTATATACTACTACGATATAACGTATGACGTTATATACTAATACGTTATAGCGTATAACGTTATATACTATTACGACATAACGTATAACGTTATATACTACTACGATATAACGTATGACGTTATATACTAATACGTTATAGCGTGTAACGTTATATACTATTACGATATAACGTATAACGTTATATACTACTACGATATAACGTATGACGTTATATACTAATACGTTATAGCGTATAACGTTATATACTATTACGATATAACGTATAACGTTATATACTATTACGTTATATCGTATAACGTTAAATACCATTACGTTCTAGCGTATAACGTTATACACTATTACGATATAACGTAACAGGTTATATACTATTACGTTTTAGTGTATAACATTATATAGTATTACGATATAACGTATAACGTTAAATACTATTACGTTATAACGTATAACGTTATATACTATTACGATATAACGTATGACGTTGTATACTACTACGATATAACGTATGACGTTATATACTAATACGTTATAGCGTGTAACGTTATATACTATTACGTTATAACGTGTAACGTTATATACTAATACGTTATAGCGTGTAACGTTATATAGTATTACGATATTGTGTATAAGGTTATATACTATTACGTTGTACCGTATAACGTTATATACTATTACGATATAACGTATAACGTTATATACTATTACGATGTAACGTATAACGTTATATACTACTACGATATAACGTATGACGTTATATACTAATACGTTATAACGTGTAACGTTGTATACTATTACGTTCTAACGTAAAACGTTATATACTATTACGTTCTAACGTAAAACGTTATATACTATTACGTTATAACGTATAACGTTATATACTATTCAGATATAATGAATAACGTAATATACCAGGCAGATATATTGTTATATACTATGGAGACAAAACGTATAACGTTATATACTACTACGATATAACGTATAACGTTATATGCTACTATGATATAACGTATGACGTTATATACTAATACGTTATAGTGTGTAACGTTATATACTATTACGTTATAGCGTGTAACGTTATATACTATTACGTTATAGCGTGTAACGTTATACAGAATTACGATATCGCGTATAACGTTATATGCTACTACTATATAACGTATGAAGTTATATACTAATACGTTATAGCGTGTAACGTTATATACTATTACGTTATAGCGTATAACGTTATATAGAATTACGATATCGCGTATAACGTTATATGCTATTACGATATAACGTATAACGTTATATACTACTACGATATAACGTATGACGTTATATACTAATACGTTATAGCGTGTAACGTTATATACTATTACGTTATAACGTGTAACGTTATATACTATTACGTTATAGCGTATAAGGTTATATAGAATTACGATATCGCGTATAACGTTTTATGCTATTACGATATAACGTATAACGTTATATACTACTACGATATAACGTATGACGTTATATACTATGACGATATAAAGTATAACGTTATATAATATTACGATATAGGGTATAACGTTATATACTATTACGATGCAACGTATAACGTTATATACTACTACGATATAACGTATGACGTTATATACTATTACGTTATAGCGTGTAACGTTATATACTATTACGTTCTAACGTAAAACGTTATATACTATTACGTTATAACGTGTAACGTTATATACTATTCAGATATAATGAATAACGTAATATACCAGACAGATATACTGTTATATACTATGGAGACAAAACGTATAACGTTATATACTACTACGATATAACGTATAACGTTATATAATATTGATATATAACGTATAACGTTGTGTACTATGACGATATAACGTATGACGTTATATACTATGACGATATAAAGTATAACGTTATATAATATTACGATATAGGGTATAACGTTATATACTATTACGATGCATCGTATAACGTTATATACTACTACGATATAACGTATAACGTTATATACTACTACGATGTAACGTATAACGTTATATACTACTGTGATATAACGTATAACGTTATATACTACTACGATATAACGTATAATGTTATATACTACTACGATATAACGTATGACGTTATATACTAATACGTTATAGCGTGTAACGTTATATAGTATTACGATATTGTGTATAAGGTTATATACTATTACGTTGTACCGTATAACGTTATATGCTATTACGATATAACGTATAACGTTATATACTATTACGATGTAACGTATAACGTTATATACTACTACGATATAACGTATGACGTTATATACTAATACGTTATAACGTGTAACGTTATATACTATTACGTTCTAACCTAAAACGTTATATACTATTACGTTATAACGTATAACGTTATATACTATTCAGATATAATGAATAACGTAATATACCAGGCAGATATATTGTTATATACTATGGAGACAAAACGTATAACGTTATATACTACTACGATATAACGTATAACGTTATATGCTACTACGATATAACGTATGACGTTATATACTAATACGTTATAGTGTGTAACGTTATATACTATTACGTTATAGCGTGTAACGTTATATACTATTACGTTATAGCGTGTAACGTTATACAGAATTACGATATCGCGTATAACGTTATATGCTACTACTATATAACGTATGACGTTATATACTAATACGTTATAGCGTGTAACGTTATATACTATTACGTTATAGTGTATAACGTTATATAGAATTACGATATCGCGTATAACGTTATATGCTATTACGATATAACGTATAACGTTATATACTACTACGATATAGCGTATGACGTTATATACTATGACGAATATAAAGTATAACGTTATATACTACTACGATATAACGTATAACGTTATATACTACTACGATATAACGTATAACGTTATATACTATTGATATATAAAGTATAACGTTATGCACTATGACGATATAACGTATGACGTTATATACTAATACGTTATAGCGTGTAACGTTATATACTATTACGTTATAGCGTATAACGTTATATAGAATTACGATATCGCGTATAACGTTATATGCTATTACGATATAACGTATAACGTTATATACTACTACGATATAACGTATGACGTTATATACTATGACGATATAAAGTATAACGTTACATACTACTACGATATAACGTATAACGTTATATACTACTACGATATAACGTATAACGTTATATACTATTCAGATATAACGAATAACGTAATATACCAGGCAGATATATTGTTATATACTATGGAGACAAAACGTATAACGTTATATACTATTACGATATAAAGTGTAAGGTTATATAGTATTACGATATAGGGTATAACATTATGTACTACTACTATATAACGTATAACGTTATATACTACTACGATATAACGTATAACGTTAAATACTATTGGGATATAACGTATAACGTTATGTACTATTGAGATATAACGTATAACGTTATATACTACTACGTTATAGCGTATAACGATATATACTATTACGATATGAAGTATAACGTTATATACTATTGAGGTGTAACGAATAACGTTATATACTACTACGATGTAACGTATAACGTTATATACTACTGAGATGTAACGTATAACGTTATGTACTATGACCATATAACGTATAACGTTATAGACTACTACGATATAACGTATAACGTTATATACTAATACGTTATAGCGTGTAACGTTATATACTATTACGATATAGCGTATAACGTTATATACTACTACGATATAACGTATAACGTTATATACTACTGAGATATAACGTATAACGTTATGTACTATGACGATATAACGTATAACGTTATAGACTACTACGATATAACGTATAACGTTATATACTAATACGTTATAGAGTGTAACGTTATATACTATTACGATATAGCGTATAACGTTATATACTAATACGATATAACGTATAACGTTATATACAATGACGATACAAAGTATAACGTTATATGCTAATACGTTATAGCGTATAACGTTATATAGTATTTCGATATAGGAAATAACGTCATATACTATTGACATATAACGTTTAACGTTATATAGTATTACGATATAGGGTATAACGTTATATACTATTCAGATATAAGGGTTTACGTTATGTACTAATACGTTATAGCGTATAACGTTATATACTACTACGGCATAACGTATAACGTTATATACTATTGAGATACAACGTATAACGTTATATACTATGACGATATAAAGATTAACGTTATATAATATTACGATATAGGGTATAACGTTATATACTATTACGATGTAACGTATAACGTTATATACTACTACGATATAACGTATGACGTTATATACTAATACGTTATAGCGTGTAACGTTATATACTATTACGTTCTAACGTAAAACGTTATATACTATTACGTTATAACGTATAACGTTATATACTATTCAGATATAATGAATAACGTAATATACCAGGCAGATATACTGTTATATACTATGGAGACAAAACGTATAACGTTATATACTACTACGATATAACGTATAACGTTATATACTACTACGATATAACGTATAACGTTATATACTATTGATATATAACGTATAACGTTGTGTACTATGACGATATAACGTATGACGTTATATACTATGACGATATCAAGTATAACGCTATATAATATTACGATATAGGGTATAACGTTATATACTATTACGATATAACGTATAATGTTATATACTATTACGATGTAACGTACAACGTTATATACTATTCATATATAACGAATAACGTAATATACCAGGCAGATATATTGATATATACTATGGAGACAAAACGTATAACGTTATATACTATTACGATATAAAGTGTAACGTTATATAGTATTACGATATAGGGTATAACATTATGTACTACTACTATATAACGTATAACGTTATATACTACTACGATATAACGTATAACGTTATATACTACTACGATGTAACGTATAACGTTATATACTACTGAGATATAACGTATAACGTTATATACTACTACGATATAACGTATAACGTTATATACTACTACGATATAACGTATGACGTTATATACTAATACGTTATAGCGTGTAACGTTATATAGTATTACGATATTGTGTATAAGGTTATATACTATTACGTTGTACCGTATATCGTTATATACTATTACGATATAACGTATAACGTTATATACTATTACGATGTAACGTATAACGTTATATACTACTACGATATAACGTATGACGTTATATACTAATACGTTATAACGTGTAACGTTATATACTATTACGTTCTAACGTAAAACGTTATATACTATTACGTTCTAACGTAAAACGTTATATACTATTACGTTATAACGTATAACGTGATATACTATTCAGATATAATGAATAACGTAATATACCAGGCAGATATATTGTTATATACTATGGAGACAAAACGTATAACGTTATATACTACTACGATATAACGTATAACGTTATATGCTACTACGATATAACGTATGACGTTATATACTAATACGTTATAGTGTGTAACGTTATATACTATTACGTTATAGCGTGTAACGTTATATACTATTACGTTATAGCGTGTAACGTTATATACTATTACGTTATAGTGTGTAACGTTATACAGAATTACGATATCGCGTATAACGTTATATGCTATTACGATATAACGTATAACGTTATATACTACTACGATATAACGTATAACGTTATAAACTACTACGATATAACGTATAACGTTATATACTAATACGTTATAGCGTGTAACGTTATATACTATTACGATATAACGTATAACGTTATATACTAATACGATATAACGTATAACGTTATATACAATGACGATACAAAGTATAACGTTATATGCTAATACGTTATAGCGTATAAAGTTATATAGTATTTCGATATAGGAGATAACGTCATATACTATTGACATATAACGTTTAACGTTATATAGTATTACGATATAGGGTATAACGTTATATACTATTCAGATATAACGGTTTACGTTACGTACTAATACGTTATAGCTTATAACGTTATATACTACTACGGTATAACGTATAACGTTATATACTATTGAGATATAACGTATAACGTTATGTACTATGACGATATAACGAATAACGTAATATACCAGGCAGATATATTGTTATTTACTATGGAGACAAAACGTATAACGTTATACACTACTACGATATAACGTATAACGTTATATACTATTGAGATATAACGTATAACTTTATGTACTATGACGATATAACATATTACGTCATATACTATTACGTTATAAAGTATAACATTATATAGTATTACGATATTGAGTATAAGGTTATATACTATTGAGACATAACGTATGACCTTATATACTACTACGATATAACGTATATCATTATATACTACTACGATATAACGTAACACGTTATATACTGTTACGTTTTAGTGTATAACATTATATCGTATTACGATATTGAGTATAAGGTTATATACTATTGAGATATAACGTATAACGTTATATACTATTACGTTATAACGTATAACGTTATATACTATTACGATATAACGTATAACGTTATATACTATTACGTTATAACGTATAACGTTATATACTATTACGATATAACGTATAATGTTATATACTATTACGTTATAACGTATAACGTTATATACTATTCAGATATAACGAATAACGTAATATACCAGGCAGATATATTGTTATATACTATGGAGACAAAACGTATAACGTTATATACTATTACGATATAAAGTGTAACGTTATATAGTATTACGATATAGGGTATAACATTATGTACTACTACTATATAACGTATGACGTTATATACTAATACTTTATAGCGTGTAACGTTATATACCATTACGTTATAGCGTATAACGTTATATAGAATTACGATATCGCGTATAACGTTATATGCTATTACGATATAACGTATAACGTTATATACTACTACGATATAACGTATGACGTTATATACTATGACGATATAAAGTATAAAGTTATATACTACTACGATATAACGTATAACGTTATATACTACTACGATATAACGTATAACGTTATATACTACTACGATATAACGTATAACGTTATATACTATTGATATATAAAGTATAACGTTGTGTACTATGACGATATAACGTATGACGTTATATACTAATACGTTATAGCGTGTAACGTTATATACTATTACGTTATAGCGTATAACGTTATATAGAATTACGATATCGCGTATAACGTTATATGCTATTACGATATAACGTATAACGTTATATACTACTACGATATAACGTATGACGTTATATACTAATACGTTATAGCGTGTAACGTTATATACTATTACGTTATAACGTGTAACGCTATATACTATTACGTTATAGCGTATAAGGTTATATAGAATTACGATATCGCGTATAACGTTTTATGCTATTACGATATAACGTATAACGTTATATACTACTACGATATAACGTATGACGTTATATACTATGACGATATAAAGTATAACGTTATATAATATTACGATATAGGGTATAACGTTATATACTATTACGATGTAACGTATAACGTTATATACTACTACGATATAACGTATGACGTTATATACTGTTACGTTATAGCGTGTAACGTTATATACTATTACGTTCTAACGTAAAACGTTATATACTATTACGTTATAACGTATAACGTTATATACTATTCAGATATAATGAATAACGTAATATACCAGACAGATATACTGTTATATACTATGGAGACAAAACGTATAACGTTATATACTACTACGATATAACGTATAACGTTATATACTACTACGATATAACGTATAACGTTATATACTATTGATATATAACGTATAACGTTGTGTACTATGACGATATAACGTATGACGTTATATACTATGACGATATCAAGTATAACGCTATATAATATTACGATATAGGGTATAACGGTATATACAATTACGATATAACGTATAACGTTATATACTATTACGATGTAACGTATAACGTTATATAGTATTCAGATATAACGAATAACGTAATATACCAGGCAGATATATTGTTATATACTATGGAGACAAAACGTATAACGTTATATACTATTACGATATAAAGTGTAACGTTATATAATATTACGATATAGGGTAAAACATTATGTACTACTACTATATAACGTATAACGTTATATACTACTACGATATAACGTATAACGTTATATACTACTACGATGTAACGTATAACGTTATATACTACTGAGATATAACGTATAACGTTATATACTACTACGATATAACGTATAGCGTTATATACTACTACGATATAACGTATGACGTTATATACTAATACGTTATAGCGTGTAACGTTATATAGTATTCCGATATTGTGTATAAGGTTATATACTATTACGTTGTACCGTATAACGTTATATACTATTACGATATAACGTATAACGTTATATACTATTACGATGTAACGTATAACGTTATATACTACTACGATATAACGTATGACGTTATATACTAATACGTTATAACGTGTAACGTTGTATACTATTACGTTCTAACGTAAAACGTTATATACTATTACGTTCTAACGTAAAACGTTATATACTATTACGTTATAACGTATAACGTTATATACTATTCAGATATAATGAATAACGTAATATACCAGGCAGATATATTGTTATATACTATGGAGACAAAACGTATAACGTTATATACTACTACGATATAACGTATAACGTTATATGCTACTACGATATAACGTATGACGTTATATACTAATACGTTATAGTGTGTAACGTTATATACTATTACGTTATAGCGTGTAACGTTATATACTATTACGTTATAGCGTGTAACGTTATACAGAATTACGATATCGCGTATAACGTTATATGCTACTACTATATAACGTATGAAGTTATATACTAATACGTTATAGCGTGTAACGTTATATACTATTACGTTATAGCGTATAACGTTATATAGAATTACGATATCGCGTATAACGTTATATGCTATTACGATATAACGTATAACGTTATATACTACTACGATATAACGTATGACGTTATATACTAATACGATGTAACGTATAACGTTATATACTACTGAGATATAACGTATAACGTTATATACTACTACGATATAACGTATAACGTTATATACTACTACGATATAACGTATGACGTTATATACTATGACGATATAAAGTATAACGTTATATAATATTACGATATAGGGTATAACGTTATATACTATTACGATGCAACGTATAACGTTATATACTACTACGATATAACGTATGACGTTATATACTATTACGTTATAGCGTGTAACGTTATATACTATTACGTTCTAACGTAAAACGTTATATACTATTACGTTATAACGTGTAACGTTATATACTATTCAGATATAATGAATAACGTAATATACCAGACAGATATACTGTTATATACTATGGAGACAAAACGTATAACGTTATATACTACTACGATATAACGTATAACGTTATATAATATTGATATATAACGTATAACGTTGTGTACTATGACGATATAACGTATGACGTTATATACTATGACGATATAAAGTATAACGTTATATAATATTACGATATAGGGTATAACGTTATATACTATTACGATGCAACGTATAACGTTATATACTACTACGATATAACGTATAACGTTATATACTACTACGATGTAACGTATAACGTTATATACTACTGAGATATAACGTATAACGTTATATACTACTACGATATAACGTATAATGTTATATACTACTACGATATAACGTATAATGTTATATACTATTACGTTATAACGTATAACGTTATATACTATTCAGATATAACGAATAATGTAATATACCAGGCAGATATATTGTTATATACTATGGAGACAAAACGTATAACGTTATATACTATTACGATATAAAGTGTAACGTTATATAGTATTACGATATAGGGTATAACATTATGTACTACTACTATATAACGTATAACGTTATATACTACTACGATATAACGTATAACGTTATATACTACTACGATGTAACGTATAACGTTATATACTACTGAGATATAACGTATAACGTTATATACTACTACGATATAACGTATAACGTTATATACTACTACGATATAACGTATGACGTTATATACTAATACGTTATAGCGTGTAACGTTATATAGTATTACGATATTGTGTATAAGGTTATATACTATTACGTTGTACCGTATATCGTTATATACTATTACGATATAACGTATAACGTTATATACTATTACGATGTAACGTATAACGTTATATACTACTACGATATAACGTATGACGTTATATACTAATACGTTATAACGTGTAACGTTATATACTATTACGTTCTAACGTAAAACGTTATATACTATTACGTTATAACGTATAAGGTGATATACTATTCAGATATAATGAATAACGTAATATACCAGGCAGATATATTGTTATATACTATGGAGACAAAACGTATAACGTTATATACTACTACGATATAACGTATAACGTTATATGCTACTACGATATAACGTATGACGTTATATACTAATACGTTATAGTGTGTAACGTTATATACTATTACGTTATAGCGTGTAACGTTATATACTATTACGTTATAGCGTGTAACGTTATACAGAATTACGATGTCGCGTATAACGTTATATGCTATTACGATATAACGTATAACGTTATATACTACTACGATATAACGTATAACGTTATAAACTACTACGATATAACGTATAACGTTATATACTAATACGTTATAGCGTGTAACGTTATATACTATTACGATATAACGTATAACGTTATATACTAATACGATATAACGTATAACGTTATATACAATGACGATACAAAGTATAACGTTATATGCTAATACGTTATAGCGTATAAAGTTATATAGTATTTCGATATAGGAGATAACGTCATATACTATTGACATATAACGTTTAACGTTATATAGTATTACGATATAGGGTATAACGTTATATACTATTCAGATATAACGGTTTACGTTACGTACTAATACGTTATAGCTTATAACGTTATATACTACTACGGTATAACGTATAACGTTATATACTATTGAGATATAACGTATAACGTTATGTACTATGACGATATAACGAATAACGTAATATACCAGGCAGATATATTGTTATTTACTATGGAGACAAAACGTATAACGTTATACACTACTACGATATAACGTATAACGTTATATACTATTGAGATATAACGTATAACTTTATGTACTATGACGATATAACATATTACGTCATATACTATTACGTTATAAAGTATAACATTATATAGTATTACGATATTGAGTATAAGGTTATATACTATTGAGACATAACGTATGACCTTATATACTACTACGATATAACGTATATCGTTATATACTACTACGATATAACGTAACACGTTATATACTGTTACGTTTTAGTGTATAACATTATATCGTATTACGATATTGAGTATAAGGTTATATACTATTGAGATATAACGTATAACGTTATATACTATTACGTTATAACGTATAACGTTATATACTATTACGATATAACGTATAACGTTATATACTATTACGTTATAACGTATAACGTTATATACTATTACGATATAACGTATAATGTTATATACTATTACGTTATAACGTATAACGTTATATACTATTCAGATATAACGAATAACGTAATATACCAGGCAGATATATTGTTATATACTATGGAGACAAAACGTATAACGTTATATACTATTACGATATAAAGTGTAACGTTATATAGTATTACGATATAGGGTATAACATTATGTACTACTACTATATAACGTATGACGTTATATACTAATACTTTATAGCGTGTAACGTTATATACCATTACGTTATAGCGTATAACGTTATATAGAATTACGATATCGCGTATAACGTTATATGCTATTACGATATAACGTATAACGTTATATACTACTACGATATAACGTATGACGTTATATACTATGACGATATAAAGTATAACGTTATATACTACTACGATATAACGTATAACGTTATATACTACTACGATATAACGTATAACGTTATATACTACTACGATATAACGTATAACGTTATATACTATTGATATATAAAGTATAACGTTGTGTACTATGACGATATAACGTATGACGTTATATACTAATACGTTATAGCGTGTAACGTTATATACTATTACGTTATAGCGTATAACGTTATATAGAATTACGATATCGCGTATAACGTTATATGCTATTACGATATAACGTATAACGTTATATACTACTACGATATAACGTATGACGTTATATACTAATACGTTATAGCGTGTAACGTTATATACTATTACGTTATAACGTGTAACGCTATATACTATTACGTTATAGCGTATAAGGTTATATAGAATTACGATATCGCGTATAACGTTTTATGCTATTACGATATAACGTATAACGTTATATACTACTACGATATAACGTATGACGTTATATACTATGACGATATAAAGTATAACGTTATATAATATTACGATATAGGGTATAACGTTATATACTATTACGATGTAACGTATAACGTTATATACTACTACGATATAACGTATGACGTTATATACTGTTACGTTATAGCGTGTAACGTTATATACTATTACGTTCTAACGTAAAACGTTATATACTATTACGTTATAACGTATAACGTTATATACTATTCAGATATAATGAATAACGTAATATACCAGACAGATATACTGTTATATACTATGGAGACAAAACGTATAACGTTATATACTACTACGATATAACGTATAACGTTATATACTACTACGATATAACGTATAACGTTATATACTATTGATATATAACGTATAACGTTGTGTACTATGACGATATAACGTATGACGTTATATACTATGACGATATCAAGTATAACGCTATATAATATTACGATATAGGGTATAACGTTATATACTATTACGATATAACGTATAACGTTATATACTATTACGATGTAACGTATAACGTTATATAGTATTCAGATATAACGAATAACGTAATATACCAGGCAGATATATTGTTATATACTATGGAGACAAAACGTATAACGTTATATACTATTACGATATAAAGTGTAACGTTATATAATATTACGATATAGGGTAAAACATTATGTACTACTACTATATAACGTATAACGTTATATACTACTACGATATAACGTATAACGTTATATACTACTACGATGTAACGTATAACGTTATATACTACTGAGATATAACGTATAACGTTATATACTACTACGATATAACGTATAGCGTTATATACTACTACGATATAACGTATGACGTTATATACTAATACGTTATAGCGTGTAACGTTATATAGTATTACGATATTGTGTATAAGGTTATATACTATTACGTTGTACCGTATAACGTTATATACTATTACGATATAACGTATAACGTTATATACTATTACGATGTAACGTATAACGTTATATACTACTACGATATAACGTATGACGTTATATACTAATACGTTATAACGTGTAACGTTGTATACTATTACGTTCTAACGTAAAACGTTATATACTATTACGTTCTAACGTAAAACGTTATATACTATTACGTTATAACGTATAACGTTATATACTATTCAGATATAATGAATAACGTAATATACCAGGCAGATATATTGTTATATACTATGGAGACAAAACGTATAACGTTATATACTACTACGATATAACGTATAACGTTATATGCTACTACGATATAACGTATGACGTTATATACTAATACGTTATAGTGTGTAACGTTATATACTATTACGTTATAGCGTGTAACGTTATATACTATTACGTTATAGCGTGTAACGTTATACAGAATTACGATATCGCGTATAACGTTATATGCTACTACTATATAACGTATGACGTTATATACTAATACGTTATAGCGTGTAACGTTATATACTATTACGTTATAGCGTATAACGTTATATAGAATTACGATATCGCGTATAACGTTATATGCTATTACGATATAACGTATAACGTTATATACTACTACGATATAACGTATGACGTTATATACTAATACGTTATAGCGTGTAACGTTATATACTATTACGTTATAACGTGTAACGTTATATACTATTACGTTATAGCGTATAAGGTTATATAGAATTACGATATCGCGTATAACGTTTTATGCTATTACGATATAACGTATAACGTTATATACTACTACGATATAACGTATGACGTTATATACTATGACGATATAAAGTATAACGTTATATAATATTACGATATAGGGTATAACGTTATATACTATTACGATGCAACGTATAACGTTATATACTACTACGATATAACGTATGACGTTATATACTATTACGTTATAGCGTGTAACGTTATATACTATTACGTTCTAACGTAAAACGTTATATACTATTACGTTATAACGTGTAACGTTATATACTATTCAGATATAATGAATAACGTAATATACCAGACAGATATACTGTTATATACTATGGAGACAAAACGTATAACGTTATATACTACTACGATATAACGTATAACGTTATATAATATTGATATATAACGTATAACGTTGTGTACTATGACGATATAACGTATGACGTTATATACTATGACGATATAAAGTATAACGTTATATAATATTACGATATAGGGTATAACGTTATATACTATTACGATGCAACGTATAACGTTATATACTACTACGATATAACGTATAACGTTATATACTACTACGATGTAACGTATAACGTTATATACTACTGAGATATAACGTATAACGTTATATACTACTACGATATAACGTATAATGTTATATACTACTACGATATAACGTATGACGTTATATACTAATACGTTATAGCGTGTAACGTTATATAGTATTACGATATTGTGTATAAGGTTATATACTATTACGTTGTACCGTATAACGTTATATGCTATTACGATATAACGTATAACGTTATATACTATTACGATGTAACGTATAACGTTATATACTACTACGATATAACGTATGACGTTATATACTAATACGTTATAACGTGTAACGTTATATACTATTACGTTCTAACGTAAAACGTTATATACTAACGTTATAACGTATAACGTTATATACTATTCAGATATAATGAATAACGTAATATACCAGGCAGATATATTGTTATATACTATGGAGACAAAACGTATAACGTTATATACTACTACGATATAACGTATAACGTTATATGCTACTACGATATAACGTATGACGTTATATACTATGACGATATAAAGTATAACGTTATATAATATTACGATATAGGGTATAACGTTATATACTATTACGATGCAACGTATAACGTTATATACTACTACGATATAACGTATGACGTTATATACTATTACGTTATAGCGTGTAACGTTATATACTATTACGTTCTAACGTAAAACGTTATATACTATTACGTTATAACGTGTAACGTTATATACTATTCAGATATAATGAATAACGTAATATACCAGACAGATATACTGTTATATACTATGGAGACAAAACGTATAACGTTATATACTACTACGATATAACGTATAACGTTATATAATATTGATATATAACGTATAACGTTGTGTACTATGACGATATAACGTATGACGTTATATACTATGACGATATAAAGTATAACGTTATATAATATTACGATATAGGGTATAACGTTATATACTATTACGATGCAACGTATAACGTTATATACTACTACGATATAACGTATAACGTTATATACTACTACGATGTAACGTATAACGTTATATACTACTGAGATATAACGTATAACGTTATATACTACTACGATATAACGTATAATGTTATATACTACTACGATATAACGTATGACGTTATATACTAATACGTTATAGCGTGTAACGTTATATAGTATTACGATATTGTGTATAAGGTTATATACTATTACGTTGTACCGTATAACGTTATATGCTATTACGATATAACGTATAACGTTATATACTATTACGATGTAACGTATAACGTTATATACTACTACGATATAACGTATGACGTTATATACTAATACGTTATAACGTGTAACGTTATATACTATTACGTTCTAACGTAAAACGTTATATACTAACGTTATAACGTATAACGTTATATACTATTCAGATATAATGAATAACGTAATATACCAGGCAGATATATTGTTATATACTATGGAGACAAAACGTATAACGTTATATACTACTACGATATAACGTATAACGTTATATGCTACTACGATATAACGTATGACGTTATATACTAATACGTTATAGTGTGTAACGTTATATACTATTACGTTATAGCGTGTAACGTTATATACTATTACGTTATAGCGTGTAACGTTATACAGAATTACGATATCGCGTATAACGTTATATGCTACTACTATATAACGTATGACGTTATATACTAATACGTTATAGCGTGTAACGTTATATACTATTACGTTATAGTGTATAACGTTATATAGAATTACGATATCGCGTATAACGTTATATGCTATTACGATATAACGTATAACGTTATATACTACTACGATATAACGTATGACGTTATATACTATGACGATATAAAGTATAACGTTATATACTACTACGATATAACGTATAACGTTATATACTACTACGATATAACGTATAACGTTATATACTATTGATATATAAAGTATAACGTTATGTACTATGACGATATAACGTATGACGTTATATACTAATACGTTATAGCGTGTAACGTTATATACTATTACGTTATAGCGTATAACGTTATATAGAATTACGATATCGCGTATAACGGTATATGCTATTACGATATAACGTATAACGTTATATACTACTACGATATAACGTATGACGTTATATACTATGACGATATAAAGTATAACGTTACATACTACTACGATATAACGTATAACGTTATATACTACTACGATATAACGTATAACGTTATATACTATTCAGATATAACGAATAACGTAATATACCAGGCAGATATATTGTTATATACTATGGAGACAAAACGTATAACGTTATATACTAATACGATATAAAGTGTAAGGTTATATAGTATTACGATATAGGGTATAACATTATGTACTACTACTATATAACGTATAACGTTATATACTACTACGATATAACGTATAACGTTAAATACTATTGGGATATAACGTATAACGTTATGTACTATTGAGATATAACGTATAACGTTATATACTACTACGTTATAGCGTATAACGATATATACTATTACGATATGAAGTATAACGTTATATACTATTGAGGTGTAACGAATAACGTTATATACTACTACGATGTAACGTATAACGTTATATACTACTGAGATGTAACGTATAACGTTATGTACTATGACCATATAACGTATAACGTTATAGACTACTACGATATAACGTATAACGTTATATACTAATACGTTATAGCGTGTAACGTTATATACTATTACGATATAGCGTATAACGTTATATACTACTACGATATAACGTATAACGTTATATACTACTGAGATATAACGTATAACGTTATGTACTATGACGATATAACGTATAACGTTATAGACTACTACGATATAACGTATAACGTTATATACTAATACGTTATAGAGTGTAACGTTATATACTATTACGATATAGCGTATAACGTTATATACTAATACGATATAACGTATAACGTTATATACAATGACGATACAACGTATAACGTTATATACTATGACGATATAAAGATTAACGTTATATAATATTACGATATAGGGTATAACGTTATATACTATTACGATGTAACGTATAACGTTATATACTACTACGATATAACGTATGACGTTATATACTAATACGTTATAGCGTGTAACGTTATATACTATTACGTTCTAACGTAAAACGTTATATACTATTACGTTATAACGTATAACGTTATATACTATTCAGATATAATGAATAACGTAATATACCAGGCAGATATACTGTTATATACTATGGAGACAAAACGTATAACGTTATATACTACTACGATATAACGTATAACGTTATATACTACTACGATATAACGTATAACGTTATATACTATTGATATATAACGTATAACGTTGTGTACTATGACGATATAACGTATGACGTTATATACTATGACGATATCAAGTATAACGCTATATAATATTACGATATAGGGTATAACGTTATATACTATTACGATATAACGTATAACGTTATATACTATTACGATGTAACGTATAACGTTATATAGTATTCAGATATAACGAATAACGTAATATACCAGGCAGATATATTGTTATATACTATGGAGACAAAACGTATAACGTTATATACTATTACGATATAAAGTGTAACGTTATATAATATTACGATATAGGGTAAAACATTATGTACTACTACTATATAACGTATAACGTTATATACTACTACGATATAACGTATAACGTTATATACTACTACGATGTAACGTATAACGTTATATACTACTGAGATATAACGTATAACGTTATATACTACTACGATATAACGTATAACGTTATATACTACTACGATATAACGTATGACGTTATATACTAATACGTTATAGCGTGTAACGTTATATAGTATTACGATATTGTGTATAAGGTTATATACTATTACGTTGTACCGTATAACGTTATATACTATTACGATATAACGTATAACGTTATATACTATTACGATGTAACGTATAACGTTATATACTACTACGATATAACGTATGACGTTATATACTAATACGTTATAACGTGTAACGTTATATACTATTACGTTCTAACGTAAAACGTTATATACTATTACGTTCTAACGTAAAACGTTATATACTATTACGTTATAACGTATAACGTTATATACTATTCAGATATAATGAATAACGTAATATACCAGGCAGATATATTGTTATATACTATGGAGACAAAACGTATAACGTTATATACTACTACGATATAACGTATAACGTTATATGCTACTACGATATAACGTATGACGTTATATACTAATACGTTATAGTGTGTAACGTTATATACTATTACGTTATAGCGTGTAACGTTATATACTATTACGTTATAGCGTGTAACGTTATACAGAATTACGATATCGCGTATAACGTTATATGCTACTACTATATAACGTATGAAGTTATATACTAATACGTTATAGCGTGTAACGTTATATACTATTACGTTATAGCGTATAACGTTATATAGAATTACGATATCGCGTATAACGTTATATGCTATTACGATATAACGTATAACGTTATATACTACTACGATATAACGTATGACGTTATATACTAATACGTTATAGCGTGTAACGTTATATACTATTACGTTATAACGTGTAACGTTATATACTATTACGTTATAGCGTATAAGGTTATATAGAATTACGATATCGCGTATAACGTTTTATGCTATTACGATATAACGTATAACGTTATATACTACTACGATATAACGTATGACGTTATATACTACTACGATATAACGTATGACGTTATATACTAATACGTTATAACGTGTAACGTTATATACTATTACGTTCTAACGTAAAACGTTATATACTATTACGTTATAACGTATAACGTTATATACTATTCAGATATAATGAATAACGTAATATACCAGGCAGATATATTGTTATATACTATGGAGACAAAACGTATAACGTTATATACTACTACGATATAACGTATAACGATATATGCTACTACGATATAACGTATGACGTTATATACTAATACGTTATAGTGTGTAACGTTATATACTATTACGTTATAGCGTGTAACGTTATATACTATTACGTTATAGCGTGTAACGTTATACAGAATTACGATATCGCGTATAACGTTATATGCTACTACTATATAACGTATGACGTTATATACTAATACGTTATAGCGTGTAACGTTATATACTATTACGTTATAGTGTATAACGTTATATAGAATTACGATATCGCGTATAACGTTATATGCTATTACGATATAACGTATAACGTTATATACTACTACGATATAACGTATGACGTTATATACTATGACGATATAAAGTATAACGTTATATACTACTACGATATAACGTATAACGTTATATACTACTACGATATAACGTATAACGTTATATACTATTGATATATAAAGTATAACGTTATGTACTATCACGATATAACGTATGACGTTATATACTAATACGTTATAGCGTGTAACGTTATATACTATTACGTTATAGCGTATAACGTTATATAGAATTACGATATCGCGTATAACGTTATATGCTATTACGATATAACGTATAACGTTATATACTACTACGATATAACGTATGACGTTATATACTATGACGATATAAAGTATAACGTTACATACTACTACGATATAACGTATAACGTTATATACTACTACGATATAACGTATAACGTTATATACTATTCAGATATAACGAATAACGTAATATACCAGGCAGATATATTGTTCTATACTATGGAGACAAAACGTATAACGTTATATACTATTACGATATAAAGTGTAAGGTTATATAGTATTACGATATAGGGTATAACATTATGTACTACTACTATATAACGTATAACGTTATATACTACTACGATATAACGTATAACGTTAAATACTATTGGGATATAACGTATAACGTTATGTACTATTGAGATATAACGTATAACGTTATATACTACTACGTTATAGCGTATAACGATATATACTATTACGATATGAAGTATAACGTTATATACTATTGAGGTGTAACGAATAACGTTATATACTACTACGATGTAACGTATAACGTTATATACTACTGAGATGTAACGTATAACGTTATGTACTATGACCATATAACGTATAACGTTATAGACTACTACGATATAACGTATAACGTTATATACTAATACGTTATAGCGTGTAACGTTATATACTATTACGATATAGCGTATAACGTTATATACTACTACGATATAACGTATAACGTTATATACTACTGAGATATAACGTATAACGTTATGTACTATGACGATATAACGTATAACGTTATAGACTACTACGATATAACGTATAACGTTATATACTAATACGTTATAGAGTGTAACGTTATATACTATTACGATATAGCGTATAACGTTATATACTAATACGATATAACGTATAACGTTATATACAATGACGATACAAAGTATAACGTTATATGCTAATACGTTATAGCGTATAACGTTATATAGTATTTCGATATAGGAAATAACGTCATATACTATTGACATATAACGTTTAACGTTATATAGTATTACGATATAGGGTATAACGTTATATACTATTCAGATATAAGGGTTTACGTTATGTACTAATACGTTATAGCGTATAACGTTATATACTACTACGGCATAACGTATAACGTTATATACTATTGAGATACAACGTATAACGTTATATACTATGACGATATAAAGATTAACGTTATATAATATTACGATATAGGGTATAACGTTATATACTATTACGATGTAACGTATAACGTTATATACTACTACGATATAACGTATGACGTTATATACTAATACGGTATAGCGTGTAACGTTATATACTATTACGTTCTAACGTAAAACGTTATATACTATTACGTTATAACGTATAACGTTATATACTATTCAGATATAATGAATAACGTAATATACCAGGCAGATATACTGTTATATACTATGGAGACAAAACGTATAACGTTATATACTACTACGATATAACGTATAACGTTATATACTACTACGATATAACGTATAACGTTATATACTATTGATATATAACGTATAACGTTGTGTACTATTACGATATAACGTATGACGTTATATACTATGACGATATCAAGTATAACGCTATATAATATTACGATATAGGGTATAACGTTATATACTATTACGATATAACGTATAACGTTATATACTATTACGATGTAACGTATAACGTTATATAGTATTCAGATATAACGAATAACGTAATATACCAGGCAGATATATTGTTATATACTATGGAGACAAAACGTATAACGTTATATACTATTACGATATAAAGTGTAACGTTATATAATATTACGATATAGGGTAAAACATTATGTACTACTACTATATAACGTATAACGTTATATACTACTACGATATAACGTATAACGTTATATACTACTACGATGTAACGTATAACGTTATATACTACTGAGATATAACGTATAACGTTATATACTACTACGATATAACGTATAACGTTATATACTACTACGATATAACGTATGACGTTATATACTAATACGTTATAGCGTGTAACGTTATATAGTATTACGATATTGTGTATAAGGTTATATACTATTACGTTGTACCGTATAACGTTATATACTATTACGATATAACGTATAACGTTATATACTATTACGATGTAACGTATAACGTTATATACTACTACGATATAACGTATGACGTTATATACTAATACGTTATAACGTGTAACGTTATATACTATTACGTTCTAACGTAAAACGTTATATACTATTACGTTCTAACGTAAAACGTTATATACTATTACGTTATAACGTATAACGTTATATACTATTCAGATATAATGAATAACGTAATATACCAGGCAGATATATTGTTATATACTATGGAGACAAAACGTATAACGTTATATACTACTACGATGTAACGTATAACGTTATATACTACTGAGATATAACGTATAACGTTATATACTACTACGATATAACGTATAACGTTATATACTACTACGATATAACGTATGACGTTATATACTAATACGTTATAGCGTGTAACGTTATATAGAATTACGATATCGCGTATAAAGTTTTATGCTATTACGATATAACGTATAACGTTATATACTACTACGATATAACGTATGACGCTATATACTATGACGATATAAAGTATAACGTTATATAATATTACGATATAGGGTATAACGTTATATACTATTACGATGCAACGTATAACGTTATATACTACTACGATATAACGTATGACGTTATATACTATTACGTTATAGCGTGTAACGTTATATACTATTACGTTCTAACGTAAAACGTTATATACTATTACGTTATAACGTATAACGTTATATACTATTCAGATATAACGAATAACGTAATATACCAGGCAGATATATTGTTATATAATATGGAGACAAAACGTATAACGTTATATACTATTACGATATAAAGTGTAACGTTATATAGTATTACGATATAGGGTATAACATTATGTACTACTACTATATAACGTATAACGTTATATACTACTACGATATAACGTATAACGTTATATACTACTACGATGTAACGTATAACGTTATATACTACTGAGATATAACGTATAACGTTATATACTACTACGATATAACGTATAATGTTATATACTACTACGATATAACGTATGACGTTATATACTAATACGTTATAGCGTGTAACGTTATATAGTATTACGATATTGTGTATAAGGTTATATACTATTACGTTGTACCGTATAACGTTATATGCTATTACGATATAACGTATAACGTTATATACTATTACGATGTAACGTATAACGTTATATACTACTACGATATAACGTATGACGTTATATACTAATACGTTATAACGTGTAACGTTATATACTATTACGTTCTAACGTAAAACGTTATATACTATTACGTTATAACGTATAACGTTATATACTATTCAGATATAATGAATAACGTAATATACCAGGCAGATATATTGTTATATACTATGGAGACAAAACGTATAACGTTATATACTACTACGATATAACGTATAACGTTATATGCTACTACGATATAACGTATGACGTTATATACTAATACGTTATAGTGTGTAACGTTATATACTATTACGTTATAGCGTGTAACGTTATATACTATTACGTTATAGCGTGTAACGTTATACAGAATTACGATATCGCGTATAACGTTATATGCTACTACTATATAACGTATGACGTTATATACTAATACGTTATAGCGTGTAACGTTATATACTATTACGTTACAGTGTATAACGTTATATAGAATTACGATATCGCGTATAACGTTATATGCTATTACGATATAACGTATAACGTTATATACTACTACGATATAACGTATGACGTTATATACTATGACGATATAAAGTATAACGTTATATACTACTACGATATAACGTAAAACGTTATATACTACTACGATATAACGTATAACGTTATATACTATTGATATATAAAGTATAACGTTATGTACTATGACGATATAACGTATGACGTTATATACTAATACGTTATAGCGTGTAACGTTATATACTATTACGTTATAGCGTATAACGTTATATAGAATTACGATATCGCGTATAACGTTATATGCTATTACGATATAACGTATAACGTTATATACTACTACGATATAACGTATGACGTTATATACTATGACGATATAAAGTATAACGTTACATACTACTACGATATAACGTATAACGTTATATACTACTACGATATAACGTATAACGTTATATACTATTCAGATATAACGAATAACGTAATATACCAGGCAGATATATTGTTATATACTATGGAGACAAAACGTATAACGTTATATACTATTACGATATGAAGTGTAAGGTTATATAGTATTACGATATAGGGTATAACATTATGTACTACTACTATATAACGTATAACGTTATATACTACTACGATATAACGTATAACGTTAAATACTATTGGGATATAACGTATAACGTTATGTACTATTGAGATATAACGTATAACGTTATATACTACTACGTTATAGCGTATAACGATATATACTATTACGATATGAAGTATAACGTTATATACTATTGAGGTGTAACGAATAACGTTATATACTACTTCGATGTAACGTATAACGTTATATACTACTGAGATGTAACGTATAACGTTATGTACTATGACGATATAACGTATAACGTTATAGACTACTACGATATAACGTATAACGTTATATACTAATACGTTATAGCGTGTAACGTTATATACTATTACGATATAGCGTATAACGTTATATACTACTACGATATAACGTATAACGTTATATACTACTGAGATATAACGTATAACGTTATGTACTATGACGATATAACGTATAACGTTATAGACTACTACGATATAACGTATAACGTTATATACTAATACGTTATAGAGTGTAACGTTATATACTATTACGATATAGCGTATAACGTTATATACTAATACGATATAACGTATAACGTTATATACAATGACGATACAAAGTATAACGTTATATGCTAATACGTTATAGCGTATAACGTTATATACTACTACGATATAACGTATAACGTTATATACTATTCAGATATAACGAATAACGTAATATACCAGGCAGATATATTGTTATATACTATGGAGACAAAACGTATAACGTTATATACTATTACGATATGAAGTGTAAGGTTATATAGTATTACGATATAGGGTATAACATTATGTACTACTACTATATAACGTATAACGTTATATACTACTACGATATAACGTATAACGTTAAATACTATTGGGATATAACGTATAACGTTATGTACTATTGAGATATAACGTATAACGTTATATACTACTACGTTATAGCGTATAACGATATATACTATTACGATATGAAGTATAACGTTATATACTATTGAGGTGTAACGAATAACGTTATATACTACTTCGATGTAACGTATAACGTTATATACTACTGAGATGTAACGTATAACGTTATGTACTATGACGATATAACGTATAACGTTATAGACTACTACGATATAACGTATAACGTTATATACTAATACGTTATAGCGTGTAACGTTATATACTATTACGATATAGCGTATAACGTTATATACTACTACGATATAACGTATAACGTTATATACTACTGAGATATAACGTATAACGTTATGTACTATGACGATATAACGTATAACGTTATAGACTACTACGATATAACGTATAACGTTATATACTAATATGTTATAGAGTGTAACGTTATATACTATTACGATATAGCGTATAACGTTATATACTAATACGATATAACGTATAACGTTATATACAATGACGATACAAAGTATAACGTTATATGCTAATACGTTATAGCGTATAACGTTATATAGTATTTCGATATAGGAAATAACGTCATATACTATTGACATATAACGTTTAACGTTATATAGTATTACGATATAGGGTATAACGTTATATACTATTCAGATATAACGGTTTACGTTATGTACTAATACGTTATAGCGTATAACGTTATATACTACTACGGCATAACGTATAACGTTATATACTATTGAGATACAACGTATAACGTTATATACTATGACGATATAAAGATTAACGTTATATAATATTACGATATAGGGTATAACGTTATATACTATTACGATGTAACGTATAACGTTATATACTACTACGATATAACGTATGACGTTATATACTAATACGTTATAGCGTGTAACGTTATATACTATTACGTTCTAACGTAAAACGTTATATACTATTACGTTATAACGTATAACGTTATATACTATTCAGATATAATGAATAACGTAATATACCAGGCAGATATACTGTTATATACTATGGAGACAAAACGTATAACGTTATATACTACTACGATATAACGTATAACGTTATATACTACTACGATATAACGTATAACGTTATATACTATTGATATATAACGTATAACGTTGTGTACTATGACGATATAACGTATGACGTTATATACTATGACGGTATCAAGTATAACGTTATATAATATTACGATATAGGGTATAACGTTATATACTATTACGATATAACGTATAACGTTATATACTATTACGATGTAACGTATAGCGTTATATACTATTGAGATATAACGTATAACGTTATGTACTATTGAGATATAACGTATAACGTTATATACTACTACGTTATAGCGTATAACGATATATACTATTACGATATGAAGTATAACGTTATATACTACTGAGGTGTAACGAATAACGTTATATACTACTACGATGTAACGTATAACGTTATATACTACTGAGATGTAACGTATAACGTTATATACTACTACGATATAACGTATAACGTTATATACTACTGAGATATAACGTATAACGTTATGTACTATGACGATATAACGTATAACGTTATAGACTACTACGATATAACGAATAACGTTATATACTAATACGTTATAGCGTGTAACGTTATATACTATTACGTTATAACGTATAACGTTATATACTATTACGATATAACGTATAATGTTATATACTATTACGTTATAACGTATAACGTTATATACTATTCAGATACAACGAATAACGTAATATACCAGGCAGATATATTGTTATATACTATGGAGACAAAACGTATAACGTTATATACTATTACGATATAAAGTGTAACGTTATATAGTATTACGATATAGGGTATAACATTATGTACTACTACTATATAACGTATGACGTTATATACTAATACGTTATAGCGTGTAACGTTATATACTATTACGTTATAGCGTATAACGTTATATAGAATTACGATATAGAGTATAACGTTATATGCTATTACGATATAACGTATAACGTTATATACTACTACGATATAACGTATGACGTTATATACTATGACGATATAAAGTATAACGTTATATACTACTACGATATAACGTATAACGTTATATACTCCAACGTTATAGAGTATAACGTTACATAGTATTACGATATGGCGTACAACGTTATATAGTATTACGATATAGGGTGTAACCTTATATACTATTGAGGTATAACGTATAACGTTATATGCTACTACGATATATCGTATAACGTTATATACGATTACGTTATAGTGTACAACGTTGCATAGTATTGCGATATAACGAATAGCGCTATATACCATTGCGATATAGTGTTATATACTATTGAGATATAACGTATAAGGTTCTGTACTAATAAGTTATAGCGTATAACGTTATATAGTATTACGATATGGCGTATAACGTTATATACTATCACGTTATAACGTAAAACGTTATGTAGCACTACGATATAGCGTATAACGATATATACTACTACGATAAATCGTATAACGTTATATACTATTACGATATAACGTATAACGTTAAGTACTATTGAGATATAACGTATAACGTTATATACTAATCACGTTATAGCGTGTAACGTTATATACTATTACGATATAACGTATGACGTTATATACTAATACGTCATAACGTATAACGTTTTATAGTATTACGATATAGGCTAAAACGTTATATACTATTGAGGTGTAACGTATAACGTTATATACTACTACGTTGTAACGTACAACGTTATATACTCCTACGATATAACGTATGACGTTGTATACTACTACGATATAACGTATGACGTTATATACTAATACGTTATAGCGTGTAACGTTATATACTATTACGTTATAGCGTGTAACGTTATATACTATTACGTTATAGCGTATAAGGTTATATAGAATTACGATATCGCGTATAACGTTTTATGCTATTACGATATAACGTATAACGTTATATACTACTACGATATAACGTATGACGTTATATACTAATACGTTATAGCGTGTAACGTTATATACTATTACGTTATAACGTGTAACGTTATATACTATTACGTTATAGCGTATAAGGTTATATAGAATTACGATATCGCGTATAACGTTTTATGCTATTACGATATAACGTATAACGTTATATACTACTACGATATAACGTATGACGTTATATACTACTACGATATAACGTATGACGTTATATACTAATACGTTATAACGTGTAACGTTATATACTATTACGTTCTAACGTAAAACGTTATATACTATTACGTTATAACGTATAACGTTATATACTATTCAGATATAATGAATAACGTAATATACCAGGCAGATATATTGTTATATACTATGGAGACAAAACGTATAACGTTATATACTACTACGATATAACGTATAACGTTATATGCTACTACGATATAACGTATGACGTTATATACTAATACGTTATAGTGTGTAACGTTATATACTATTACGTTATAGCGTGTAACGTTATATACTATTACGTTATAGCGTGTAACGTTATACAGAATTACGATATCGCGTATAACGTTATATGCTACTACTATATAACGTATGACGTTATATACTAATACGTTATAGCGTGTAACGTTATATACTATTACGTTATAGTGTATAACGTTATATAGAATTACGATATCGCGTATAACGTTATATGCTATTACGATATAACGTATAACGTTATATACTACTACGATATAACGTATGACGTTATATACTATGACGATATAAAGTATAACGTTATATACTACTACGATATAACGTATAACGTTATATACTACTACGATATAACGTATAACGTTATATACTATTGATATATAAAGTATAACGTTATGTACTATCACGATATAACGTATGACGTTATATACTAATACGTTATAGCGTGTAACGTTATATACTATTACGTTATAGCGTATAACGTTATATAGAATTACGATATCGCGTATAACGTTATATGCTATTACGATATAACGTATAACGTTATATACTACTACGATATAACGTATGACGTTATATACTATGACGATATAAAGTATAACGTTACATACTACTACGATATAACGTATAACGTTATATACTACTACGATATAACGTATAACGTTATATACTATTCAGATATAACGAATAACGTAATATACCAGGCAGATATATTGTTCTATACTATGGAGACAAAACGTATAACGTTATATACTATTACGATATAAAGTGTAAGGTTATATAGTATTACGATATAGGGTATAACATTATGTACTACTACTATATAACGTATAACGTTATATACTACTACGATATAACGTATAACGTTAAATACTATTGGGATATAACGTATAACGTTATGTACTATTGAGATATAACGTATAACGTTATATACTACTACGTTATAGCGTATAACGATATATACTATTACGATATGAAGTATAACGTTATATACTATTGAGGTGTAACGAATAACGTTATATACTACTACGATGTAACGTATAACGTTATATACTACTGAGATGTAACGTATAACGTTATGTACTATGACCATATAACGTATAACGTTATAGACTACTACGATATAACGTATAACGTTATATACTAATACGTTATAGCGTGTAACGTTATATACTATTACGATATAGCGTATAACGTTATATACTACTACGATATAACGTATAACGTTATATACTACTGAGATATAACGTATAACGTTATGTACTATGACGATATAACGTATAACGTTATAGACTACTACGATATAACGTATAACGTTATATACTAATACGTTATAGAGTGTAACGTTATATACTATTACGATATAGCGTATAACGTTATATACTAATACGATATAACGTATAACGTTATATACAATGACGATACAAAGTATAACGTTATATGCTAATACGTTATAGCGTATAACGTTATATAGTATTTCGATATAGGAAATAACGTCATATACTATTGACATATAACGTTTAACGTTATATAGTATTACGATATAGGGTATAACGTTATATACTATTCAGATATAAGGGTTTACGTTATGTACTAATACGTTATAGCGTATAACGTTATATACTACTACGGCATAACGTATAACGTTATATACTATTGAGATACAACGTATAACGTTATATACTATGACGATATAAAGATTAACGTTATATAATATTACGATATAGGGTATAACGTTATATACTATTACGATGTAACGTATAACGTTATATACTACTACGATATGACGTATGACGTTATATACTAATACGGTATAGCGTGTAACGTTATATACTATTACGTTCTAACGTAAAACGTTATATACTATTACGTTATAACGTATAACGTTATATACTATTCAGATATAATGAATAACGTAATATACCAGGCAGATATACTGTTATATACTATGGAGACAAAACGTATAACGTTATATACTACTACGATATAACGTATAACGTTATATACTACTACGATATAACGTATAACGTTATATACTATTGATATATAACGTATAACGTTGTGTACTATTACGATATAACGTATGACGTTATATACTATGACGATATCAAGTATAACGCTATATAATATTACGATATAGGGTATAACGTTATATACTATTACGATATAACGTATAACGTTATATACTATTACGATGTAACGTATAACGTTATATAGTATTCAGATATAACGAATAACGTAATATACCAGGCAGATATATTGTTATATACTATGGAGACAAAACGTATAACGTTATATACTATTACGATATAAAGTGTAACGTTATATAATATTACGATATAGGGTAAAACATTATGTACTACTACTATATAACGTATAACGTTATATACTACTACGATATAACGTATAACGTTATATACTACTACGATGTAACGTATAACGTTATATACTACTGAGATATAACGTATAACGTTATATACTACTACGATATAACGTATAACGTTATATACTACTACGATATAACGTATGACGTTATATACTAATACGTTATAGCGTGTAACGTTATATAGTATTACGATATTGTGTATAAGGTTATATACTATTACGTTGTACCGTATAACGTTATATACTATTACGATATAACGTATAACGTTATATACTATTACGATGTAACGTATAACGTTATATACTACTACGATATAACGTATGACGTTATATACTAATACGTTATAACGTGTAACGTTATATACTATTACGTTCTAACGTAAAACGTTATATACTATTACGTTCTAACGTAAAACGTTATATACTATTACGTTATAACGTATAACGTTATATACTATTCAGATATAATGAATAACGTAATATACCAGGCAGATATATTGTTATATACTATGGAGACAAAACGTATAACGTTATATACTACTACGATGTAACGTATAACGTTATATACTACTGAGATATAACGTATAACGTTATATACTACTACGATATAACGTATAACGTTATATACTACTACGATATAACGTATGACGTTATATACTAATACGTTATAGCGTGTAACGTTATATAGAATTACGATATCGCGTATAAAGTTTTATGCTATTACGATATAACGTATAACGTTATATACTACTACGATATAACGTATGACGTTATATACTATGACGATATAAAGTATAACGTTATATAATATTACGATATAGGGTATAACGTTATATACTATTACGATGCAACGTATAACGTTATATACTACGACGATATAACGTATGACGTTATATACTATTACGTTATAGCGTGTAACGTTATATACTATTACGTTCTAACGTAAAACGTTATATACTATTACGTTATAACGTATAACGTTATATACTATTCAGATATAATGAATAACGTAATATACCAGACAGATATACTGTTATATACTATGGAGACAAAACGTATAACGTTATATACTACTACGATATAACGTATAACGTTATATACTACTACGATATAACGTATAACGTTATATAATATTGATATATAACGTATAACGTTGTGTACTATGACGATATAACGTATGACGTTATATACTATGACGATATCAAGTATAACGATATATAATATTACGATATAGGGTATAACGTTATATACTATTACGATATAACGTATAACGTTATATACTATTACGATGTAACGTATAACGTTATATAGTATTCAGATATAACGAATAACGTAATATACCAGGCAGATATATTGTTATATAATATGGAGACAAAACGTATAACGTTATATACTATTACGATATAAAGTGTAACGTTATATAGTATTACGATATAGGGTATAACATTATGTACTACTACTATATAACGTATAACGTTATATACTACTACGATATAACGTATAACGTTATATACTACTACGATGTAACGTATAACGTTATATACTACTGAGATATAACGTATAACGTTATATACTACTACGATATAACGTATAATGTTATATACTACTACGATATAACGTATGACGTTATATACTAATACGTTATAGCGTGTAACGTTATATAGTATTACGATATTGTGTATAAGGTTATATACTATTACGTTGTACCGTATAACGTTATATGCTATTACGATATAACGTATAACGTTATATACTATTACGATGTAACGTATAACGTTATATACTACTACGATATAACGTATGACGTTATATACTAATACGTTATAACGTGTAACGTTATATACTATTACGTTCTAACGTAAAACGTTATATACTATTACGTTATAACGTATAACGTTATATACTATTCAGATATAATGAATAACGTAATATACCAGGCAGATATATTGTTATATACTATGGAGACAAAACGTATAACGTTATATACTACTACGATATAACGTATAACGTTATATGCTACTACGATATAACGTATGACGTTATATACTAATACGTTATAGTGTGTAACGTTATATACTATTACGTTATAGCGTGTAACGTTATATACTATTACGTTATAGCGTGTAACGTTATACAGAATTACGATATCGCGTATAACGTTATATGCTACTACTATATAACGTATGACGTTATATACTAATACGTTATAGCGTGTAACGTTATATACTATTACGTTACAGTGTATAACGTTATATAGAATTACGATATCGCGTATAACGTTATATGCTATTACGATATAACGTATAACGTTATATACTACTACGATATAACGTATGACGTTATATACTATGACGATATAAAGTATAACGTTATATACTACTACGATATAACGTAAAACGTTATATACTACTACGATATAACGTATAACGTTATATACTATTGATATATAAAGTATAACGTTATGTACTATGACGATATAACGTATGACGTTATATACTAATACGTTATAGCGTGTAACGTTATATACTATTACGTTATAGCGTATAACGTTATATAGAATTACGATATCGCGTATAACGTTATATGCTATTACGATATAACGTATAACGTTATATACTACTACGATATAACGTATGACGTTATATACTATGACGATATAAAGTATAACGTTACATACTACTACGATATAACGTATAACGTTATATACTACTACGATATAACGTATAACGTTATATACTATTCAGATATAACGAATAACGTAATATACCAGGCAGATATATTGTTATATACTATGGAGACAAAACGTATAACGTTATATACTATTACGATATAAAGTGTAAGGTTATATAGTATTACGATATAGGGTATAACATTATGTACTACTACTATATAACGTATAACGTTATATACTACTACGATATAACGTATAACGTTAAATACTATTGGGATATAACGTATAACGTTATGTACTATTGAGATATAACGTATAACATTATATACTACTACGTTATAGCGTATAACGATATATACTATTACGATATGAAGTATAACGTTATATACTATTGAGGTGTAACGAATAACGTTATATACTACTTCGATGTAACGTATAACGTTATATACTACTGAGATGTAACGTATAACGTTATGTACTATGACGATATAACGTATAACGTTATAGACTACTACGATATAACGTATAACGTTATATACTAATACGTTATAGCGTGTAACGTTATATACTATTACGATATAGCGTATAACGTTATATACTACTACGATATAACGTATAACGTTATATACTACTGAGATATAACGTATAACGTTATGTACTATGACGATATAACGTATAACGTTATAGACTACTACGATATAACGTATAACGTTATATACTAATACGTTATAGAGTGTAACGTTATATACTATTACGATATAGCGTATAACGTTATATACTAATACGATATAACGTATAACGTTATATACAATGACGATACAAAGTATAACGTTATATGCTAATACGTTATAGCGTATAACGTTATATAGTATTTCGATATAGGAAATAACGTCATATACTATTGACATATAACGTTTAACGTTATATAGTATTACGATATAGGGTATAACGTTATATACTATTCAGATATAACGGTTTACGTTATGTACTAATACGTTATAGCGTATAACGTTATATACTACTACGGCATAACGTATAACGTTATATACTATTGAGATACAACGTATAACGTTATATACTATGACGATATAAAGATTAACGTTATATAATATTACGATATAGGGTATAACGTTATATACTATTACGATGTAACGTATAACGTTATATACTACTACGATATAACGTATGACGTTATATACTAATACGTTATAGCGTGTAACGTTATATACTATTACGTTCTAACGTAAAACGTTATATACTATTACGTTATAACGTATAACGTTATATACTATTCAGATATAATGAATAACGTAATATACCAGGCAGATATACTGTTATATACTATGGAGACAAAACGTATAACGTTATATACTACTACGATATAACGTATAACGTTATATACTACTACGATATAACGTATAACGTTATATACTATTGATATATAACGTATAACGTTGTGTACTATGACGATATAACGTATGACGTTATATACTATGACGGTATCAAGTATAACGTTATATAATATTACGATATAGGGTATAACGTTATATACTATTACGATATAACGTATAACGTTATATACTATTACGATGTAACGTATAACGTTATATACTATTGAGATATAACGTATAACGTTATGTACTATTGAGATATAACGTATAACGTTATATACTACTACGTTATAGCGTATAACGATATATACTATTACGATATGAAGTATAACGTTATATACTACTGAGGTGTAACGAATAACGTTATATACTACTACGATGTAACGTATAACGTTATATACTACTGAGATGTAACGTATAACGTTATATACTACTACGATATAACGTATAACGTTATATACTACTGAGATATAACGTATAACGTTATGTACTATGACGATATAACGTATAACGTTATAGACTACTACGATATAACGAATAACGTTATATACTAATACGTTATAGCGTGTAACGTTATATACTATTACGTTATAACGTATAACGTTATATACTATTACGATATAACGTATAATGTTATATACTATTACGTTATAACGTATAACGTTATATACTATTCAGATACAACGAATAACGTAATATACCAGGCAGATATATTGTTATATACTATGGAGACAAAACGTATAACGTTATATACTATTACGATATAAAGTGTAACGTTATATAGTATTACGATATAGGGTATAACATTATGTACTACTACTATATAACGTATGACGTTATATACTAATACGTTATAGCGTGTAACGTTATATACTATTACGTTATAGCGTATAACGTTATATAGAATTACGATATAGAGTATAACGTTATATGCTATTACGATATAACGTATAACGTTATATACTACTACGATATAACGTATGACGTTATATACTATGACGATATAAAGTATAACGTTATATACTACTACGATATAACGTATAACGTTATATACTCCAACGTTATAGAGTATAACGTTACATAGTATTACGATATGGCGTACAACGTTATATAGTATTACGATATAGGGTGTAACCTTATATACTATTGAGGTATAACGTATAACGTTATATACTACTACGATATATCGTATAACGTTATATACGATTACGTTATAGTGTACAACGTTGCATAGTATTGCGATATAACGAATAGCGCTATATACCATTGCGATATAGTGTTATATACTATTGAGATATAACGTATAAGGTTCTGTACTAATAAGTTATAGCGTATAACGTTATATAGTATTACGATATGGCGTATAACGTTATATACTATCACGTTATAACGTAAAACGTTATGTAGCACTACGATATAGCGTATAACGATATATACTACTACGATAAATCGTATAACGTTATATACTATTACGATATAACGTATAACGTTAAGTACTATTGAGATATAACGTATAACGTTATATACTAATCACGTTATAGCGTGTAACGTTATATACTATTACGATATAACGTATGACGTTATATACTAATACGTCATAACGTATAACGTTTTATAGTATTACGATATAGGCTAAAACGTTATATACTATTGAGGTGTAACGTATAACGTTATATACTACTACGTTGTAACGTACAACGTTATATACTCCTACGATATAACGTATGACGTTGTATACTACTACGATATAACGTATGACGTTATATACTAATACGTTATAGCGTGTAACGTTATATACTATTACGTTATAGCGTGTAACGTTATATACTATTACGTTATAGCGTATAAGGTTATATAGAATTACGATATCGCGTATAACGTTTTATGCTATTACGATATAACGTATAACGTTATATACTACTACGATATAACGTATGACGTTATATACTATGACGATATAAAGTATAACGTTATATAATATTACGATATAGGGTATAACGTTATATACTATTACGATGTAACGTATAACGTTATATACTACTACGATATAACGTATGACGTTATATACTAATACGTTATAGCGTGTAACGTTATATACTATTACGTTCTAACGTAAAACGTTATATACTATTACGTTATAACGTATAACGTTATATACTATTCAGATATAATGAATAACGTAATATACCAGGCAGATATACTGTTATATACTATGGAGACAAAACGTATAACGTTATATACTACTACGATATAACGTATAACGTTATATACTACTACGATATAACGTATAACGTTATATACTATTGATATATAACGTATAACGTTGTGTACTATGACGATATAACGTATGACGTTATATACTATGACGATATCAAGTATAACGTTATATAATATTACGATATAGGGTATAACGTTATATACTATTACGATATAACGTATAACGTTATATACTATTACGATGTAACGTATAACGTTATATATGTAAAATCCCTAGAGTCCTTTTAGGATAGGGATTCTTTTTTTGTACGTGTAGCACGACAGGCTGTGTCTAACGGAGAGACCGATCTTTCTTTGTTGCACGGACGACGAGTGAAGAAGCACGTGGTCTCCAGACGGACGGATAGAGAGTACATTAGAGAGAGAGACAAGGCTATAGAATAAGTGTTTAAGATTGCAAAGACTAAAGATTTAAGATTTAAGACTGAAGAAGAAAGACAGGTAGCTCAGGACGTTGAAAATCGATTCTCGATTTTCAGGTAAACATCGTACCAAAGACTTATAATTTCCCGTTTAGATAATCATCGCTATTGATTGTTATAGTCGCATATTAATTGTCGTTCACTTTTGTATTTTATCCAATCATTTCATAATAAAAAAACCTCGATTTTCAGACTTCAGAATCGATCCCTGAATTAACCCATTATTGAACCTTATAAATCGATTTTCGCCACGCCATGCCGCTGAGAGTTAACCTACGCGTCGTCATGATCGAGAACGCGAAAGGGGAGAAGATAGAGAGTATAGAATCTATCAGGAGACCAGAAGACGAAATGTGCTATATTTTCCCCCCAGAATATCAAGAAAGAAAGTACCACCAACAATTATTTAGTTTACCAACAGTGAAAAAGACCGCAAACAGTCTAACCAAGGTAGGCCAATATAGGAATATTAAAATCACAATAGACGATGAGACAGCAGCACTGTATACCGATACGGATTCAAACTTCGTATTCCGAGACATTGTCTTAGAGGAAGCAGAAGTAACCTACACAAGAAAAACAAAGACGGAAATCGAAAAACCCAACCTGGACATGGAAAGACTTCTAGAGGCCCTTCAAAGACGAGATAAGAGGGAGATAGAGGAAATAAACTTCAATATAGAACGGTTTGAAGGAACCCAGAAAGCCGCAAACTGGATAGCAGAGTATGAAGAGGAATGCAAAAAATACAAAATAAAAAGCGATGAGGAAAAAATCAAAGGTTTGAGAAAGTACCTAGGAAAAACAGCAGAAAAGTGGTATCAAACAAATCTACTGAAAGCTGAAGAACACAACTGGGAAGATTGGAAAGAAGCATTTCTCAAAACTTTTAAGAATAAAGGTTGGTCGGCAATACGATATGCTTACAACTTTAAATACCTTTCAGGGTCGCTCGTAGAATATGCAATAGAGAAAGAAAGACTAATATTGGAAGTAAAAAGGAAAATGGATGAAGAGGTGAGGATACACCTGATTGTCATGGGATTACCTATCGAAATCCAGGACAAAATCGATAGGGAAAATATACAGACAACAAATGACCTAATAGGAACTTTGGGACAACATGAAGACTGGAGAAAAAGGAAAGAAACACAAGAAAGAAGGATAGACGCGGTTAAAAAGGAAAACCCACCATTCAAAAAAAAACCATGCACAATCTGTGAAGCACTGAACTTTCCGGGCCGATTCCACCCAGTGGAACTATGTAGAAATAGAGACAGAAACCCCCAGAAGAAACCCAAACAAATAAATTCACTGGAGGCGTTCACATCAGAAAATGAAATAGCAGGAACATCGGATGAGGAGGAAGAAAAAAACTAAAATGCCCGGAGAAGCACATACCATTGATAAAACTGCGAGTCAAAGTCAATGATCAAAGAGAGATTAAAGGTATCTACGACACGGGAGCGAATGCAAGTTTTATTAACCAAAAGATCATTGATCAGATAAAAGCAAACATAAAAGAAGACAAGAGCATGTTCAAAACCATCAATGGGAAAGACTTCACGAGTAGCCGGGCGAGACTAAAAATGAGGATAAACAAGATAGAGAAAGAGATAGATGTGTATATAGTACGCAATGATAATTTCACATATGATCTCATCTTAGGGCTGGACGCCATAAGGGAATTCAGACTAAGACAAGACGAGAATTTGAGGGTTAGCCAAAAATTAGGCGACAAAGAGGAAATAATAGCTGATAGAAAAGAAGAAAGAAGGAACAATCAGAGAAGAAAGGTAAACGTTACCGAGCACAAGGAGACGGGTAAACCTATGGACAACTTAGAACACCTAAATAACCTACAAAAAACAGAGGTAAGCCAACTTATAGAGAGATATAAAGATGTATTTGCTAAACACAAATTCGATGTGGGAACCAGGAAATCACAAGAAGCTTCTATTAAGCTAATCGAAAATAAATACATATCAAAGAAACCATACAGATGTAGCATTCCAGATCAGAGAGAAATAGAATTCCAGATTACGAAACTACTAGAACATGATCTCATAGAGGAATCAAGTTCACCATTTGCAGCACCAGTGACACTAGCCTTTAAAAAGGAGTCAAATCGTAGAGATAGACTATGTATTGATTTCAGAGAGATAAACAAAATTGTAGTTCCGGAACCACAACCATTCCCAAGAATTGAAGATATCATAGTCAAAGCGGGAAATTGCCATTTCTTCTCAACGTTTGACATTAATTCGGCGTTCTGGTCAATTCCAATAAAAAAGGAGGACCGGGAGAAGACAGCCTTCATAACACAAAATGGACACTGGCAATGGAAATGTTTACCGTTCGGACTAAAAATCTCTCCTGCTATTTTCCAACGAGTGCTGGCAAACACCCTTAGAAGGAACGGATTAGCGGAATTTTGCATGAATTACATCGACGATATTCTAGTCTTCTCCGAGACGTTTGACCAACATATCAAACACATAGAACAATTGATGAAAACCATAAGGAAAGAAGGATTCAGACTAAAACTAGCCAAATGCAAGTTTGCAGAGAACTCGGTAAAATATCTAGGCCATATTATCGAGAAAGACGGCGTGAGACCAGGAAAAGATAACCTAAAGGCGATACGCGATTTCGAACGCCCAAGAAACAAGAAGAATGTGAGGCAACTACTCGGAAAGATAAATTTTTATTACAAATTTATAGAAGACGCGTGCAAGCTCCTGGAACCGCTACACAATCTACTAAGAAAAAAATACAGAATTTATCTGGAATGAAGAATGCGAAAAGGCATTTAAAAAGATTAAGGAATACCTCTGTTCAAGCCCGATCCTTTCAATATACGACCACAACAGAGAAGTATTCATCTACACGGATGCAAGTGGAGACGGATTAGGGGCAGTGCTAAAGCAACCTCAAGATAACGGGATGTTACACCCGGTGGCGTATTTTTCGAGAAGACTGAAACCAACCGAGACAAAGAAGAAAGCAATCCACCTTGAATGTCTTGCTATCAAAGAGGCGATTCAGTACTGGCAGCATTGGTTAATCGGTAGGCACTTCACTGTCCTTTCAGACCACAAACCGTTGGAATCAATGAGAGTCAAAGCAAGAACCGACGAAATTTTAGGAGACCTGATGCACTACTTATCGCAGTACGACTTCAAGATCATCTACTCACCGGGAAAACACAACATAGAGGCAGACGCACTATCCAGGAACCCCGTCTTAGAAAGTTTTGAGGACGAAGAAGAGGTTTTGAAAGTAGCGAATATTATAAAAAAACAGGACATAATCCGAGATCAGAAAGAAAACAGGGAAGATATTAAAAATACGAAAGACCTTATAAAAAAATCAGAAATTTTTTTTAAAAATATTAAAGGATGCCAACGTATAGTCGTCTCACAAGAATTTGGCGAGCATATCATAAAGACAGTGCATGATTTCTTTGGTCATGTTGGAAGGAATCATATACTGAAAAAAATCCGACCCTTTTATTATTTCAAAAATATGGACCGAATTGTCGACAAATTCTGCAAACAATGCGAAATTTGCATTAAGAATAAAAGCAGAACGAGAAGACCGATCGGGCTTATGTCGAGACTAGGACCAGCGAGGAAACCGTTTGAAATAATGTCATTCGATACGATCGGAGGGTTTTCCAACAACAACTCACCAAAGAAGTACATGCATATACTCATAGATCACTTTTCAAGGGCTGTTTTTATGTCCACATCGAAAACACAACGCGCAGAAGATATCATAAAACTTATGAACTCGACAGGAGAAACTGACTCCATAAAAATTATCCTTGCAGACCGATACCCAGCAATGACATCCAAGGAAATCCAAGAGTACGCGAGAGAGAAAAACATTAAATTAATTTTCACCTCGACAGACTGTCCATCCTCCAATGGACTAAACGAGAGGGTAAATCAGACATTGGTAAACAGAATCAGATGCAAAATCAATTCGGAAAAAAAAAAGAGAAACTGGACAAAGATCGCAAAAGAAAGCGTAGAAGAATACAATAACACCAGACACAGTGTAACGGGATTTGCCCCAAATTACTTACTGTATGGGAAAATGATCGAAATTATCCCTAAGGGAATAACAGAAAAGAAGATAAACTTAGAAAGAGACAGAGAAGAAGCATTTAAAAACTCAGCAAGAAACTTCGAAATCAACAAACAGAAATACGACAAGAAAAGACGAGAACACGAATTTAAAATTGGTGATATGGTCTTCACCCACAACGGAAACAGAATGAATAGAAATAAGCTGGAAGAAATTAGGAAAGGACCCTTCAAAATTTTGAGAAAAATCTCAAACTCTATATATGAAGTGGACAACGGTAACCGGAGATCGGAAGGGAATCTCTTCCACTCGAGTAAGCTTACCCCTTATAGAGAAGACAATTAACGACGTAATTGTCAGCACGAGGAGGGGAGGTGTAAAATCCCTAGAGTCCTTTTAGGATAGGGATTCTTTTTTTGTACGGGTAGCACGACAGGCTGTGTCTAACGGAGAGACCGATCTTTCTTTGTTGCACGGACGACGAGTGAAGAAGCACGTGGTCTCCAGACGGACGGATAGAGAGTACATTAGAGAGAGAGACAAGGCTATAGAATAAGTGTTTAAGATTGCAAAGACTAAAGATTTAAGATTTAAGACTGAAGAAGAAAGACAGGTAGCTCAGGACGTTGAAAATCGATTCTCGATTTTCAGGTAAACATCGTACCAAAGACTTATAATTTCCCGTTTAGATAATCATCGCTATTGATTGTTATAGTCGCATATTAATTGTCGTTCACTTTTGTATTTTATCCAATCATTTCATAATAAAAAAACCTCGATTTTCAGACTTCAGAATCGATCCCTGAATTAACCCATTATTGAACCTTATATATACTATTCAGATATAACGAATAACGTAATATACCAGGCAGATATATTGTTATATACTATGGAGACAAAACGTATAACGTTATATACTATTACGATATAAAGTGTAACGTTATATAGTATTACGATATAGGGTATAACATTATGTACTACTACTATATAACGTATAACGTTATATACTACTACGATATAACGTATAACGTTATATACTATTGAGATATAACGTATAACGTTATGTACTATTGAGATATAAGGTATAACGTTATATACTACTACGATATAACGTATAACGTTTTATACTACTACGATATAACGTATGACGTTATATACTAATACGTTATAGCGTGTAACGTTATATACTATTACGATATAACGTATAACGTTATTTAGTACTACGATATAGCGTATAACGTTATATACTACTACGATATAACGTATGACGTTATATACTAATACGTTATAGCGTATATCGTTATATACTATTACGTTATATCGTATAACGTTAAATACCATTACGTTCTAGCGTATCACGTTATATACTATTATGATATAACGTATAACGTTATATACTACTACGATATAACGTATGACGTTATATACTAATACGTTATAGCGTGTAACGTTATATACTATTACGATATAACGCATAACGTTATTGAGTACTACGATATAGCGTATAACGTTATATACTAATACGATATAACGTATGACGTTATATACTAATACGTTATAGCGTGTAACGTTATGTACTATTACGATATAACGTATATCGTTATATACTACTACGATATAACGTAACAGGTTATATACTATTACGTTTTAGTGTATAACATTATATAGTATTACGATATAACGTATAACGTTAAATACTATTACGTTATAACGTATAACGTTATATACTATTACGATATAACGTATAACGTTATATACTATTATGTTATGACGTATAACGTTATATACTATTCAGATATAACGAATTACGTAATATACCAGGCAGATATATTGTTATATACTATGGAGACAAAACGTATAACGTTATATACTACTACGATATAACGTATAACGTTATATACTATTGAGATATAACGTATAACGTCATGTACTATTGAGATATAACGTATAATGTTATATACTACTACGATATAACGTATAACGTTTTATACTACTACGATATAGCGTATAACGTTATATACTAATACGATATAGCGTATGACGTTATATACTAATACGTTATAGCGTGTAACGTTATATACTATTACGATATAACGTATAACGTTATATACTACTACGATATAACGTATGACGTTATATACTAATACGTTATAGCGTATATCGTTATATACTATTACGTTATATCGTATAACGTTAAATACCATTACGTTCTAGCGTATAACGTTATATACTATTATGATATAACGTATAACGTTATATACTACTACGATATAACGTATGACGTTATATACTAATACGTTATAGCGTGTAACGTTATATACTATTACGATATAACGTATAACGTTATATACTACTACGATATAACGTATGACGTTATATACTATTACGATATAACGTATAACGTTATATACTAATACGATATAACGTATGACGTTATATACAATGACGATACAACGTATAACGTTATATAATATTACGATATAGGGTATAACGTTGTATACTATTACGATATTACGTATAACGTTATATAATATTACGATATAATGTATAACGTTATATACTATTACTTTATAACGTATAACGTTATATAGTACTACGATATAGGGTATAACGTTATATACTACTGAGATATCACGTATAACGTTATATACTACAACGTTATAGAGTATGACGTTATATAGTATTCCGATATGGCGTACAACGTTATATAGTATTACGATATGGGGTGTAACCTTATATACTATTGAGGTATAACGTATAACGTTATATACTACTGCGATATATCGTATAACGTTATATACGATTACGTTATAGTGTACAACGTTGCATAGTATTGCGATATAACGAATAGCGCTATATACCATTGCGATATAGTGTTATATACTATTGAGATATAACGTATAAGGTTCTGTACTAATAAGTTATAGCGTATAACGTTATATAGTATTACGATATGGCGTGTAACGTTATATACTATCACGTTATGACGTATAACGTTATATAGCATTACGATATGGCGTATAACGATATATACTATTACGATAAATCGTATAACGTTATATACTATTACGATATAACGTATAACATTATATACTGCTACGATATAACGTATAACGTTATATAGTATTACGATATAGCCTATAACCATATATACTATTACGTCATAGCGTGTAACGTTAGATACTACTACGATATAACGTATAACGTTATATACTATTACTTTATAACGTATAGCGTTATATACTATAGAGATATGACGTATAACGCTATATGCTAATACGTTATAGCGTATAACGTTATATAGTATTACGATATAGGGTACATCGTTATATACTATTGAGATATAACGTTTAACGTTATGTACTATGACGATATAAAGTGTAACGTTATATACTATTACGTTTTAGCGTATAACGTTATACAGCATTACGATATAGCGTACAACGTTATATAGTGTTACGATATAGGGTATAACGTTATATACTATTCAGATATAACGAATAACGTAATATACCATGCAGATATATTGTTATATACTATGGAGACAAAACGTATAACGTTGTGTACTTTGACGATATAACGTATAACGTTATATACTTTAACGTCATAACGTATAACGTTTTATAGTATTACGATATAGGGTATAACGTTATATACTATTGAGGTGTAACGAATAACGTTACATACTACTACGATGTAACGTACAAAGTTATATACTACTACGATATAACGTATAACGTTATATACTACTACGATATAACGTATGACGTTATATACTAATACGTTATAGCGTGTAACGTTATTACGATATAACGTATAACGTTATATAGTATTACGATATAGCGTATAACGTTATATACTAATACGATATAACGTATGACGTTATATACAATGACGATACAACGTATAACGTTATATAATATTACGATATAGGGTATAACGTTGTATACTATTACGATATAACGTATAACGTTATATACTATTACGATATAACGTATAACGTTATATACTAATACGATATAACGTATGACGTTATATACAATGACGATACAACGTATAACGTTATATAATATTACGATATAGGGTATAACGTTATATACTATTACGATATAACGTATAACGTTATATAATATTACAATATAACGTATAACGTTATATACTATTACTTTATAACGTATAACGTTATATAGTACTACGATATAGGGTATAACGTTATATACTACTGAGATATCACATATAACGTTATATACTACAACGTTATAGAGTATAACGTTATATAGTATGCCGATATGGCGTACAACGTTATATAGTATTACGATATAGCGTATAACCATATATACTATTACGTCATAGCGTGTAACGTTAGATACTACTACGGTATAACGTATAACGTTATATACTATTACTTTATAACGTATAGCGTTATATACTATAGAGATATGACGTATAACGTTATATGCTAATACGTTATAGCGTATAACGTTATATAGTATTACGATATAGCGTATATCGTTATATACTATTGAGATATAACGTTTAACGTTATGTACTATGACGATATAAAGTGTAACGTTATATACTATTACGTTTTAGCGTATAACGTTATACAGCATTACGATATAGCGTATAACGTTATATAGTGTTACGATATAGTGTATAACGTTATATACTACTACTTTATAACGTATAACGTTATATACTACTACGATATAACGTATAACGTTATATACTACTACGATATAACGTATAACGTTATATGCTATTCAGATATAACGAATACCGTAATATACCAGGCAGATATATTGTTATATACTATGGAGGCAGAATGTATAACGTTATATACAACTACGATATAACGCATAACGTTATATACTATTGAGATACAACGTATAACGTTATGTACTATGACGATATAACGTATAACGTTATACTCTACTACGATATAACGTATAACGATATATACTATTACGTTATAACGTATAACGTTATATACTATTACGATATAACGTATAACGTTATAGACTATTACGTTATAACGTATAACGTTATATACTATTCAGATATAACGAATAACGTAATATACCAGGCAGATATATTGTTATATACTATGGAGACAAAACGTATAACGTTATATACTATTACGATATAAAGTGTAACGTTATATAGTATTACGATATAGGGTATAACATTATGTACTACTACTATATAACGTATAACGTTATATACTACTACGATATAACGTATAACGTTATATACTATTACTTTATAACGTATAACGTTATATAGTACTACGATATAGGGTATAACGTTATATACTACTGAGATATCACGTATAACGTTATATACTACAACGTTATAGAGTATAACGTTATATAGTATGCCGATATGGCGTACAACGTTATATAGTATTACGATATAGCGTGTAACCTTATATACTATTGAGATATAACGTATAACGTTATGTACTATTGAGATATAACGTATAACGTTATATACTACTACGTTACAGCGTATAACGTTATATACTATTACGATATGAAGTATAACGTTATATACTATTGAGGTGAAACGAATAACGTTATATACTACTACGATGTAACGTATAACGTTATATACTACTGAGATATAACGTACAACGTTATATACTATTGAGATATAACGTATATCGTTATATACTACTACGATGTAACGTATAACGTTATATACTACTACGATATAACGTATAACGTTATATAGTATTACGATATAACGTATAACGTAATATACTACTACGATATAACGTATAACGTTATATACTAATACGTTATAGCGTGTAACGTTATATACTATTATGATATAACGTATAACGTTATATAGTATTACGATATAGCGTATAAAGTTATATACTAATACGATATAACGTATGACGTTATATACTAATACGTTATAGCGTGTAACGTTATATACTATTACGTTCTAACGTAAAACGTTATATACTATTACGTTATAACGTATAACGTTATATACTAATACGTTATAGCGTGTAACGTTATATACTATTACGATATAACGTATGACGTTATATACTATGACGATATAAAGTATAACGTTATATAATATTACGATGTAGGGTATAACGTTGTATACTATTACGATATAACGTATACCGTTATATACTATTACGATATAACGTATAACGTTATATACTAATACGATATAACGTATGACGTTATATACAATGACGATACAACGTATAACGTTATATAATATTACGATATAGGGTATAACGTTATATACTATTGACGTGTAACGTACAACGTTATATACTACTACGATATAATGTATAACGCTATATACTACTATGGTATAACGTAACACGTAATATACTATTACGTTATATCGTATAACGTTATACACTATTACGATATGGCGTATAACGTTATATACTACTACGACATAACGTATGACGTTATATACTATTCAGATATAAGGAATAAAGTAATATACCAGGCAGATATATTGTTATAATCTATGGAGACAAAATGTATAACGTTATATACTATTACGACATAAAGTGTAACGTTATATAGTATTACGATATAGGATATAACATTATGTACTACTACTATATAACGTATAACGTTATATACTACTACGATATAACGTATAACGTTATATACTATTACTTTATAACGTATAACGTTATATAGTACTACGATATAGGGTATAACGTTATATACTACTGAGATATCACGTATAACGTTATATACTACAACGTTATAGAGTATAACGTTATATAGTATGCCGATATGGCGTACAACGTTATATAGTATTACGATATAGCGTGTAACCTTATATACTATTGAGATATAACGTATAACGTTATGTACTATTGAGATATAACGTATAACGTTATATACTACTACGTTATAGCGTATAACGTTATATACTACTACGATGTAACGTATAACGTTATATACTACTACGATATAACGTAGAACGTTATATAGTATTGCGATATAACGTATAACGTAATATACTACTACGATATAACGTATAACGTTATATACTAATACGTTATAGCGTGTAACGTTATATACTATTACGATATAACGTATAACGTTATATAGTATTACGATATAGCGTATAAAGTTATATACTAATACGATATAAAGTATGACGTTATATACTAATACGTTATAGCGTGTAACGTTATATACTATTACGTTCTAACGTAAAACGTTATATACTATTACGTTATATCGTATAACGTTAAATACCATTACGTTCTAGCGTATAACGTTATATACTATTACGATATAACGTAACAGGTTATATACTATTACGTTTTAGTGTATAACATTATATAGTATTACGATATAACGTATAACGTTATATACTATTGATATATAACGTATAACGTTGTGTACTATGACGATATAACGTATGACGTTATATACTATGACGATATCAAGTATAACGTTATATAATATTACGATATAGGGTATAACGTTATATACTATTACGATATAACGTATAACGTTATATACTATTACGATGTAACGTATAACGTTATATACTATTCAGATATAACGAATAACGTAAAATACCAGGCAGATATATTGTTATATACTATGGAGACAAAACGTATAACGTTATATACTATTACGATATAAAGTGTAACGTTATATAGTATTACGATATAGGGTATAACATTATGTACTACTACTATATAACGTATAACGTTATATACTACTACGATATAACGTATAACGTTATATACTATTGAGATATAACGTATAACGTTATGTACTATTGAGATATAACGTATAACGTTATATACTACTACGATATAACGTATAACGTTTTATACTACTACGATATAACGTATGACGTTATATACTAATACGTTATAGCGTGTAACGTTATATACTATTACGATATAACGTATAACGTTATTTAGTACTACGATATAGCGTATAACGTTATATACTACTACGATATAACGTATGACGTTATATACTAATACGTTATAGCGTATATCGTTATATACTACTACGTTATATCGTATAACGTTAAATACCATTACGTTCTAGCGTATTACGTTATATACTATTATGATATAACGTATAACGTTATATACTACTACGATATAACGTAACAGGTTATATACTATTACGTTTTAGTGTATAACATTATATATTATTACGACATAACGTATATCGTTAAATACTATTACGTTTTAGTGTATAACATTATATATTATTACGATATAACGTATAACGTTAAATACTATTACGTTATAACGTATAACGTTATATATTATTACGATATAACGTATAACGTTAAATACTATTACGTTATAACGTATAACGTTATACACTACTACGATATAACGTATAACGTTATATACTATTGAGATATAACGTATAACGTTATGTACTATTGAGATATAACGTATAACGTTATATACTACTACGATATAACGTATAACGTTTTATACTACTACGATATAGCGTATAACGTTATATACTACTACGATATAACGTATGACGTTATATACTAATACGTTATTGCGTATATCGTTATATACTATTACGTTATATCGTATAACGTTAAATACCATTACGTTCTAGCGTATAACGTTATATACTATTATGATATAACGTATAACGTTATGTACTACTACGATATAACGTATGACGTTATATACTAATACGTTATAGCGTGTAACGTTATATATTATTACGATATAACGTTTAACGTTATATACTACTACGATATAACGTATGACGTTATATACTATTACGATATAACGTATAACGTTATATACTAATACGATATAACGTATGACGTTATATACAATGACGATACAACGTATAACGTTATATAATATTACGATATAAGGTATACCGTTGTATACTATTACGATATTACGTATAACGTTATATAATATTATGATATAATGTATAACGTTATATACTATTACTTTATAACGTATAACGTTATATAGTACTACGATATAGGGTATAACGTTATATACTACTGAGATATCACGTATAACGTTATATACTACAACGTTATAGAGTATAACGTTATATAGTATTCCGATATGGCGTACAACGTTATATAGTATTACGATATGGGGTGTAACCTTATATACTATTGAGGTATAACGTATAACGTTATATACTACTGCGATATATCGTATAACGTTATATACGATTACGTTATAGTGTACAACGTTGCATAGTATTGCGATATAACGAATAGCGCTATATACCATTGCGATATAGTGTTATATACTATTGAGATATAACGTATAAGGTTCTGTACTAATAAGTTATAGCGTATAACGTTATATAGTATTACGATATGGCGTATAACGTTATATACTATCACGTTATGACGTATAACGTTATAAAGCATTACGATATAGCGTATAACGATATATACTATTACGATAAATCGTATAACGTTATATACTATTACGATATAACGTATAACATTATATACTGCTACGATATAACGTATAACGTTATATAGTATTACGATATAGCGTATAACCATATATACTATTACGTCATAGCGTGTAACGATAGATACTACTACGATATAACGTATAACGTTATATACTATTACTTTATAACGTATAGCGTTATATACTATAGAGATATGACGTATAACGCTATATGCTAATACGTTATAGCGTATAACGTTATATAGTATTACGATATAGGGTATATCGTTATATACTATTGAGATATAACGTTTAACGTTATGTACTATGACGATATAAAGTGTAAAGTTATATACTATTACGTTTTAGCGTATAACGTTATACAGCATTACGATATAGCGTACAACGTTATATAGTGTTACGATATAGGGTATAACGTTATATACTATTCAGATATAACGAATAACGTAATATACCATGCAGATATATTGTTATATACTATGGAGACAAAACGTATAACGTTGTGTACTTTGACGATATAACGTATAACGTTATATACTTTAACGTCATAACGTATAACGTTTTATAATATTACGATATAGGGTATAACGTTATATACTATTGAGGTGTAACGAATAACGTTATATACTACTACGATGTAACGTACAGCGTTATATACTACTACGATATAACGTACAACGTTATATACTATTGAGATATAACGTATAACGTTATATACTACTACGATGTAACGTATAACGTCATATACTACTACGATATAACGTATAACGTTATATACTATTGAGATATAATGTATAACGTTATGTACTATGACGATATATCGTATAACGTTATATACTATTACGTCATAACGTATAACGTTTTATAGTATTATGATATAGGCTAAAACGTTATATAGTATTGAGGTGTAACGTATAACGTTACATACTACTACGATGTAACGTACAAAGTTATATACTACTACGATATAATGTATAACGCTATATACTACTATGGTATAACGTAACACGTTATATACTATTACGTTATATCGTATAACGTTAAATACCATTACGTTCTAGCGTATAACGTTATATACTATTACGATATAACGTATAACGTTATATACTACTACGATATAACGTATGACGTTATATACTAATACGTTATAGCGTGTAACGTTATTACGATATAACGTATAACGTTATATAGTATTACGATATAGCGTATAACGTTATATACTAATACGATATAACGTATGACGTTATATACTAATACGTTATAGCGTGTAACGTTATATACTATTACGATATAACGTATAACGTTATATACTACTACGATATAACGTATGACGTTATGTACTAATACGTTATAGCGTGTAAAGTTATATACTATTACGATATAACGTATGACGCTATGTACTATGACGATATAAAGTATAACGTTATATAATATTACGATATAGGGTATAACGTTGTATACTATTACGATATAACGTATAACGTTATATACTATTACGATATAACGTATAACGTTATATACTAATACGATATAACGTATGACGTTATATACAATGACGATACAACGTATAACGTTATATAATATTACGATATAGGGTATAACGTTATATACTATTACGATATAACGTATAACGTTATATAATATTACAATATAACGTATAACGTTATATACTATTACTTTATAACGTATAACGTTATATAGTACTACGATATAGGGTATAACGTTATATACTACTGAGATATCACATAAAACGTTATATACTACAACGTTATAGAGTATAACGTTTTATAGTATGCCGATATGGCGTACAACGTTATATAGCATTACGATATAGCGTATAACCATATATACTATTACGTCATAGCGTGTAACGTTAGATACTACTACGGTATAACGTATAACGTTATATACTATTACTTTATAACGTATAGCCTTATATACTATAGAGATATGACGTATAACGATATATGCTAATACGTTATAGCGGATAACGTTATATAGTATTACGATATAGCGTATATCGTTATATACTATTGAGATATAACGTTTAACGTTATGTACTATGACGATATAAAGTGTAACGTTATATACTATTACGTTTTAGCGTATAACGTTATACAGCATTACGATATAGCGTATAACGTTATATAGTGTTACGATATAGTGTATAACGTTATATACTACTACTTTATAACGTATAACGTTATATACTACTACGATATAACGTATAACGTTATATACTATTACTTTATAACGTATAACGTTATATAGTACTACGATATAGGGTATAACGTTATATACTACTGAGATATCACGTATAACGTTATATACTACAACGTTATAGAGTATAACGTTATATAGTATGCCGATATGGCGTACAACGTTATATAGTATTACGATATAGCGTGTAGCCTTATATACTATTGAGATATAACGTATAACGTTATGTACTATTGAGATATAACGTATAACGTTATATACTACTACGTTATAGCGTATAACGTTATATACTACTACGATGTAACGTATAACGTTATATACTACTACGATATAACGTATAACGTTATATAGTATTGCGATATAACGTATAACGTAATATACTACTACGATATAACGTATAACGTTATATACTAATACGTTATAGCGTGTAACGTTATATACTATTACGATATAACGTATAACGTTATATAGTATTACGATATAGCGTATAAAGTTATATACTAATACGATATAAAGTATGACGTTATATACTAATACGTTATAGCGTGTAACGTTATATACTATTACGTTCTAACGTAAAACGTTATATACTATTACGTTATATCGTATAACGTTAAATACCATTACGTTCTAGCGTATAACGTTATATACTATTACGATATAACGTAACAGGTTATATACTATTACGTTTTAGTGTATAACATTATATAGTATTACGATATAACGTATAACGTTATATACTATTGATATATAACGTATAACGTTGTGTACTATGACGATATAACGTATGACGTTATATACTATGACGATATCAAGTATAACGTTATATAATATTACGATATAGGGTATAACGTTATATACTATTACGATATAACGTATAACGTTATATACTATTACGATGTAACGTATAACGTTATATACTATTCAGATATAACGAATAACGTAAAATACCAGGCAGATATATTGTTATATACTATGGAGACAAAACGTATAACGTTATATACTATTACGATATAAAGTGTAACGTTATATAGTATTACGATATAGGGTATAACATTATGTACTACTACTATATAACGTATAACGTTATATACTACTACGATATAACGTATAACGTTATATACTATTGAGATATAACGTATAACGTTATGTACTATTGAGATATAACGTATAACGTTATATACTACTACGATATAACGTATAACGTTTTATACTACTACGATATAACGTATGACGTTATATACTAATACGTTATATCGTGTAACGTTATATACTATTACGATATAACGTATAACGTTATTTAGTACTACGATATAGCGTATAACGTTATATACTACTACGATATAACGTATGACGTTATATACTAATACGTTATAGCGTATATCGTTATATACTACTACGTTATATCGTATAACGTTAAATACCATTACGTTCTAGCGTATTACGTTATATACTATTATGATATAACGTATAACGTTATATACTACTACGATATAACGTAACAGGTTATATACTATTACGTTTTAGTGTATAACATTATATATTATTACGACATAACGTATATCGTTAAATACTATTACGTTTTAGTGTATAACATTATATATTATTACGATATAACGTATAACGTTAAATACTATTACGTTATAACGTATAACGTTATATATTATTACGATATAACGTATAACGTTAAATACTATTACGTTATAACGTATAACGTTATATACTACTACGATATAACGTATAACGTTATATACTATTGAGATATAACGTATAACGTTATGTACTATTGAGATATAACGTATAACGTTATATACTACTACGATATAACGTATAACGTTTTATACTACTACGATATAGCGTATAACGTTATATACTACTACGATATAACGTATGACGTTATATACTAATACGTTATTGCGTATATCGTTATATACTATTACGTTATATCGTATAACGTTAAATACCATTACGTTCTAGCGTATAACGTTATATACTATTATGATATAACGTATAACGTTATGTACTACTACGATATAACGTATGACGTTATATACTAATACGTTATAGCGTGTAACGTTATATATTATTACGATATAACGTTTAACGTTATATACTACTACGATATAACGTATGACGTTATATACTATTACGATATAACGTATAACGTTATATACTAATACGATATAACGTATGACGTTATATACAATGACGATACAACGTATAACGTTATATAATATTACGATATAAGGTATACCGTTGTATACTATTACGATATTACGTATAACGTTATATAATATTACGATATAATGTATAACGTTATATACTATTACTTTATAACGTATAACGTTATATAGTACTACGATATAGGGTATAACGTTATATACTACTGAGATATCACGTATAACGTTATATACTACAACGTTATAGAGTATAACGTTATATAGTATTCCGATATGGCGTACAACGTTATATAGTATTACGATATGGGGTGTAACCTTATATACTATTGAGGTATAACGTATAACGTTATATACTACTGCGATATATCGTATAACGTTATATACGATTACGTTATAGTGTACAACGTTGCATAGTATTGCGATATAACGAATAGCGCTATATACCATTGCGATATAGTGTTATATACTATTGAGATATAACGTATAAGGTTCTGTACTAATAAGTTATAGCGTATAACGTTATATAGTATTACGATATGGCGTATAACGTTATATACTATCACGTTATGACGTATAACGTTATAAAGCATTACGATATAGCGTATAACGATATATACTATTACGATAAATCGTATAACGTTATATACTATTACGATATAACGTATAACATTATATACTGCTACGATATAACGTATAACGTTATATAGTATTACGATATAGCGTATAACCATATATACTATTACGTCATAGCGTGTAACGTTAGATACTACTACGATATAACGTATAACGTTATATACTATTACTTTATAACGTATAGCGTTATATACTATAGAGATATGACGTATAACGCTATATGCTAATACGTTATAGCGTATAACGTTATATAGTATTACGATATAGGGTATATCGTTATATACTATTGAGATATAACGTTTAACGTTATGTACTATGACGATATAAAGTGTAACGTTATATACTATTACGTTTTAGCGTATAACGTTATACAGCATTACGATATAGCGTACAACGTTATATAGTGTTACGATATAGGGTATAACGTTATATACTATTCAGATATAACGAATAACGTAATATACCATGCAGATATATTGTTATATACTATGGAGACAAAACGTATAACGTTGTGTACTTTGACGATATAACGTATAACGTTATATACTTTAACGTCATAACGTATAACGTTTTATAGTATTACGATATAGGGTATAACGTTATATACTATTGAGGTGTAACGAATAACGTTATATACTACTACGATGTAACGTACAGCGTTATATACTACTACGATATAACGTACAACGTTATATACTATTGAGATATGACGTATAACGTTATATACTACTACGATGTAACGTATAACGTCATATACTACTACGATATAACGTATAACTTTATATACTATTGAGATATAATGTATAACGTTATGTACTATGACGATATATCGTATAACGTTATATACTATTACGTCATAACGTATAACGTTTTATAGTATTATGATATAGGCTAAAACGTTATATAGTATTGAGGTGTAACGTATAACGTTACATACTACTACGATGTAACGTACAAAGTTATATACTACTACGATATAATGTATAACGCTATATACTACTATGGTATAACGTAACACGTTATATACTATTACGTTATATCGTATAACGTTAAATACCATTACCTTCTAGCGTATAACGTTATATACTATTACGATATAACGTATAACGTTATATACTACTACGATATAACGTATGACGTTATATACTAATACGTTATAGCGTGTAACGTTATTACGATATAACGTATAACGTTATATAGTATTACGATATAGCGTATAACGTTATATACTAATACGATATAACGTATGACGTTATATACTAATACGTTATAGCGTGTAACGTTATATACTATTACGATATAACGTATAACGTTATATACTACTACGATATAACGTATGACGTTATGTACTAATACGTTATAGCGTGTAAAGTTATATACTATTACGATATAACGTATGACGCTATATACTATGACGATATAAAGTATAACGTTATATAATATTACGATATAGGGTATAACGTTGTATACTATTACGATATAACGTATAACGTTATATACTATTACGATATAACGTATAACGTTATATACTAATACGATATAACGTATGACGTTATATACAATGACGATACAACGTATAACGTTATATAATATTACGATATAGGGTATAACGTTATATACTATTACGATATAACGTATAACGTTATATAATATTACAATATAACGTATAACGTTATATACTATTACTTTATAACGTATAACGTTATATAGTACTACGATATAGGGTATAACGTTATATACTACTGAGATATCACATAAAACGTTATATACTACAACGTTATAGAGTATAACGTTTTATAGTATGCCGATATGGCGTACAACGTTATATAGCATTACGATATAGCGTATAACCATATATACTATTACGTCATAGCGTGTAACGTTAGATACTACTACGGTATAACGTATAACGTTATATACTATTACTTTATAACGTATAGCCTTATATACTATAGAGATATGACGTATAACGATATATGCTAATACGTTATAGCGGATAACGTTATATAGTATTACGATATAGCGTATATCGTTATATACTATTGAGATATAACGTTTAACGTTATGTACTATGACGATATAAAGTGTAACGTTATATACTATTACGTTTTAGCGTATAACGTTATACAGCATTACGATATAGCGTATAACGTTATATAGTGTTACGATATAGTGTATAACGTTATATACTACTACTTTATAACGTATAACGTTATATACTACTACGATATAACGTATAACGTTATATACTACTACGATATAACGTATAACGTTATATGCTATTCAGATATAACGAATACCGTAATATACCAGGCAGATATATTGTTATATACTATGGAGGCAGAATGTATAACGTTATATACAACTACGATATAACGCATAACGTTATATACTATTGAGATACAACGTATAACGTTATGTACTATGACGATATAACGTATAACGTTATAGTCTACTACGATATAAAGTATAACGATATATATTATTACGTTATAACGTATAACGTTATATACTATTACGATATAACGTATAACGTTATAGACTATTACGTTATAACGTATAACGTTATATACTATTCAGATATAACGAATAACGTAATATACCAGGCAGATATATTGTTATATACTATGGAGACAAAACGTATAACGTTATATACTATTACGATATAAAGTGTAACGTTATATAGTATTACGATATAGGGTATAACATTATGTACTACTACTATATAACGTATAACGTTATATACTACTACGATATAACGTATAACGTTATATACTATTACTTTATAACGTATAACGTTATATAGTACTACGATATAGGGTATAACGTTATATACTACTGAGATATCACGTATAACGTTATATACTACAACGTTATAGAGTATAACGTTATATAGTATGCCGATATGGCGTACAACGTTATATAGTATTACGATATAGCGTGTAACCTTATATACTATTGAGATATAACGTATAACGTTATGTACTATTGAGATATAACGTATAACGTTATATACTACTACGTTATAGCGTATAACGTTATATACTATTACGATATGAAGTATAACGTTATATACTATTGAGGTGAAACGAATAACGTTATATACTACTACGATGTAACGTATAACGTTATATACTACTGAGATATAACGTACAACGTTATATACTATTGAGATATAACGTATATCGTTATATACTACTACGATGTAACGTATAACGTTATATACTACTACGATATAACGTATAACGTTATATAGTATTACGATATAACGTATAACGTAATATACTACTACGATATAACGTATAACGTTATATACTAATACGTTATAGCGTGTAACGTTATATACTATTACGATATAACGTATAACGTTATATAGTATTACGATATAGCGTATAAAGTTATATACTAATACGATATAACGTATGACGTTATATACTAATACGATATAACGTATAACGTTATATACTATTACTTTATAACGTATAACGTTATATAGTACTACGATATAGGGTATAACGTTATATACTACTGAGATATCACGTATAACGTTATATACTATTACGATATAACGTATGACGTTATATACTATGACGATATAAAGTATAACGTTATATAATATTACGATGTAGGGTATAACGTTGTATACTATTACGATATAACGTATACCGTTATATACTATTACGATATAACGTATAACGTTATATACTAATACGATCTAACGTATGACGTTATATACAATGACGATACAACGTATAACGTTATATAATATTACGATATAGGGTATAACGTTATATACTATTGACGTGTAACGTATAACGTTATATACTACTACGATGTAACGTACAACGTTATATACTACTACGATATAATGTATAACGCTATATACTACTATGGTATAACGTAACACGTAATATACTATTACGTTATATCGTATAACGTTATACACTATTACGATATGGCGTATAACGTTATATACTACTACGACATAACGTATGACGTTATATACTATTCAGATATAACGAATAAAGTAATATACCAGGCAGATATATTGTTATAATCTATGGAGACAAAATGTATAACGTTATATACTATTACGACATAAAGTGTAACGTTATATAGTATTACGATATAGGATATAACATTATGTACTACTACTATATAACGTATAACGTTATATACTACTACGATATAACGTATAACGTTATATACTATTACTTTATAACGTATAGCCTTATATACTATAGAGATATGACGTATAACGATATATGCTAATACGTTATAGCGTATAACGTTATATAGTATTACGATATAGCGTATATCGTTATATACTATTGAGATATAACGTTTAACGTTATGTACTATGACGATATAAAGTGTAACGTTATATACTATTACGTTTTAGCGTATAACGTTATACAGCATTACGATATAGCGTATAACGTTATATAGTGTTACGATATAGTGTATAACGTTATATACTACTACTTTATAACGTATAACGTTATATACTACTACGATATAACGTATAACGTTATATACTACTACGATATAACGTATAACGTTATATACTACTACGATATAACGTATAACGTTATATGCTATTCAGATATAGCGAATACCGTAATATACCAGGCAGATATATTGTTATATACTATGGAGGCAGAATGTATAACGTTATATACAACTACGAAATAACGCATAACGTTATATACTATTGAGATACAACGTATAACGTTATGTACTATGACGATATAACGTATAACGTTATACTCTACTACGATATAACGTATAACGATATATACTATTACGTTATAACGTATAACGTTATATACTATTACGATATAACGTATAACGTTATATACTATTAAGTTATAACGTATAACGTTATATACTATTCAGATATAACGAATAACGTAATATACCAGGCAGATATATTGTTATATACTATGGAGACAAAACCTATAACGTTATATACTATTACGATATAAAGTGTAACGTTATATAGTATTACGATATAGGGTATAACATTATGTACTACTACTATATAACGTATAACGTTATATACTACTACGATATAACGTATAACGTTATATACTATTACTTTATAACGTATAACGTTATATAGTACTACGATATAGGGTATAACGTTATATACTACTGAGATATCACGTATAACGTTATATAATACAACGTTATAGAGTATAACGTTATATAGTATGCCGATATGGCGTACAACGTTATATAGTATTACGATATAGCGTGTAACCTTATATACTATTGAGATATAACGTATAACGTTATGTACTATTGAGATATAACGTATATCGTTATATACTACTACGATGTAACGTGTAACGTTATATACTACTACGATATAACGTATAACGTTATATAGTATTACGATATAACGTATAACGTAATATACTACTACGATATAACGTATAACGTTATATACTAATACGTTATAGCGTGTAACGTTATATACTATTACTTTATAACGTATAGCGTTATATACTATAGAGATATGACGTATAACGCTATATGCTAATACGTTATAGCGTATAACGTTATATAGTATTACGATATAGGTTATATCGTTATATACTATTGAGATATAACGTTTAACGTTATGTACTATGACGATATAAAGTGTAACGTTATATACTATTACGTTTTAGCGTATAACGTTATACAGCATTACGATATAGCGTACAACGTTATATAGTGTTACGATATAGGGTATAACGTTATATACTATTCAGATATAACGAATAACGTAATATACCATGCAGATATATTGTTATATACTATGGAGACAAAACGTATAACGTTGTGTACTTTGACGATATAACGTATAACGTTATATACTTTAACGTCATAACGTATAACGTTTTATAGTATTACGATATAGGGTATAACGTTATATACTATTGAGGTGTAACGAATAACGTTATATACTACTACGATGTAACGTACAGCGTTATATACTACTACGATATAACGTACAACGTTATATACTATTGAGATATAACGTATAACGTTATATACTACTACGATGTAACGTATAACGTCATATACTACTACGATATAACGTATAACGTTATATACTATTGAGATATAATGTATAACGTTATGTACTATGACGATATATCGTATAACGTTATATACTATTACGTCATAACGTATAACGTTTTATAGTATTATGATATAGGCTAAAACGTTATATAGTATTGAGGTGTAACGTATAACGTTACATACTACTACGATGTAACGTACAAAGTTATATACTACTACGATATAATGTATAACGCTATATACTACTATGGTATAACGTAACACGTTATATACTATTACGTTATATCGTATAACGTTAAATACCATTACGTTCTAGCGTATAACGTTATATACTATTACGATATAACGTATAACGTTATATACTACTACGATATAACGTATGACGTTATATACTAATACGATATAGCGTGTAACGTTATTACGATATAACGTATAACGTTATATAGTATTACGATATAGCGTATAACGTTATATACTAATACGATATAACGTATGACGTTATATACTAATACGTTATAGCGTGTAACGTTATATACTATTACGATATAACGTATAACGTTATATACTACTACGATATAACGTATGACGTTATGTACTAATACGTTATAGCGTGTAAAGTTATATACTATTACGATATAACGTATGACGCTATATACTATGACGATATAAAGTATAACGTTATATAATATTACGATATAGGGTATAACGTTGTATACTATTACGATATAACGTATAACGTTATATACTATTACGATATAACGTATAACGTTATATACTAATACGATATAACGTATGACGTTATATACAATGACGATACAACGTATAACGTTATATAATATTACGATATAGGGTATAACGTTATATACTATTACGATATAACGTATAACGTTATATAATATTACAATATAACGTATAACGTTATATACTATTACTTTATAACGTATAACGTTATATAGTACTACGATATAGGGTATAACGTTATATACTACTGAGATATCACATAAAACGTTATATACTACAACGTTATAGAGTATAACGTTTTATAGTATGCCGATATGGCGTACAACGTTATATAGCATTACGATATAGCGTATAACCATATATACTATTACGTCATAGCGTGTAACGTTAGATACTACTACGGTATAACGTATAACGTTATATACTATTACTTTATAACGTATAGCCTTATATACTATAGAGATATGACGTATAACGATATATGCTAATACGTTATAGCGGATAACGTTATATAGTATTACGATATAGCGTATATCGTTATATACTATTGAGATATAACGTTTAACGTTATGTACTATGACGATATAAAGTGTAACGTTATATACTATTACGTTTTAGCGTATAACGTTATACAGCATTACGATATAGCGTATAACGTTATATAGTGTTACGATATAGTGTATAACGTTATATACTACTACTTTATAACGTATAACGTTATATACTACTACGATATAACGTATAACGTTATATACTACTACGATATAACGTATAACGTTATATGCTATTCAGATATAACGAATACCGTAATATACCAGGCAGATATATTGTTATATACTATGGAGGCAGAATGTATAACGTTATATACAACTACGATATAACGCATAACGTTATATACTATTGAGATACAACGTATAACGTTATGTACTATGACGATATAACGTATAACGTTATAGTCTACTACGATATAACGTATAACGATATATACTATTACGTTATAACGTATAACGTTATATACTATTACGATATAACGTATAACGTTATAGACTATTACGTTATAACGTATAACGTTATATACTATTCAGATATAACGAATAACGTAATATACCAGGCAGATATATTGTTATATACTATGGAGACAAAACGTATAACGTTATATACTATTACGATATAAAGTGTAACGTTATATAGTATTACGATATAGGGTATAACATTATGTACTACTACTATATAACGTATAACGTTATATACTACTACGATATAACGTATAACGTTATATACTATTACTTTATAACGTATAACGTTATATAGTACTACGATATAGGGTATAACGTTATATACTACTGAGATATCACGTATAACGTTATATACTACAACGTTATAGAGTATAACGTTATATAGTATGCCGATATGGCGTACAACGTTATATAGTATTACGATATAGCGTGTAACCTTATATACTATTGAGATATAACGTATAACGTTATGTACTATTGAGATATAACGTATAACGTTATATACTACTACGTTATAGCGTATAACGTTATATACTATTACGATATGAAGTATAACGTTATATACTATTGAGGTGAAACGAATAACGTTATATACTACTACGATGTAACGTATAACGTTATATACTACTGAGATATAACGTACAACGTTATATACTATTGAGATATAACGTATATCGTTATATACTACTACGATGTAACGTATAACGTTATATACTACTACGATATAACGTATAACGTTATATAGTATTACGATATAACGTATAACGTAATATACTACTACGATATAACGTATAACGTTATATACTAATACGTTATAGCGTGTAACGTTATATACTATTACGATATAACGTATAACGTTATATAGTATTACGATATAGCGTATAAAGTTATATACTAATACGATATAACGTATGACGTTATATACTAATACGATATAACGTATAACGTTATATACTATTACTTTATAACGTATAACGTTATATAGTACTACGATATAGGGTATAACGTTATATACTACTGAGATATCACGTATAACGTTATATACTATTACGATATAACGTATGACGTTATATACTATGACGATATAAAGTATAACGTTATATAATATTACGATGTAGGGTATAACGTTGTATACTATTACGATATAACGTATACCGTTATATACTATTACGATATAACGTATAACGTTATATACTAATACGATCTAACGTATGACGTTATATACAATGACGATACAACGTATAACGTTATATAATATTACGATATAGGGTATAACGTTATATACTATTGACGTGTAACGTATAACGTTATATACTACTACGATGTAACGTACAACGTTATATACTACTACGATATAATGTATAACGCTATATACTACTATGGTATAACGTAACACGTAATATACTATTACGTTATATCGTATAACGTTATACACTATTACGATATGGCGTATAACGTTATATACTACTACGACATAACGTATGACGTTATATACTATTCAGATATAACGAATAAAGTAATATACCAGGCAGATATATTGTTATAATCTATGGAGACAAAATGTATAACGTTATATACTATTACGACATAAAGTGTAACGTTATATAGTATTACGATATAGGATATAACATTATGTACTACTACTATATAACGTATAACGTTATATACTACTACGATATAACGTATAACGTTATATACTATTACTTTATAACGTATAGCCTTATATACTATAGAGATATGACGTATAACGATATATGCTAATACGTTATAGCGTATAACGTTATATAGTATTACGATATAGCGTATATCGTTATATACTATTGAGATATAACGTTTAACGTTATGTACTATGACGATATAAAGTGTAACGTTATATACTATTACGTTTTAGCGTATAACGTTATACAGCATTACGATATAGCGTATAACGTTATATAGTGTTACGATATAGTGTATAACGTTATATACTACTACTTTATAACGTATAACGTTATATACTACTACGATATAACGTATAACGTTATATACTACTACGATATAACGTATAACGTTATATACTACTACGATATAACGTATAACGTTATATGCTATTCAGATATAGCGAATACCGTAATATACCAGGCAGATATATTGTTATATACTATGGAGGCAGAATGTATAACGTTATATACAACTACGAAATAACGCATAACGTTATATACTATTGAGATACAACGTATAACGTTATGTACTATGACGATATAACGTATAACGTTATACTCTACTACGATATAACGTATAACGATATATACTATTACGTTATAACGTATAACGTTATATACTATTACGATATAACGTATAACGTTATATACTATTAAGTTATAACGTATAACGTTATATACTATTCAGATATAACGAATAACGTAATATACCAGGCAGATATATTGTTATATACTATGGAGACAAAACCTATAACGTTATATACTATTACGATATAAAGTGTAACGTTATATAGTATTACGATATAGGGTATAACATTATGTACTACTACTATATAACGTATAACGTTATATACTACTACGATATAACGTATAACGTTATATACTATTACTTTATAACGTATAACGTTATATAGTACTACGATATAGGGTATAACGTTATATACTACTGAGATATCACGTATAACGTTATATACTACAACGTTATAGAGTATAACGTTATATAGTATGCCGATATGGCGTACAACGTTATATAGTATTACGATATAGCGTGTAACCTTATATACTATTGAGATATAACGTATAACGTTATGTACTATTGAGATATAACGTATAACGTTATATACTACTACGTTATAGCGTATAACGTTATATACTATTACGATATGAAGTATAACGTTATATACTATTGAGGTGAAACGAATAACGTTATATACTACTACGATGTAACGTATAACGTTATATACTACTGAGATATAACGTACAACGTTATATACTATTGAGATATAGCGTATATCGTTATATACTACTACGATGTAACGTATAACGTTATATACTACTACGATATAACGTATAACGTTATATAGTATTACGATATAACGTATAACGTAATATACTACTACGATATAACGTATAACGTTATATACTAATACGTTATAGCGTGTAACGTTATATACTATTACGATATAACGTATAACGTTATATAGTACTACGATATAGCGTATAAAGTTATATACTAATACGATATAACGTATGACGTTATATACTAATACGTTATAGCGTGTAACGTTATATACTATTACGTTCTAACGTAAAACGTTATATACTATTACGTTATAACGTATAACGTTATATACTAATACGTTATAGCGTGTAACGTTATATACTATTACGATATAACGTATGACGTTATATACTATGACGATATAAAGTATAACGTTATATAATATTACGATATAGGGTATAACGTTGTATACTATTACGATATAACGTATAACGTTATATACTATTACGATATAACGTATAACGTTATATACTAATACGATATAACGTATGACGTTATATACAATGACGATACAACGTATAACGTTATATACTACTACGATATAACGTATGACGTTATGTACTAATACGTTATAGCGTGTAACGTTATATACTATTACGTTCTAACGTAAAACGTTATATACTATTACGTTATAACGTATAACGTTATATACTAATACGTTATAGCGTGTAACGTTATATACTATTACGATATAACGTATGACGTTATATACTATGACGATATAAAGTATAACGTTATATAATATTACGATATAGGGTATAACGTTATATACTAATACGTTATAGCGTGTAACGTTATATACTATTACGATATAACGTATAACGTTATATAGTATTACGATATAGCGTATAAAGTTATATACTAATACGATATAACGTATGACGTTATATACTAATACGTTATAGCGTGTAACGTTATATACTATTACGTTCTAACGTAAAACGTTATATACTATTACGTTATAACGTATAACGTTATATACTAATACGTTATAGCGTGTAACGTTATATACTATTACGATATAACGTATGACGTTATATACTATGACGATATAAAGTATAACGTTATATAATATTACGATATAGGGTATAACGTTGTATACTATTACGATATAACGTATAACGTTATATACTATTACGATATAACGTATAACGTTATATACTAATACGATATAACGTATGACGCTATATACTATGACGATATAAAGTATAACGTTATATAATATTACGATATAGGGTATAACGTTGTATACTATTACGATATAACGTATAACGTTATATACTATTACGTTATATGGTATAACGTTAAATACCATTACGTTCTAGCGTATAACGTTATATACTATTACGATATAACGTATAACGTTATATACTACTACCATATAACGTATGACGTTATATACTAATACGTTATAGCGTGTAACATTATATACTATTACGATATAACGTATAACGTTATATAGTATTACGATATAGCGTATAACGTTATATACTAATACGATATAACGTATGACGTTATATACTAATACGTTATAGCGTGTAACGTTATATACTATTACGATATAACGTATAACGTTATATACTACTACGATATAACGTATGACGTTATATACTAATACGTTATAGCGTGTAACGTTATATACTATTACGATATAACGTATAACGTTATTTAGTACTACGATATAGCGTATAACGTTATATACTACTACGATATAACGTATGACGTTATATACTAATACGTTATAGCGTATATCGTTATATACTACTACGTTATATCGTATAACGTTAAATACCATTACGTTCTAGCGTATTACGTTATATACTATTATGATATAACGTATAACGTTATATACTACTACGATATAACGTAACAGGTTATATACTATTACGTTTTAGTGTATAACATTATATATTATTACGACATAACGTATATCGTTAAATACTATTACGTTTTAGTGTATAACATTATATATTATTACGATATAACGTATAACGTTAAATACTATTACGTTATAACGTATAACGTTATATATTATTACGATATAACGTATAACGTTAAATACTATTACGTTATAACGTATAACGTTATATACTACTACGATATAACGTATAACGTTATATACTATTGAGATATAACGTATAACGTTATGTACTATTGAGATATAACGTATAACGTTATATACTACTACGATATAACGTATAACGTTTTATACTACTACGATATAGCGTATAACGTTATATACTACTACGATATAACGTATGACGTTATGTACTAATACGTTATAGCGTATATCGTTATATACTATTACGTTATATCGTATAACGTTAAATACCATTACGTTCTAGCGTATAACGTTATATACTATTATGATATAACGTATAACGTTATGTACTACCACGATATAACGTATGACGTTATATACTAATACGTTATAGCGTGTAACGTTATATATTATTACGATATAACGTTTAACGTTATATACTACTACGATATAACGTATGACGTTATATACTATTACGATATAACGTATAACGTTATATACTAATACGATATAACGTATGACGTTATATACAATGACGATACAACGTATAACGTTATATAATATTACGATATAAGGTATACCGTTGTATACTATTACGATATTACGTATAACGTTATATAATATTACGATATAATGTATAACGTTATATACTATTACTTTATAACGTATAACGTTATATAGTACTACGATATAGGGTATAACGTTATATACTACTGAGATATCACGTATAACGTTATATACTACAACGTTATAGAGTATAACGTTATATAGTATTCCGATATGGCGTACAACGTTATATAGTATTACGATATGGGGTGTAACCTTATATACTATTGAGGTATAACGTATAACGTTATATACTACTGCGATATATCGTATAACGTTATATACGATTACGTTATAGTGTACAACGTTGCATAGTATTGCGATATAACGAATAGCGCTATATACCATTGCGATATAGTGTTATATACTATTGAGATATAACGTATAAGGTTCTGTACTAATAAGTTATAGCGTATAACGTTATATAGTATTACGATATGGCGTATAACGTTATATACTATCACGTTATGACGTATAACGTTATAAAGCATTACGATATAGCGTATAACGATATATACTATTACGATAAATCGTATAACGTTATATACTATTACGATATAACGTATAACATTATATACTGCTACGATATAACGTATAACGTTATATAGTATTACGATATAGCGTATAACCATATATACTATTACGTCATAGCGTGTAACGTTAGATACTACTACGATATAACGTATAACGTTATATACTATTACTTTATAACGTATAGCGTTATATACTATAGAGATATGACGTATAACGCTATATGCTAATACGTTATAGCGTATAACGTTATATAGTATTACGATATAGGGTATATCGTTATATACTATTGAGATATAACGTTTAACGTTATGTACTATGACGATATAAAGTGTAACGTTATATACTATTACGTTTTAGCGTATAACGTTATACAGCATTACGATATAGCGTACAACGTTATATAGTGTTACGATATAGGGTATAACGTTATATACTATTCAGATATAACGAATAACGTAATATACCATGCAGATATATTGTTATATACTATGGAGACAAAACGTATAACGTTGTGTACTTTGACGATATAACGTATAACGTTATATACTTTAACGTCATAACGTATAACGTTTTATAGTATTACGATATAGGGTATAACGTTATATACTATTGAGGTGTAACGAATAACGTTATATACTACTACGATGTAACGTACAGCGTTATATACTACTACGATATAACGTACAACGTTATATACTATTGAGATATAACGTATAACGTTATATACTACTACGATGTAACGTATAACGTCATATACTACTACGATATAACGTATAACGTTATATACTATTGAGATATAATGTATAACGTTATGTACTATGACGATATATCGTATAACGTTATATACTATTACGTCATAACGTATAACGTTTTATAGTATTATGATATAGGCTAAAACGTTATATAGTATTGAGGTGTAACGTATAACGTTACATACTACTACGATGTAACGTACAAAGTTATATACTACTACGATATAATGTATAACGCTATATACTACTATGGTATAACGTAACACGTTATATACTATTACGTTATATCGTATAACGTTAAATACCATTACGTTCTAGCGTATAACGTTATATACTATTACGATATAACGTATAACGTTATATACTACTACGATATAACGTATGACGTTATATACTAATACGTTATAGCGTGTAACGTTATTACGATATAACGTATAACGTTATATAGTATTACGATATAGCGTATAACGTTATATACTAATACGATATAACGTATGACGTTATATACTAATACGTTATAGCGTGTAACGTTATATACTATTACGATATAACGTATAACGTTATATACTACTACGATATAACGTATAACGTTATATAATATTACAATATAACGTATAACGTTATATACTATTACTTTATAACGTATAACGTTATATAGTACTACGATATAGGGTATAACGTTATATACTACTGAGATATCACATAAAACGTTATATACTACAACGTTATAGAATATAACGTTTTATAGTATGCCGATATGGCGTACAACGTTATATAGCATTACGATATAGCGTATAACCATATATACTATTACGTCATAGCGTGTAACGTTAGATACTACTACGGTATAACGTATAACGTTATATACTATTACTTTATAACGTATAGCCTTATATACTATAGAGATATGACGTATAACGATATATGCTAATACGTTATAGCGGATAACGTTATATAGTATTACGATATAGCGTATATCGTTATATACTATTGAGATATAACGTTTAACGTTATGTACTATGACGATATAAAGTGTAACGTTATATACTATTACGTTTTAGCGTATAACGTTATACAGCATTACGATATAGCGTATAACGTTATATAGTGTTACGATATAGTGTATAACGTTATATACTACTACTTTATAACGTATAACGTTATATACTACTACGATATAACGTATAACGTTATATACTACTACGATATAACGTATAACGTTATATGCTATTCAGATATAACGAATACCGTAATATACCAGGCAGATATATTGTTATATACTATGGAGGCAGAATGTATAACGTTATATACAACTACGATATAACGCATAACGTTATATACTATTGAGATACAACGTATAACGTTATGTACTATGACGATATAACGTATAACGTTATAGTCTACTACGATATAACGTATAACGATATATACTATTACGTTATAACGTATAACGTTATATACTATTACGATATAACGTATAACGTTATAGACTATTACGTTATAACGTATAACGTTATATACTATTCAGATATAACGAATAACGTAATATACCAGGCAGATATATTGTTATATACTATGGAGACAAAACGTATAACGTTATATACTATTACGATATAAAGTGTAACGTTATATAGTATTACGATATAGGGTATAACATTATGTACTACTACTATATAACGTATAACGTTATATACTACTACGATATAACGTATAACGTTAAATACTATTACTTTATAACGTATAACGTTATATAGTACTACGATATAGGGTATAACGTTATATACTACTGAGATATCACGTATAACGTTATATACTACAACGTTATAGAGTATAACGTTATATAGTATGCCGATATGGCGTACAACGTTATATAGTATTACGATATAGCGTGTAACCTTATATACTATTGAGATATAACGTATAACGTTATGTACTATTGAGATATAACGTATAACGTTATATACTACTACGTTATAGCGTATAACGTTATATACTATTACGATATGAAGTATAACGTTATATACTATTGAGGTGAAACGAATAACGTTATATACTACTACGATGTAACGTATAACGTTATATACTACTGAGATATAACGTACAACGTTATATACTATTGAGATATAGCGTATATCGTTATATACTACTACGATGTAACGTATAACGTTATATACTACTACGATATAACGTATAACGTTATATAGTATTACGATATAACGTATAACGTAATATACTACTACGATATAACGTATAACGTTATATACTAATACGTTATAGCGTGTAACGTTATATACTATTACGATATAACGTATAACGTTATATAGTATTACGATATAGCGTATAAAGTTATATACTAATACGATATAACGTATGACGTTATATACTAATACGTTATAGCGTGTAACGTTATATACTATTACGTTCTAACGTAAAACGTTATATACTATTACGTTATAACGTATAACGTTATATACTAATACGTTATAGCGTGTAACGTTATATACTATTACGATATAACGTATGACGTTATATACTATGACGATATAAAGTATAACGTTATATAATATTACGATATAGGGTATAACGTTGTATACTATTACGATATAACGTATAACGTTATATACTATTACGATATAACGTATAACGTTATATACTAATACGATATAACGTATGACGTTATATACAATGACGATACAACGTATAACGTTATATACTACTACGATATAACGTATGACGTTATGTACTAATACGTTATAGCGTGTAACGTTATATACTATTACGTTCTAACGTAAAACGTTATATACTATTACGTTATAACGTATAACGTTATATACTAATACGTTATAGCGTGTAACGTTATATACTATTACGATATAACGTATGACGTTATATACTATGACGATATAAAGTATAACGTTATATAATATTACGATATAGGGTATAACGTTATATACTAATACGTTATAGCGTGTAACGTTATATACTATTACGATATAACGTATAACGTTATATAGTATTACGATATAGCGTATAAAGTTATATACTAATACGATATAACGTATGACGTTATATACTAATACGTTATAGCGTGTAACGTTATATACTATTACGTTCTAACGTAAAACGTTATATACTATTACGTTATAACGTATAACGTTATATACTAATACGTTATAGCGTGTAACGTTATATACTATTACGATATAACGTATGACGTTATATACTATGACGATATAAAGTATAACGTTATATAATATTACGATATAGGGTATAACGTTGTATACTATTACGATATAACGTATAACGTTATATACTATTACGATATAACGTATAACGTTATATACTAATACGATATAACGTATGACGCTATATACTATGACGATATAAAGTATAACGTTATATAATATTACGATATAGGGTATAACGTTGTATACTATTACGATATAACGTATAACGTTATATACTATTACGTTATATGGTATAACGTTAAATACCATTACGTTCTAGCGTATAACGTTATATACTATTACGATATAACGTATAACGTTATATACTACTACCATATAACGTATGACGTTATATACTAATACGTTATAGCGTGTAACATTATATACTATTACGATATAACGTATAACGTTATATAGTATTACGATATAGCGTATAACGTTATATACTAATACGATATAACGTATGACGTTATATACTAATACGTTATAGCGTGTAACGTTATATACTATTACGATATAACGTATAACGTTATATACTACTACGATATAACGTATGACGTTATATACTAATACGTTATAGCGTGTAACGTTATATACTATTACGATATAACGTATAACGTTATTTAGTACTACGATATAGCGTATAACGTTATATACTACTACGATATAACGTATGACGTTATATACTAATACGTTATAGCGTATATCGTTATATACTACTACGTTATATCGTATAACGTTAAATACCATTACGTTCTAGCGTATTACGTTATATACTATTATGATATAACGTATAACGTTATATACTACTACGATATAACGTAACAGGTTATATACTATTACGTTTTAGTGTATAACATTATATATTATTACGACATAACGTATATCGTTAAATACTATTACGTTTTAGTGTATAACATTATATATTATTACGATATAACGTATAACGTTAAATACTATTACGTTATAACGTATAACGTTATATATTATTACGATATAACGTATAACGTTAAATACTATTACGTTATAACGTATAACGTTATATACTACTACGATATAACGTATAACGTTATATACTATTGAGATATAACGTATAACGTTATGTACTATTGAGATATAACGTATAACGTTATATACTACTACGATATAACGTATAACGTTTTATACTACTACGATATAGCGTATAACGTTATATACTACTACGATATAACGTATGACGTTATGTACTAATACGTTATAGCGTATATCGTTATATACTATTACGTTATATCGTATAACGTTAAATACCATTACGTTCTAGCGTATAACGTTATATACTATTATGATATAACGTATAACGTTATGTACTACCACGATATAACGTATGACGTTATATACTAATACGTTATAGCGTGTAACGTTATATATTATTACGATATAACGTTTAACGTTATATACTACTACGATATAACGTATAACGTTATATACTATTACGATATAACGTATAACGTTATATACTAATACGATATAACGTATGACGTTATATACAATGACGATACAACGTATAACGTTATATAATATTACGATATAGGGTATAACGTTATATACTATTACGATATAACGTATAACGTTATATAATATTACAATATAACGTATAACGTTATATACTATTACTTTATAACGTATAACGTTATATAGTACTACGATATAGGGTATAACGTTATATACTACTGAGATATCACATAAAACGTTATATACTACAACGTTATAGAATATAACGTTTTATAGTATGCCGATATGGCGTACAACGTTATATAGCATTACGATATAGCGTATAACCATATATACTATTACGTCATAGCGTGTAACGTTAGATACTACTACGGTATAACGTATAACGTTATATACTATTACTTTATAACGTATAGCCTTATATACTATAGAGATATGACGTATAACGATATATGCTAATACGTTATAGCGGATAACGTTATATAGTATTACGATATAGCGTATATCGTTATATACCAGGCAGATATATTGTTATATACTATGGAGGCAGAATGTATAACGTTATATACAACTACGATATAACGCATAACGTTATATACTATTGAGATACAACGTATAACGTTATGTACTATGACGATATAACGTATAACGTTATAGTCTACTACGATATAACGTATAACGATATATACTATTACGTTATAACGTATAACGTTATATACTATTACGATATAACGTATAACGTTATAGACTATTACGTTATAACGTATAACGTTATATACTATTCAGATATAACGAATAACGTAATATACCAGGCAGATATATTGTTATATACTATGGAGACAAAACGTATAACGTTATATACTATTACGATATAAAGTGTAACGTTATATAGTATTACGATATAGGGTATAACATTATGTACTACTACTATATAACGTATAACGTTATATACTACTACGATATAACGTATAACGTTATATACTATTACTTTATAACGTATAACGTTATATAGTACTACGATATAGGGTATAACGTTATATACTACTGAGATATCACGTATAACGTTATATACTACAACGTTATAGAGTATAACGTTATATAGTATGCCGATATGGCGTACAACGTTATATAGTATTACGATATAGCGTGTAACCTTATATACTATTGAGATATAACGTATAACGTTGCGTACTATTGAGATATAACGTATAACGTTATATACTACTACGTTATAGCGTATAACGTTATATACTATTACGATATGAAGTATAACGGTATATACTATTGAGGTGAAACGAATAACGTTATATACTACTACGATGTAACGTATAACGTTATATACTACTGAGATATAACGTACAACGTTATATACTATTGAGATATAACGTATATCGTTATATACTACTACGATGTAACGTATAACGTTATATACTACTACGATATAACGTATAACGTTATATAGTATTACGATATAACGTATAACGTAATATACTACTACGATATAACGTATAACGTTATATACTAATACGTTATAGCGTGTAACGTTATATACTATTACGATATAACGTATAACGTTATACAGCATTACGATATAGCGTATAACGTTATATAGTGTTACGATATAGTGTATAACGTTATATACTACTACTTTATAACGTATAACGTTATATACTACTACGATATAACGTATAACGTTATATACTACTACGATATAACGTATAACGTTATATGCTATTCAGATATAACGAATACCGTAATATACCAGGCAGATATATTGTTATATACTATGGAGGCAGAATGTATAACGTTATATACAACTACGATATAACGCATAACGTTATATACTATTGAGATACAACGTATAACGTTATGTACTATGACGATATAACGTATAACGTTATAGTCTACTACGATATAACGTATAACGATATATACTATTACGTTATAACGTATAACGTTATATACTATTACGATATAACGTATAACGTTATAGACTATTACGTTATAACGTATAACGTTATATACTATTCAGATATAACGAATAACGTAATATACCAGGCAGATATATTGTTATATACTATGGAGACAAAACGTATAACGTTATATACTATTACGATATAAAGTGTAACGTTATATAGTATTACGATATAGGGTATAACATTATGTACTACTACTATATAACGTATAACGTTATATACTACTACGATATAACGTATAACGTTATATACTATTACTTTATAACGTATAACGTTATATAGTACTACGATATAGGGTATAACGTTATATACTACTGAGATATCACGTATAACGTTATATACTACAACGTTATAGAGTATAACGTTATATAGTATGCCGATATGGCGTACAACGTTATATAGTATTACGATATAGCGTGTAACCTTATATACTATTGAGATATAACGTATAACGTTGCGTACTATTGAGATATAACGTATAACGTTATATACTACTACGTTATAGCGTATAACGTTATATACTATTACGATATGAAGTATAACGTTATATACTATTGAGGTGAAACGAATAACGTTATATACTACTACGATGTAACGTATAACGTTATATACTACTGAGATATAACGTACAACGTTATATACTATTGAGATATAACGTATATCGTTATATACTACTACGATGTAACGTATAACGTTATATACTACTACGATATAACGTATAACGTTATATAGTATTACGATATAACGTATAACGTAATATACTACTACGATATAACGTATAACGTTATATACTAATACGTTATAGCGTGTAACGTTATATACTATTACGATATAACGTATAACGTTATATAGTATTACGATATAGCGTATAAAGTTATATACTAATACGATATAACGTATGACGTTATATACTAATACGATATAACGTATAACGTTATATACTATTACTTTATAACGTATAACGTTATATAGTACTACGATATAGGGTATAACGTTATATACTACTGAGATATCACGTATAACGTTATATACTATTACGATATAACGTATGACGTTATATACTATGACGATATAAAGTATAACGTTATATAATATTACGATGTAGGGTATAACGTTGTATACTATTACGATATAACGTATACCGTTATATACTATTACGATATAACGTATAACGTTATATACTAATACGATCTAACGTATGACGTTATATACAATGACGATACAACGTATAACGTTATATAATATTACGATATAGGGTATAACGCTATATACTATTGACGTGTAACGTATAACGTTATATACTACTACGATGTAACGTACAACGTTATATACTACTACGATATAATGTATAACGCTATATACTACTATGGTATAACGTAACACGTAATATACTATTACGTTATATCGTATAACGTTATACACTATTACGATATGGCGTATAACGTTATATACTACTACGACATAACGTATGACGTTATATACTATTCAGATATAACGAATAAAGTAATATACCAGGCAGATATATTGTTATAATCTATGGAGACAAAATGTATAACGTTATATACTATTACGACATAAAGTGTAACGTTATATAGTATTACGATATAGGATATAACATTATGTACTACTACTATATAACGTATAACGTTATATACTACTACGATATAACGTATAACGTTATATACTATTACTTTATAACGTATAGCCTTATATACTATAGAGATATGACGTATAACGATATATGCTAATACGTTATAGCGTATAACGTTATATAGTATTACGATATAGCGTATATCGTTATATACTATTGAGATATAACGTTTAACGTTATGTACTATGACGATATAAAGTGTAACGTTATATACTATTACGTTTTAGCGTATAACGTTATACAGCATTACGATATAGCGTATAACGTTATATAGTGTTACGATATAGTGTATAACGTTATATACTACTACTTTATAACGTATAACGTTATATACTACTACGATATAACGTATAACGTTATATACTACTACGATATAACGTATAACGTTATATACTACTACGATATAACGTATAACGTTATATGCTATTCAGATATAGCGAATACCGTAATATACCAGGCAGATATATTGTTATATACTATGGAGGCAGAATGTATAACGTTATATACAACTACGAAATAACGCATAACGTTATATACTATTGAGATACAACGTATAACGTTATGTACTATGACGATATAACGTATAACGTTATACTCTACTACGATATAACGTATAACGATATATACTATTACGTTATAACGTATAACGTTATATACTATTACGATATAACGTATAACGTTATATACTATTAAGTTATAACGTATAACGTTATATACTATTCAGATATAACGAATAACGTAATATACCAGGCAGATATATTGTTATATACTATGGAGACAAAACCTATAACGTTATATACTATTACGATATAAAGTGTAACGTTATATAGTATTACGATATAGGGTATAACATTATGTACTACTACTATATAACGTATAACGTTATATACTACTACGATATAACGTATAACGTTATATACTATTACTTTATAACGTATAACGTTATATAGTACTACGATATAGGGTATAACGTTATATACTACTGAGATATCACGTATAACGTTATATACTACAACGTTATAGAGTATAACGTTATATAGTATGCCCATATGGCGTACAACGTTATATAGTATTACGATATAGCGTGTAACCTTATATACTATTGAGATATAACGTATAACGTTATGTACTATTGAGATATAACGTATAACGTTATATACTACTACGTTATAGCGTATAACGTTATATACTATTACGATATGAAGTATAACGTTATATACTATTGAGGTGAAACGAATAACGTTATATACTACTACGATGTAACGTATAACGTTATATACTACTGAGATATAACGTACAACGTTATATACTATTGAGATATAACGTATATCGTTATATACTACTACGATGTAACGTATAACGTTATATACTACTACGATATAACGTATAACGTTATATAGTATTACGATATAACGTATAACGTAATATACTACTACGATATAACGTATAACGTTATATACTAATACGTTATAGCGTGTAACGTTATATACTATTACGATATAACGTATAACGTTATATAGTATTACGATATAGCGTATAAAGTTATATACTAATACGATATAACGTATGACGTTATATACTAATACGTTATAGCGTGTAACGTTATATACTATTACGTTCTAACGTAAAACGTTATATACTATTACGTTATAACGTATAACGTTATATACTAATACGTTATAGCGTGTAACGTTATATACTATTACGATATAACGTATGACGTTATATACTATGACGATATAAAGTATAACGTTATATTATTACGATATAGGGTATAACGTTGTATACTATTACGATATAACGTATAACGTTATATACTATTACGATATAACGTATAACGTTATATACTAATACGATATAACGTATGACGTTATATACAATGACGATACAACGTATAACGTTATATACTACTACGATATAACGTATGACGTTATGTACTAATACGTTATAGCGTGTAAAGTTATATACTATTACGATATAACGTATGACGCTATATACTATGACGATATAAAGTATAACGTTATATAATATTACGATATAGGGTATAACGTTGTATACTATTACGATATAACGTATAACGTTATATACTATTACGTTATATGGTATAACGTTAAATACCATTACGTTCTAGCGTATAACGTTATATACTATTACGATATAACGTATAACGTTATATACTACTACGATATAACGTATGACGTTATATACTAATACGTTATAGCGTGTAACATTATATACTATTACGATATAACGTATAACGTTATATAGTATTACGATATAGCGTATAACGTTATATACTAATACGATATAACGTATGACGTTATATACTAATACGTTATAGCGTGTAACGTTATATACTATTACGATATAACGTATAACGTTATATACTACTACGATATATCGTATGACGTTATATACTAATACGTTATAGCGTGTAACGTTATATACTATTACGATATAACGTATGACGTTATATACTATGACGATATAAAGTATAACGTTATATAATATTACGATATAGGGTATAACGTTGTATACTATTACGATATAACGTATAACGTTATATACTATTACGATATAACGTATAACGTTATATACTAATACGGTATAACGTATGAAGTTATATACAATGACGATACAACGTATAACGTTATATAATATTACGATATAGGGTATAACGTTATATACTATTACGATATAACGTATAACGTTATATACTACTACGATGTAACGTACAACGCTATATACTACTACGATATAATGTATAACGCTATGTACTACTATGGTATGACGTAACACGTTATATACTATTACGTTATATCGTATAACGTTATACACTATTACGTTATAACGTATAACGTTATATAGAATTACGATATGGCGTATAACGTTATATACTACTACGATATAACGTATGACGTTATATACTATGACGATATAAAGTATAACGTTATATAATATTACGATATAGGGTATAACGTTGTATACTATTACGATATAACGTATAACGTTATATACTACTACGATGTAACGTATAACGTTATATACTACTACGATATAACGTATAACGTTATATACTATTGAGATATAACGTATAACGTTATGTACTATGACGATATATCGTATAACGTTATATACTATTACGTCATAACGTATAACGTTTTATAGTACTACGATATAGGGTAAAACGTTATATACTATTGAGGTGTAACGTATAACGTTATATACTACTACGATGTAACGTACAACGTTATATACTACTACGATATAATGTATAACGCTATATACTACTATGGTATAACGTAACACGTAATATACTATTACGTTATATCGTATAACGTTATACACTATTACGATATGGCGTATAACGTTATATACTACTACGACATAACGTATGACGTTATATACTATGACGATATAAAGTATAACGTTATATAATATTACGATATAGGGTATAACGTTATATACTATTACGATATAACGTATAACGTTATATACTACTACGATATAACGTATATCGTTATAAACTACTACGATATAACTTATGACGTTATATACTAATACGCTATAGCGTGTAACGTTATATACTATTACGATATAACGTATAGCGTTATATAGTATTACGATACAGCGTATAACTCTGTATAGTATTACGATATAACGTATAACGTTATATACTACTAAGATATAACGTATGACGTTATATACTAATACGTCATAGCGTGTAACGTTATATACTATTACGATATAACGTATGACGTTATATACTATGACGATATAAAGTATAACGTTATATAATATTACGATATAGGGTATAACGTTGTATACTATTACGATATAACGTATAACGTTATATACTATTACGATATAACGTATAACGTTATATAGTATTACGATATGGCGTATAACGTTATATACTATCACGTTATAGCGTATAACGTTATATAGCATTACGATATAGCGTATAACGATATATACTATTACGATAAATCGTATAACGTTATATACTATTACGATATAACGTATAACATTATATACTGCTACGATATAACGTAGGACGTTATATACTAATACGTTATAGCGTGTAACGTTATATACTATTACGATATAACGTATAACGTTATATAGTATTACGATATAGCGTATAACCATATATACTATTACGTCATAGCGTGTAACTTTAGATACTACTACGATATAACGTACAACGTTATATACTATTACTTTATAACGTATAGCGTTATATACTATAGAGATATGACGTATAACGTTATATGCTAATACGTTATAGCGTATAACGTTATATAGTATTACGATATAGCGTATATCGTTATATACTATTGAGATATAACGTTTAACGTTATGTACTATGACGATATAAAGTGTAACGTTATATACTATTACGTTTTAGCGTATAACGTTATACAGCATTACGATATAACGTATAACGTTATATAGTGTTACGATATAGGGTATAACGTTATATACTATTCAGGTATAACGTATAACATTATATACTACTACGATATATCGTTGAACGTTATATACTATTACGTTATAGTGTATAACGTTATATAGTATTACGATATAGAGCATAACGTTATACACTATTAGGTTAGAACGTATGACTTTATATACTACTACGATATAACGTATAACGTTATATACTATTGATATACAACGTATAACGTTATGTACTATGACGATATAACGTATAACGTTATATACTACTACGATATAACGTATAACGTTATATACTACTACGATATATCGTTGAACGTTATATACTATTACGTTATAGTGTATAACGTTATATAGTATTACGATATAGAGCATAACGTTATACACTATTAGGTTAGAACGTATGACTTTATATACTACTACGATATAACGTATAACGTTATATACTATTGATATACAACGTATAACGTTATGTACTATGACGATATAACGTATAACGTTATATACTATTACGATATAACGTATAACGTTATATACTATTACGATATAACGTATAACGTTATATACTATTACGATATAACGTATAACGTTATATACTATTACGTTATAACTTATAACGTTATATACTATTCAGATATAACGAATAACGTTATGTACTATGACGATATAACGTATAACGTTATATACTATAACGTCATAACGTATAACGTTTTATAGTATTAGGATATAGGGTGTAACGTTATATACTATTGAGGTGTAACGAGTAACGTTATATACTACTACGATGTAACGTACAACGTTATATACTACTACGATATAACGTACAACGTTATATACTATTGAGATATAACGTATAACGTTATGTACTATGACGATATATCGTATAACGTTATATACTATTACGTCATAACGTCTAACGTTTTATATTATTACGATATAGGCTAAAACGTTATATACTATTGAGGTGTAACGTATAACGTTACATACTACTACGATGTAACGTAAAACGTTATATACTACTACGATATAATGTATAACGCTATATACTACTATGGTATAACGTAACACGTTATATATTATTACGTTATATCGTATAACGTTATACACTATTACGGTGTAACGTATAACGTTATATAGAATTACGATATGACGTATAACGTTATATACTACTACGATATAACGTATGACGTTATATACTATGACGATATAAAGTATAACGTTATATAATATTACGATGTAGGGTATAACGTTATATACTATTACGATATAGCGTATAACGTTGTATACTATTACGATATAACGTATAACGTTATATACTACTACCATATAACGTATGACGTTATATACTAATACGTTATAGCGTGTAACGTTATATACTATTACGATATAACGTATGACATTATATACTATGACGATATAAAGTATAACGTTATATAATATTACGATATAGGGTATAACGTTGTATACTATTACGATATAACGTATAACGTTATATACTATTACGATATAACGTATAACGATATATACTAATACGATATAACGTATGACGTTATATACAATGACGATACAACGTATAACGTTATATACTACGACGATATAACGTATAACGTTATATGCTATTCAGATATAGCGAATACCGTAATATACCAGGCAGATATATTGTTATATACTATGGAGGCAGAATGTATAACGTTATATACAACTACGAAATAACGCATAACGTTATATACTATTGAGATACAACGTATAACGTTATGTACTATGACGATATAACGTATAACGTTATACTCTACTACGATATAACGTATAACGATATATACTATTACGTTATAACGTATAACGTTATATACTATTACGATATAACGTATAACGTTATATACTATTAAGTTATAACGTATAACGTTATATACTATTCAGATATAACGAATAACGTAATATACCAAGCAGATATATTGTTATATACTATGGAGACAAAACCTATAACGTTATATACTATTACGATATAAAGTGTAACGTTATATAGTATTACGATATAGGGTATAACATTATGTACTACTACTATATAACGTATAACGTTATATACTACTACGATATAACGTATAACGTTATATACTATTACTTTATAACGTATAACGTTATATAGTACTACGATATAGGGTATAACGTTATATACTACTGAGATATCACGTATAACGTTATATACTACAACGTTATAGAGTATAACGTTATATAGTATGCCCATATGGCGTACAACGTTATATAGTATTACGATATAGCGTGTAACCTTATATACTATTGAGATATAACGTATAACGTTATGTACTATTGAGATATAACGTATAACGTTATATACTACTACGTTATAGCGTATAACGTTATATACTATTACGATATGAAGTATAACGTTATATACTATTGAGGTGAAACGAATAACGTTATATACTACTACGATGTAACGTATAACGTTATATACTACTGAGATATAACGTACAACGTTATATACTATTGAGATATAACGTATATCGTTATATACTACTACGATGTAACGTATAACGTTATATACTACTACGATATAACGTATAACGTTATATAGTATTACGATATAACGTATAACGTAATATACTACTACGATATAACGTATAACGTTATATACTAATACGTTATAGCGTGTAACGTTATATACTATTACGATATAACGTATAACGTTATATAGTATTACGATATAGCGTATAAAGTTATATACTAATACGATATAACGTATGACGTTATATACTAATACGTTATAGCGTGTAACGTTATATACTATTACGTTCTAACGTAAAACGTTATATACTATTACGTTATAACGTATAACGTTATATACTAATACGTTATAGCGTGTAACGTTATATACTATTACGATATAACGTATGACGTTATATACTATGACGATATAAAGTATAACGTTATATTATTACGATATAGGGTATAACGTTGTATACTATTACGATATAACGTATAACGTTATATACTATTACGATATAACGTATAACGTTATATACTAATACGATATAACGTATGACGTTATATACAATGACGATACAACGTATAACGTTATATACTACTACGATATAACGTATGACGTTATGTACTAATACGTTATAGCGTGTAAAGTTATATACTATTACGATATAACGTATGACGCTATATACTATGACGATATAAAGTATAACGTTATATAATATTACGATATAGGGTATAACGTTGTATACTATTACGATATAACGTATAACGTTATATACTATTACGTTATATGGTATAACGTTAAATACCATTACGTTCTAGCGTATAACGTTATATACTATTACGATATAACGTATAACGTTATATACTACTACGATATAACGTATGACGTTATATACTAATACGTTATAGCGTGTAACATTATATACTATTACGATATAACGTATAACGTTATATAGTATTACGATATAGCGTATAACGTTATATACTAATACGATATAACGTATGACGTTATATACTAATACGTTATAGCGTGTAACGTTATATACTATTACGATATAACGTATAACGTTATATACTACTACGATATATCGTATGACGTTATATACTAATACGTTATAGCGTGTAACGTTATATACTATTACGATATAACGTATGACGTTATATACTATGACGATATAAAGTATAACGTTATATAATATTACGATATAGGGTATAACGTTGTATACTATTACGATATAACGTATAACGTTATATACTATTACGATATAACGTATAACGTTATATACTAATACGGTATAACGTATGAAGTTATATACAATGACGATACAACGTATAACGTTATATAATATTACGATATAGGGTATAACGTTATATACTATTACGATATAACGTATAACGTTATATACTACTACGATGTAACGTACAACGCTATATACTACTACGATATAATGTATAACGCTATGTACTACTATGGTATGACGTAACACGTTATATACTATTACGTTATATCGTATAACGTTATACACTATTACGTTATAACGTATAACGTTATATAGAATTACGATATGGCGTATAACGTTATATACTACTACGATATAACGTATGACGTTATATACTATGACGATATAAAGTATAACGTTATATAATATTACGATATAGGGTATAACGTTGTATACTATTACGATATAACGTATAACGTTATATACTACTACGATGTAACGTATAACGTTATATACTACTACGATATAACGTATAACGTTATATACTATTGAGATATAACGTATAACGTTATGTACTATGACGATATATCGTATAACGTTATATACTATTACGTCATAACGTATAACGTTTTATAGTACTACGATATAGGGTAAAACGTTATATACTATTGAGGTGTAACGTATAACGTTATATACTACTACGATGTAACGTACAACGTTATATACTACTACGATATAATGTATAACGCTATATACTACTATGGTATAACGTAACACGTAATATACTATTACGTTATATCGTATAACGTTATACACTATTACGATATGGCGTATAACGTTATATACTACTACGACATAACGTATGACGTTATATACTATGACGATATAAAGTATAACGTTATATAATATTACGATATAGGGTATAACGTTATATACTATTACGATATAACGTATAACGTTATATACTACTACGATATAACGTATATCGTTATAAACTACTACGATATAACTTATGACGTTATATACTAATACGCTATAGCGTGTAACGTTATATACTATTACGATATAACGTATAGCGTTATATAGTATTACGATACAGCGTATAACTCTGTATAGTATTACGATATAACGTATAACGTTATATACTACTAAGATATAACGTATGACGTTATATACTAATACGTCATAGCGTGTAACGTTATATACTATTACGATATAACGTATGACGTTATATACTATGACGATATAAAGTATAACGTTATATAATATTACGATATAGGGTATAACGTTGTATACTATTACGATATAACGTATAACGTTATATACTATTACGATATAACGTTATACGTTATATCGTATTACGATATGGCGTATAACGTTATATACTATCACGTTATAGCGTATAACGTTATATAGCATTACGATATAGCGTATAACGATATATACTATTACGATAAATCGTATAACGTTATATACTATTACGATATAACGTATAACATTATATACTGCTACGATATAACGTAGGACGTTATATACTAATACGTTATAGCGTGTAACGTTATATACTATTACGATATAACGTATAACGTTATATAGTATTACGATATAGCGTATAACCATATATACTATTACGTCATAGCGTGTAACTTTAGATACTACTACGATATAACGTACAACGTTATATACTATTACTTTATAACGTATAGCGTTATATACTATAGAGATATGACGTATAACGTTATATGCTAATACGTTATAGCGTATAACGTTATATAGTATTACGATATAGCGTATATCGTTATATACTATTGAGATATAACGTTTAACGTTATGTACTATGACGATATAAAGTGTAACGTTATATACTATTACGTTTTAGCGTATAACGTTATACAGCATTACGATATAACGTATAACGTTATATAGTGTTACGATATAGGGTATAACGTTATATACTATTCAGGTATAACGTATAACATTATATACTACTACGATATATCGTTGAACGTTATATACTATTACGTTATAGTGTATAACGTTATATAGTATTACGATATAGAGCATAACGTTATACACTATTAGGTTAGAACGTATGACTTTATATACTACTACGATATAACGTATAACGTTATATACTATTGATATACAACGTATAACGTTATGTACTATGACGATATAACGTATAACGTTATATACTACTACGATATAACGTATAACGTTATATACTACTACGATATATCGTTGAACGTTATATACTATTACGTTATAGTGTATAACGTTATATAGTATTACGATATAGAGCATAACGTTATACACTATTAGGTTAGAACGTATGACTTTATATACTACTACGATATAACGTATAACGTTATATACTATTGATATACAACGTATAACGTTATGTACTATGACGATATAACGTATAACGTTATATACTATTACGATATAACGTATAACGTTATATACTATTACGATATAACGTATAACGTTATATACTATTACGATATAACGTATAACGTTATATACTATTACGTTATAACTTATAACGTTATATACTATTCAGATATAACGAATAACGTTATGTACTATGACGATATAACGTATAACGTTATATACTATAACGTCATAACGTATAACGTTTTATAGTATTAGGATATAGGGTGTAACGTTATATACTATTGAGGTGTAACGAGTAACGTTATATACTACTACGATGTAACGTACAGCGTTATATACTACTACGATATAACGTACAACGTTATATACTATTGAGATATAACGTATAACGTTATGTACTATGACGATATATCGTATAACGTTATATACTATTACGTCATAACGTCTAACGTTTTATATTATTACGATATAGGCTAAAACGTTATATACTATTGAGGTGTAACGTATAACGTTACATACTACTACGATGTAACGTAAAACGTTATATACTACTACGATATAATGTATAACGCTATATACTACTATGGTATAACGTAACACGTTATATATTATTACGTTATATCGTATAACGTTATACACTATTACGGTGTAACGTATAACGTTATATAGAATTACGATATGACGTATAACGTTATATACTACTACGATATAACGTATGACGTTATATACTATGACGATATAAAGTATAACGTTATATAATATTACGATGTAGGGTATAACGTTATATACTATTACGATATAACGTATAACGTTGTATACTATTACGATATAACGTATAACGTTATATACTACTACCATATAACGTATGACGTTATATACTAATACGTTATAGCGTGTAACGTTATATACTATTACGATATAACGTATGACATTATATACTATGACGATATAAAGTATAACGTTATATAATATTACGATATAGGGTATAACGTTGTATACTATTACGATATAACGTATAACGTTATATACTATTACGATATAACGTATAACGTTATATACTATTACTTTATAACGTATAACGTTATATAGTACTACGATATAGGGTATAACGTTATATACTACTGAGATATCACGTATAACGTTATATACTACAACGTTATAGAGTATAACGTTATATAGTATTCCGATATGGCGTACAACGTTATATAGTATTACGATATGGGGTGTAACCTTATATACTATTGAGGTATAACGTATAACGTTATATACTACTACGTTATAGCGTATAACGTTATATACTATTACGATATGAAGTATAACGTTATATACTATTGAGGTGTAACGAATAACGTTATATACTACTACGATGTAACGTATAACGTTATATACTACTAAGATATAACGTATGACGTTATATACTAATACGTCATAGCGTGTAACGTTATATACTATTACGATATAACGTATGACGTTATATACTATGACGATATAAAGTATAACGTTATATAATATTACGATATAGGGTATAACGTTGTATACTATTACGATATAACGTATAACGTTATATACTATTACGATATAACGTATAACGTTATATAGTATTACGATATGGCGTATAACGTTATATACTATCACGTTATAGCGTATAACGTTATATAGCATTACGATATAGCGTATAACGATATATACTATTACGATAAATCGTATAACGTTATATACTATTACGATATAACGTATAACATTATATACTGCTACGATATAACGTAGGACGTTATATACTAATACGTTATAGCGTGTAACGTTATATACTATTACGATATAACGTATAACGTTATATAGTATTACGATATAGCGTATAACCATATATACTATTACGTCATAGCGTGTAACTTTAGATACTACTACGATATAACGTACAACGTTATATACTATTACTTTATAACGTATAGCGTTATATACTATAGAGATATGACGTATAACGTTATATGCTAATACGTTATAGCGTATAACGTTATATAGTATTACGATATAGCGTATATCGTTATATACTATTGAGATATAACGTTTAACGTTATGTACTATGACGATATAAAGTGTAACGTTATATACTATTACGATATAACGTATAACGTTATATACTATTACGATATAACGTATAACGTTATATACTATTACGTTATAACGTATAACGTTATATACTATTCAGATATAACGAATAACGTTATGTACTATGACGATATAACGTATAACGTTATATACTATAACGTCATAACGTATAACGTTTTATAGTATTAGGATATAGGGTGTAACGTTATATACTATTGAGGTGTAACGAGTAACGTTATATACTACTACGATGTAACGTACAGCGTTATATACTACTACGATATAACGTACAACGTTATATACTATTGAGATATAACGTATAACGTTATGTACTATGACGATATATCGTATAACGTTATATACTATTACGTCATAACGTCTAACGTTTTATAGTATTACGATATAGGCTAAAACGTTATATACTATTGAGGTGTAACGTATAACGTTACATACTACTACGATGTAACGTAAAACGTTATATACTACTACGATATAATGTATAACGCTATATACTACTATGGTATAACGTAACACGTTATATATTATTACGTTATATCGTATAACGTTATACACTATTACGGTGTAACGTATAACGTTATATAGAATTACGATATGACGTATAACGTTATATACTACTACGATATAACGTATGACGTTATATACTATGACGATATAAAGTATAACGTTATATAATATTACGATGTAGGGTATAACGTTATATACTATTACGATATAACGTATAACGTTGTATACTATTACGATATAACGTATAACGTTATATACTACTACCATATAACGTATGACGTTATATACTAATACGTTATAGCGTGTAACGTTATATACTATTACGATATAACGTATGACATTATATACTATGACGATATAAAGTATAACGTTATATAATATTACGATATAGGGTATAACGTTGTATGCTATTACGATATAACGTATAACGTTATATACTATTACGATATAACGTATAACGTTATATACTAATACGATATAACGTATGACGTTATATACAATGACGATACAACGTATAACGTTATATACTACGACGATGTAACGTATAACGTTATATACTACTACGATATAACGTATAACGTTATATACTATTGAGATATAACGTATAACGTTATATAGTATTACGATATAGCGTATAACGTTATATACTAATACGGTATAACGTATGACGTTATATACTAATACGTTATAGCGTGTAACGTTATATACTATTACTATATAACGTATAACGTTATATACTACTACGATATAACGTATGACGTTATATACTAATACGTTATAGCGTGTTACGTTATATACAATGACGATACAACGTATAACGTTATATAATATTACGATATAGGGTATAACGTTATATACTATTAAGATATTACGTATAACGTTATATAATATTACGATATAATGTATAACGTTATATACTATTACTTTATAACGTATAACGTTATATAGTACTACGATATAGGGTATAACGTTATATACTACTGAGATATCACGTATAACGTTATATACTACAACGTTATAGAGTATAACGTTATATAGTATTCCGATATGGCGTACAACGTTATATAGTATTACGATATGGGGTGTAACCTTATATACTATTGAGGTATAACGTATAACGTTATATACTACTACGTTATAGCGTATAACGTTATATACTATTACGATATGAAGTATAACGTTATATACTATTGAGGTGTAACGAATAACGTTATATACTACTACGATGTAACGTATAACGTTATATACTACTGAGATATAACGTACAACGTTATATACTATTGAGATATAACGTATAACGTTATATACTACTACGATGTAACGTATAACGTTATATACTACTACGATATAACGTATAACGTTATATAGTATTACGATATAACGTATAACGTTATATAGTATTACGATATAACGTATAACGTAATATACTACTACGATATAACGTATAACGTTATATACTAATACGTTATAGCGTGTAACGTTATATACTATTACGATATAACGTATGACGTTATATACTAATACGTTATAGCGTGTAACGTTATATAGTATTACGATATAGCGTATAACTCTGTATAGTATTACGATATAGGGTATAACGTTATAGAGTATTGAGGTATAACGTATATCGTTATGTACTACTACGATATAACGTATAACGTTATATACTATTACGATATAACGTATATCGTTATATACTATTACGTTATATCGTATAACGTTAAATACCATTACGTTCTAGCGTATAACGTTATATACTACTACGATATAACATATGACGTTATATACTAATACGTTATAGCGTGTAACGTTATATACTACTACGATATAACGTATGACGTTATATACTAATACGTTATAGCGTGTAACGTTATATACTATTACGATATAACGTATGACGATATATACTAATACGTTATAGCGTGTTACGTTATATACAATGACGTTACAACGTATAACGTTATATAATATTACGATATAGGGTATAACGTTATATACTATTACGATATTACGTATAACGTTATATAATATTACGATATAATGTATAACGTTATATACTATTACTTTATAACGTATAACGTTATATAGTACCACGATATAGGGTATAACGTTATATACTACTGAGATATCACGTATAACGTTATATACTACAACGTTATAGAGTATAACGTTATATAGTATTCCGATATGGCGTACAACGTTATATAGTATTACGATATGGGGTGTAACCTTATATACTATTGAGGTATAACGTATAACGTTATATACTACTACGATGTAACGTATAACGTTATATACTACTACGATATAACGTATAACGTTATATACTATTGAGATATAACGTATAACGTTATGTACTATGACGATATATCGTATAACGTTATATACTATTACGTCATAACGTATAACGTTTTATAGTATTATGATATAGGCTAAAACGTTATATAGTATTGAGGTGTAACGTATAACGTTACATACTACTACGATGTAACGTACAACGTTATATACTACTACGATATAATGTATAACGCTATATACTACTATGGTATAACGTAACACGTTATATACTATTACGTTATATCGTATAACGTTAAATACCATTACGTTCTAGCGTATAACGTTATATACTATTACGATATAACGTATAACGTTATATACTACTACGATATAACGTATGACGTTATATACTAATACGTTATAGCGTGTAACGTTATTACGATATAACGTATAACGTTATATAGTATTACGATATAGCGTATAACGTTATATACTAATACGATATAACGTATGACGTTATATACTAATACGTTATAGCGTGTAACGTTATATACTATTACGATATAACGTATAACGTTATATACTACTACGATATAACGTATGACGTTATGTACTAATACGTTATAGCGTGTAACGTTATATACTATTACGATATAACGTATGACGTTATATACTATGACGATATAAAGTATAACGTTATATAATATTACGATATAGGGTATAACGTTGTATACTATTACGATATAACGTATAACGTTATATACTATTACGATATAACGTATAACGTTATATACTAATACGATATAACGTATGACGTTATATACAATGACGATACAACGTATAACGTTATATAATATTACGATATAGGGTATAACGTTATATACTATTACGATATTACGTATAACGCTATATAATATTACGATATAATGTATAACGTTATATACTATTACTTTATAACGTATAACGTTATATAGTACTACGATATAGGGTATAACGTTATATACTACTGAGATATCACGTATAACGTTATATACTACAACGTTATAGAGTATAACGTTATATAGTATTCCGATATGGCGTACAACGTTATATAGTATTACGATATGGGGTGTAACCTTATATACTATTGAGGTATAACGTATAACGTTATATACTACTGCGATATATCGTATAACGTTATATACGATTACGTTCTGGTGTACAACGTTGCATAGTATTGCGATATAACGAATAGCGCTATATACCATTGCGATATAAGGTTATAAACTATTGAGATATAACGTATAAGGTTCTGCACTAATAAGTTATAGCGTATAACGTTATATAGTATTACGATATGGCGTATAACGTTATATACTATTACGATATAACGTATAACATTATATACTGCTACGATATAACGTAGGACGTTATATACTAATACGTTATAGCGTGTAACGTTATATACTATTACGATATAACGTATAACGTTATATAATATTACGATATAGGGTATAACGTTATTACGATATAACGTATAACGTTATATAGTATTACGATATAGCGTATAACGTTATATACTAATACGATATAACGTATGACGTTATATACTAATACGTTATAGCGTATAACCATATATACTATTACGTCATAGCGTGTAACGTTAGATACTACTACGATATAACGTATAACGTTATATACTATTACTTTATAACGTATAGCGTTATATACTATAGAGATATGACGTATAACGTTATATGCTAATACATTATAGCGTATAACGTTATATAGTATTACGATATAGGGTATATCGTTATATACTATTACGTTATATCGTATAACGTTGAATACCATTACGTTCTAGCGTATAACGTTATATACTATTACGATATAACGTATAACGTTATATACTACTACGATATAACGTATGACGTTATATACTAATACGTTATAGCGTGTAACGTTATATACAATGACGATACAACGTATAACGTTATATAATATTACGATATAGGGTATAACGTTATATACTATTACGATATTACGTATAACGTTATATAATATTACGATATAACGTATAACGTTATATACTATTACTTTATAACGTATAACGTTATATAGTACTACGATATAGGGTATAACGTTATATACTACTGAGATATCACGTATAACGTTATATACTACAACGTTACAGAGTATAACGTTATATAGTATTCCGATATGGCGTACAACGTTATATAGTATTACGATATAGCGTATAACCATATATACTACTACGTCATAGCGTGTAACGTTAGATACTACTACGATATAACGTATAACGTTATATACTATTACTTTATAACGTATAGCGTTATATACTATAGAGATATGACGTATAACGTTATATGCTAATACGTTATAGCGTATAACGTTATATAGTATTACGATATAGTGTATATCGTTATATACTACTACGTTATATCGTATAACGTTAAATACCATTACGTTCTAGCGTATAACGTTATATACTACTACGGTATAACGTATGACGTTATATACTAATACGTTATAGCGTGTAACGTTATATACTACTACGATATAACGTATAACGTTATATACTACTACGATATAACGTATAACGTTATATACTACTACGATATAACGTATAACGTTATGTACTATTGAGATATAACGTATAACGTTATGTACTATTGAGATATAACGTATAACGTTATATACTATTACGTTATAAAGTATAACATTATATAGTATTACGATATTGAGTATAACGTTATATACTATTGAGATATAACGTATAACGTTATGTACTATTGAGATATAACGTATAACGTTATGTACTATTGAGATATAACGTATAACGTTATATACTACTACGTTATAGCGTATAACGTTATATACTATTGAGATATAACGTATAACGTTATGTACTATGACGATATATCGTATAACGTTATATACTATTACGTCATAACGTATAACGTTATATACTATTACGATATAACGTATAACGTTATATACTACTACGTTATAGCGTATAACGTTATATACTATTGAGATATAACGTATAACGTTATGTACTATGACGATATATCGTATAACTTTATATACTATTACGTCATAACGTATAACGTTATATACTATTACGATATAACGTATAACGTTATATACTATTCAGATATAACGAATAACGTAATATACCAGGCAGATATATTGTTATATACTTTGGAGACAAAACGTATAACGTTATATACTATTACGATATAAAGTGTAACGTTATATAGTATTACGATATAGGGTATAACATTATGTACTGCTACTATATAACGTATAACGTTATATACTACTACGATATAACGTATAACGTTATATACTACTACGATATAACGTATAACGTTATGTACTATTGAGATATAACGTATAACGTTATATACTACTACGTTATAGCGTATAACGTTATATACTATTGAGATATAACGTATAACGTTATGTACTATGACGATATATCGTATAACGTTATATACTATTACGTCATAACGTATAACGTTATATACTATTACGTTATAACGTATAACGTTATATACTATTACGATATAACGTATAACGTTATGTACTATGACGATATATCGTATAACGTTATATACTATTACGTCATAACGTATAACGTTATATACTATTACGATATAACGTATAACGTTATATACTACTACGTTATAGCGTATAACGTTATATACTATTGAGATATAACGTATAACGTTATGTACTATGACGATATATCGTATAACTTTATATACTATTACGTCATAACGTATAACGTTATATACTATTACGATATAACGTATAACGTTATATACTATTCAGATATAACGAATAACGTAATATACCAGGCAGATCTATTGTTATATACTTTGGAGACAAAACGTATAACGTTATATACTATTACGATATAAAGTGTAACGTTATATAGTATTACGATATAGGGTATAACATTATGTACTACTACTATATAACGTATAACGTTATATACTACTACGATATAACGTATAACGTTATGTACTATTGAGATATAACGTATAACGTTATATACTACTACGTTATAGCGTATAACGTTATATACTATTGAGATATAACGTATAACGTTATGTACTATGACGATATATCGTATAACGTTATATACTATTACGTCATAACGTATAACGTTATATACTATTACGTTATAACGTATAACGTTATATACTATTACGATATAACGTATAACGTTATGTACTATGACGATATATCGTATAACGTTATATACTATTACGTCATAACGTATAACGTTTTATAGTATTACGATATAGGATAAAACGTTATATACTATTGAGGTGTAACGTATAACGTTATATACTACTACGATATAACGTATAACGTTATGTACTATGACGATATATCGTATAACGTTATATACTATTACGTCATAACGTATAACGTTATATACTATTACGATATAACGTATAACGTTATGTACTATGACGATATATCGTATAACGTTATATACTATTACGTCATAACGTATAACGTTTTATAGTATTACGATATAGGATAAAACGTTATATACTATTGAGGTGTAACGTATAACGTTATATACTACTACGATGTAACTTACAACGTTATATACTACTACGATATAACGTATGACGTTATATACTACTACGATATAACGTATGACGTTATATACTATTACGTTATAACGTATAACGTTATATACTATTCAGATATAACGAATAACGTAATATACCAGGAAGATATATTGTTATATACTATGGAGACAAAACGTATAACGTTATATACTATTACGATATAAAGTGTAACGTTATATAGTATTACGATATAGGGTATAACATTATGTACTACTACTATATAACGTATAACGTTATGTACTATGACGACATAACGTATAACGTTATATACTATTGAGATATAACGTATAACGTTATGTACTATTGAGATATAACGTATAACGTTATATACTACTACGTTATAGCGTATAACGTTATATACTACTACGTTATAGCGTATAACGTTATATACTATTGAGATATAACGTAAATCGTTATGTACTATGACGATATACCGTATAACGTTATATACTATTACGTCATAACGTATAACGTTATATGCTATTACGATATAACGTATAACGTTATATACTATTACGTTATAAAGTATAACATTATATAGTATTACGTTATAACCTATAACGTTATATACTATTACGTTATAACGTATAACGTTATATACTATTACGATATAACGTATAACGTTATATGCTATTACGTTATAACGTATAACGTTATATACTATTCAGATATAACGAATAACGTAATATACCAGGCAGATATATTGTTATATACTATGGAGACAAAACGTATAACGTTATATACTATTACGATATAAAGTGTAACGTTATATAGTATTACGATATAGGGTATAACATTATGTACTACTACTATATAACGTATAACGTTATATACTACTACGATATAACGTATAACGTTATATACTACTACGATATAACGTATAACGTTATGTACTATTGAGATATAACGTATAACGTTATATACTACTACGTTATAGCGTATAACGTTATATACTATTGAGATATAACGTATAACGTTATGTACTATGACGATATATCGTATAACGTTATGTACTATTACGTCATAACGTATAACGTTATATACTATTACGATATAACGTATAACGTTATATACTATTACGTTATAAAGTATAACATTATATAGTATTACGATATTGAGTATAAGGTTATATACTATTGAGATATAACGTATAATGTTATATACTATTACGTTATATCGTATAACGTTATATACTATTACGTTATAACGTATAACGTTATATACTATTACGATATAACGAATAACGTAATATACCAGGCAGATATATTGTTATATACTATGGAGACAAAACGTATAACGTTATATACTATTGAGATATAACGTATAACGTTATATACTATTACGTTATAACGTATAACGTTATATACTATTCAGATATAACGAATAACGTAATATACCAGGCAGATATATTGTTATATACTATGGAGACAAAACGTATATCGTTATATACTATTACGATATAAAGTGTAACGTTATATAGTATTACGATATAAGGTATAACATTATGTACTACTACTATATAACGTATAACGTTGTATACTATTACGTTATAACGTATAACGTTATATACTGTTACGATATAACGTATAACGTTATATACTATTACGTTATAACGTATAACGTTATATACTATTCAGATATAACGAATAACGTAATATACCAGGCAGATATATTGTTATATACTATTACGTCATAACGTATAACGTGATATACTATTACGATATAACGTATAACGTTATATACTACTACGATATAACGTATAACGTTATATACTACTACGATATAACGTATAACGTTATATACTATTGATATATAACGTATAACGTTATGTACTATGACGACATAACGTATAACGTTATATACTACTGAGATGTAACGTATAACGTTATATACTATTACGTCATAACGTATAACGTTTTATAGTATTACGATATAGGGTATAACGTTATATACTATTGAGGTGTAACGAATAACGTTATATACTACTACGATGTAACGTACAGCGTTATATACTACTACGATATAACGTATAAGGTTATATACTATTGAGATATAACGTATAACGTTATATACTACTACGATGTAACGTATAACGTTATATACTACAACGATATAACGTATAACGTTATATACTATTGAGATATAACGTATAACGTTATGTACTATGACGATATATCGTATAACGTTATATACTATTACGTCATAACGTATAACGTTTTATAGTATTACGATATAGGATAAAACGTTATATACTATTGAGGTGTAACGTATAACGTTATATACTACTACGATGTAACGTACAACGTTATATACTACTACCATATAACGTATGACGTTATATACTACTACGATATAACGTATGACGTTATATACTATTACATTATAACGTATAACGTTATATACTATTCAGATATGACGAATAACGTAATATACCAGGCAGATATAGCGAATAACGTAATATACCAGGCAGATATATTGTTATATACTATGGAGACAAAACGTATAACGTTATATACTATTACGATATAAAGTGTAACGTTATATAGTATTACGATATAGGGTATAACATTATGTACTACTACTATATAACGTATAACGTTATGTACTATGACGACATAACGTATAACGTTATATAGTATTGAGATATAACGTATAACGTTATGTACATTTGAGATATAACGTATAACGTTATGTACATTTGAGATATAACGTATAACGTTATGTACTATTGAGATACAACATATAACGTTATATACTACTACGTTATAGCGTATAACGTTATATACTATTGAGGTGTAACGAATAACGTTATATACTACTACGATGTAACGTACAGCGTTATATACTACTACGATATAACGTATAACGTTATATACTATTGAGATATAACGTATAACGTTATATACTACTACGATGTAACGTATAACGTTATATACTACAACGATATAACGTATAACGTTATATACTATTACGATATAACGTATAACGTTATATACTATTCAGATATAACGAATAACGTAATATACCAGGCAGATATATTGTTATATACTATGGAGACAAAACGTATAACGTTATATACTATTACGATATAAAGTGTAACGTTATATAGTATTACGATATAGGGTATAACATTATGTACTACTACTATATAACGTATAACGTTATATACTATTACGATATAACGCATAACGTTATGTACTATTGAGATATAACGTATAACGTTATATACTATTGAGATATAACGTATAACGTTATGTACTATGACGATATATCGTATAACGTTATATACTATTACGTCATAACGTATAACGTTATATACTATTACGATATAACGTATAACGTTATATACTATTACGTTATAAAGTATAACATTATATAGTATTACGATATTGAGTATAAGGTTATATACTTTTGAGATATAACGTATAACGTTATATACTATTACGTTATAACGTATAACGTTATATACTATTACGTTATAACGTATAACGTTATATACTATTACGATATAACGAATAACGTAATATACCAGGCAGATATATTGTTATATACTATGGACACAAAACATATAACGTTATATACTATTACGATATAAACTGTAACGTTATATAGTATTACGATATAGGGTATAACATTATGTACTTCTACTATATAACGTTTAACGTTATATACTACTACGATATAACGTATAACGTTATATACTATTGAGATATAACGTATAATGTTATGTACTATTGAGATATAACGTATAAAGTTATATACTACTACGTTATAGCGTATAACGTTATATACTATTGAGATATAACGTATAACGTTATATACTATTACGTTATAACGTATAACGTTATATACTATTCAGATATAACGAATAACGTAATACACCAGGCAGATATATTGTTATATACTATGGAGACAAAACGTATATCGTTATATACTATTACGATATAAAGTGTAACGTTATATAGTATTACGATATAAGGTATAACATTATGTACTACTACTATATAACGTATAACGTTATGTACTATGACGACATAACGTATAACGTTATATAGTATTGAGATATAACGTATAACGTTATGTACATTTGAGATATAACGTATAACGTTATGTACTATTGAGATACAACATATAACGTTATATACTACTACGTTATAGCGTATAACGTTATATACTATTGAGGTGTAACGAATAACGTTATATACTACTACGATGTAACGTACAGCGTTATATACTACTACGATATAACGTATAACGTTATATACTATTGAGATATAACGTATAACGTTATATACTACTACGATGTAACGTATAACGTTATATACTACAACGATATAACGTATAACGTTATATACTATTACGTTATAACGTATAACGTTATATACTATTCAGATATAACGAATAACGTAATATACCAGGCAGATATATTGTTATATACTATGGAGACAAAACGTATAACGTTATATACTATTACGATATAAAGTGTAACGTTATATAGTATTACGATATAGGGTATAACATTATGTACTACTACTATATAACGTATAACGTTATATACTACTACGATATAACGCATAACGTTATATACTATTGAGATATAACGTATAACGTTATGTACTATTGAGATATAACGTATAACGTTATATACTATTGAGGTATAACGTATAACGTTATATACTACTACGTTATAGCGTATAACGTTATATACTATTGAGATATAACGTATAACGTTATGTACTATGACGACATAACGTATAACGTTATATACTACTGAGATGTAACGTATAACGTTATGTACTATGACGATATAACGTATAACGTTATATACTATTACGTTATAAAGTATAACATTATATAGTATTACGATATTGAGTATAACGTTATATACTATTGAGATATAACGAATAACGTAATATACCAGGCAGATATATTGTTATATACTTTGGAGACAAAACGTATAACGTTATATACTATGACGATATATCGTATAACGTTATATACTATTACGTCATAACGTATAACGTTATATACTATTACGATATAACGTATAACGTTATATACTACTACGTTATAGCGTATAACGTTATATACTATTGGGATATAACGTATAACGTTATGTACTATGACGATATATCGTATAACGTTATATACTATTACGTCATAACGTATAACGTTATATACTATTACGATATAACGTATAACGTTATATACTATTCAGATATAACGAATAACGTAATATACCAGGCAGATATATTGTTATATACTTTGGAGACAAAACGTATAACGTTATATACTATTACGATATAAAGTGTAACGTTATATAGTATTACGATATAGGGTATAACATTATGTACTACTACTATATAACGTATAACGTTATATACTACTACGATATAACGTATAACGTTATATACTACTACGATATAACGTATAACGTTATATACTATTGAGATATAACGTATAACGTTATGTACTATGACGATATATCGTATAACGTTATATACTATTACGTCATAACGTATAACGTTATATACTATTACGATATAACGTATAACGTTATATACTATTACGTTATAAAGTATAACATTATATAGTATTACGATATTGAGTATAAGGTTATATACTTTTGAGATATAACGTATAACGTTATATACTATTACGTTATAACGTATAACGTTATATACTATTACGTTATAACGTATAACGTTATATACTATTACGTTATAACGTATAACGTTATATACTATTCAGATATAACGAATAACGTAATATACCAGGCAGATATATTGTTATATACTATTACGTCATAACGTATAACGTTATATACTATTACGATATAACGTATAACGTTATATACTACTACGATATAACGTATAACGTTATATACTACTACGATATAACGTATAACGTTATATACTATTGATATATAACGTATAACGTTATGTACTATGACGACATAACGTATAACGTTATATACTACTGAGATGTAACGTATAACGTTATGTAATATGACGATATAACGTATAACGTTATATACTATTACGTCATAACTTATAACGTTTTATAGTATTACGATATAGGGTATAACGTTATATACTATTGAGGTGTAACGAATAACGTTATATACTACTACGATGTAACGTACAGCGTTATATACTACTACGATATAACGTATAACGTTATATACTATTGAGATATAACGTATAACGTTATATGCTACTACGATGTAACGTATAACGTTATATACTACAACGATATAACGTATAACGTTATATACTATTGAGATATAACGTATAACGTTATGTACTATGACGATATATCGTATAACGTTATATACTATTACGTCATAACGTATAACGTTTTATAGTATTACGATATAGGATAAAACGTTATATACTATTGAGGTGTAACGTATAACGTTATATACTACTACGATGTAACGTACAACGTTATATACTACTACGATATAACGTATGACGTTATATACTACTACGATATAACGTATGACGTTATATACTACTACGATATAACGTATGACGTTATATACTATTACGTTATAACGTATAACGTTATATACTATTCAGATATAACGAATAACGTAATATACCAGGCAGATATATTGTTATATACTATGGAGACAAAACGTATAACGTTATATACTATTACGATATAAAGTGTAACGTTATATAGTATTACGATATAGGGTATAACATTATGTACTACTACTATATGACGTATAACGTTATGTACTATGACGACATAACGTATAACGTTATATACTATTGAGATATAACGTATAACGTTATGTACTATTGAGATATAACGTATAACGTTATGTACTATTGTGATATAACGTATAACGTTATATACTACTACGTTATAGCGTATAACGTTATATACTATTGAGATATAACGTATAACGTTATGTACTATGACGATATATCGTATAACGTTATATACTATTACGTCATAACGTATAACGTTATATACTATTACGATATAACGTATAACGTTACATACTATTACGTTATAAAGTATAACATTATATAGTATTACGTTATAACCTATAACGTTATATACTATTACGTTATAGCGTATAACGTTATATACTATTACGATATAACGTATAACGTTATATGCTATTACGTTATAACGTATAATGTTATATACTATTCAGATATAACGAATAACGTAATATACCAGGCAGATATATTGTTATATACTATGGAGACAAAACGTATAACGTTATATACTATTACGATATAAAGTGTAACGTTATATAGTATTACGATATAGGGTATAACATTATGTACTACTACTATATAACGTATAACGTTATATACTACTACGATATAACGTATAACGTTATATACTACTACGATATAACGTATAACGTTATGTACTATTGAGATATAACGTATAACGTTATATACTACTACGTTATAGCGTATAACGTTATATACTATTGAGATATAACGTATAACGTTATGTACTATGACGATATATCGTATAACGTTATATACTATTACGTCATAACGTATAACGTTATATACTATTGCGATATAACGTATAACGTTATATACTATTACGTTATAAAGTATAACATTATATAGTATTACGATATTGAGTATAAGGTTATATACTATTGAGATATAACGTATAACGTTATATACTATTACGTTATAACGTATAACGTTATATACTATTACGTTATAACGTATAACGTTATATACTATTACGATATAACGAATAACGTAATATACCAGGCAGATATATTGTTATATACTATGGAGACAAAACGTATAACGTTATATACTATTACGATATAAACTGTAACGTTATATAGTATTACGATATAGGGTATAACATTATGTACTTCTACTATATAACGTTTAACGTTATATACTACTACGATATAACGTATAACGTTATATACTATTGAGATATAACGTATAATGTTATGTACTATTGAGATATAACGTATAACGTTATGTACTATTGAGGTATAACGTATAACGTTATATACTACTACGATATAACGTATAACGTTATATACTATTGAGATATAACGTATAACGTTATGTACTATGACGATATATCGTATAACGTTATATACTATTACGTCATAACGTATAACGTTATATACTATTACGATATAACGTATAACGTTATATACTATTACGTTATAAAGTATAACATTATATAGTATTACGATATTGAGTATAAGGTTATATACTTTTGAGATATAACGTATAACGTTATATACTATTACGTTATAACGTATAACGTTATATACTATTACGTTATAACGTATAACGTTATATACTATTACGATATAACGAATAACGTAATATACCAGGCAGATATATTGTTATATACTATGGAGACAAAACGTATAACGTTATATACTATTACGATATAAACTGTAACGTTATATAGTATTACGATATAGGGTATAACATTATGTACTTCTACTATATAACGTTTAACGTTATATACTACTACGATATAACGTATAACGTTATATACTATTGAGATATAACGTATAATGTTATGTACTATTGAGATATAACGTATAACGTTATGTACTATTGAGGTATAACGTATAACGTTATATACTACTACGTTATAGCGTATAACGTTATATACTATTGAGATATAACGTATAACGTTATATACTATTACGTTATAACGTATAACGTTATATACTATTCAGATATAACGAATAACGTAATATACCAGGCAGATATATTGTTATATACTATGGAGACAAAACGTATATCGTTATATACTATTACGATATAAAGTGTAACGTTATATAGTATTACGATATAAGGTATAACATTATGTACTACTACTATATAAAGTATAACGTTGTATACTATTACGTTATAACGTATAACGTTATATACTATTACGATATAACGTATAACGTTATATACTATTACGTTATAACGTATAACGTTATATACTATTCAGATATAACGAATAACGTAATATACCAGGCAGATATATTGTTATATACTATTACGTCATAACGTATAACGTGATATACTATTACGATATAACGTATAACGTTATATACTACTACGATATAACGTATAACGTTATATACTACTACGATATAACGTATAACGTTATATACTATTGATATATAACGTATAACGTTATGTACTATGACGACATAACGTATAACGTTATATACTACTGAGATGTAACGTATAACGTTATGTACTATGACGATATAACGTATAACGTTATATACTATTACGTCATAACGTATAACGTTTTATAGTATTACGATATAGGGTATAACGTTATATACTATTGAGGTGTAACGAATAACGTTATATACTACTACGATGTAACGTACAGCGTTATATACTACTACGATATAACGTATAACGTTATATACTATTGAGATATAACGTATAACGTTATATACTACTACGATGTAACGTATAACGTTATATACTACAACGATATAACGTATAACGTTATATACTATTGAGATATAACGTATAACGTTATGTACTATGACGATATATCGTATAACGTTATATACTATTACGTCATAACGTATAACGTTTTATAGTATTACGATATAGGATAAAACGTTATATACTATTGAGGTGTAACGTATAACGTTATATACTACTACGATGTAACGTACAACGTATTATACTACTACGATATAACGTATGACGTTATATACTACTACGATATAACGTATGACGTTATATACTATTACGTTATAACGTATAACGTTATATACTATTCAGATATGACGAATAACGTAATATACCAGGCAGATATAACGAATAACGTAATATACCAGGCAGATATATTGTTATATACTATGGAGACAAAACGTATAACGCTATATACTATTACGATATAAAGTGTAACGTTATATAGTATTACGATATAGGGTATAACATTATGTACTACTACTATATAACGTATATCGTTATGTACTATGACGACATAACGTATAACGTTATATAGTATTGAGATATAACGTATAACGTTATGTACATTTGAGATATAACGTATAACGTTATGTACTATTGAGATACAACATATAACGTTATATACTACTACGTTATAGCGTATAACGTTATATACTATTGAGGTGTAACGAATAACGTTATATACTACTACGATGTAACGTACAGCGTTATATACTACTACGATATAACGTATAACGTTATATACTATTGAGATATAACGTATAACGTTATATACTACTACGATGTAACGTATAACGTTATATACTACAACGATATAACGTATAACGTTATATACTATTACGTTATAACGTATAACGTTATATACTATTCAGATATAACGAATAACGTAATATACCAGGCAGATATATTGTTATATACTATGGAGACAAAACGTATAACGTTATATACTATTACGATATAAAGTGTAACGTTATATAGTATTACGATATAGGGTATAACATTATGTACTACTACTATATAACGTATAACGTTATATACTACTACGATATAACGCATAACGTTATATACTATTGAGATATAACATATAACGTTATGTACTATTGAGATATAACGTATAACGTTATATACTATTGAGGTATAACGTATAACGTTATATACTACTACGTTATAGCGTATAACGTTATATACTATTGAGATATAACGTATAACGTTATGTACTATGACGATATATCGTATAACGTTATATACTATTACGTCATAACGTATAACGTTATATACTATTACGATATAACGTATAACGTTATATACTATTACGTTATAAAGTATAACATTATATAATATTACGATATTGAGTATAACGTTATATACTATTGAGATATAACGAATAACGTAATATACCAGGCAGATATATTGTTATATACTTTGGAGACAAAACGTATAACGTTATATACTATGACGATATATCGTATAACGTTATATACTATTACGTCATAACGTATAACGTTATATACTATTACGTCATAACGTATAACGTTATATACTATTACGATATAACGTATAACGTTATATACTACTACGTTATAGCGTATAACGTTATATACTATTGAGATATAACGTATAACGTTATGTACTATGACGATATATCGTATAACGTTATATACTATTACGTCATAACGTATAACGTTATATACTATTACGATATAACGTATAACGTTATATACTATTCAGATATAACGAATAACGTAATATACCAGGCAGATATATTGTTATATACTTTGGAGACAAAACGTATAACGTTATATACTATTACGATATAAAGTGTAACGTTATATAGTATTACGATATAGGGTATAACATTATGTACTACTACTATATAACGTATAACGTTATATACTACTACGATATAACGTATAACGTTATATACTACTACGATATAACGTATAACGTTATATACTATTGAGATATAACGTATAACGTTATGTACTATGACGATATATCGTATAACGTTATATACCATTACGTCATAACGTATAACGTTATATACTATTACGATATAACGTATAACGTTATATACTATTACGTTATAAAGTATAACATTATATAGTATTACGATATTGAGTATAAGGTTATATACTTTTGAGATATAACGTATAACGTTATATACTATTACGTTATAACGTATAACGTTATATACTATTACGTTATAACGTATAACGTTATATACTATTACGATATAACGAATAACGTAATATACCAGGCAGATATATTGTTATATACTATGGACACAAAACGTATAACGTTATATACTTTTACGATATAAACTGTAACGTTATATAGTATTACGATATAGGGTATAACATTATGTACTTCTACTATATAACGTTTAACGTTATATACTACTACGATATAACGTATAACGTTATATACTATTGAGATATAACGTATAATGTTATGTACTATTGAGATATAACGTATAAAGTTATATACTACTACGTTATAGCGTATAACGTTATATACTATTGAGATATAACGTATAACGTTATATACTATTACGTTATAACGTATAACGTTATATACTATTCAGATATAACGAATAACGTAATACACCAGGCAGATATATTGTTATATACTATGGAGACAAAACGTATATCGTTATATACTATTACGATATAAAGTGTAACGTTATATAGTATTACGATATAAGGTATAACATTATGTACTACTACTATATAACGTATAACGTTGTATACTATTACGTTATAACGTATAACGTTATATACTATTACGATATAACGTATAACGTTATATACTATTACGTTATAACGTATAACGTTATATACTATTCAGATATAACGAATAACGTAATATACCAGGCAGATATATTGTTATATACTATTACGTCATAACGTATAACGTTATATACTATTACGATATAACGTATAACGTTATATACTACTACGATATAACGTATAACGTTATATACTACTACGATATAACGTATAACGTTATATACTATTGATATATAACGTATAACGTTATGTACTATGACGACATAACGTATAACGTTATATACTACTGAGATGTAACGTATAACGTTATGTACTATGACGATATAACGTATAACGTTATATACTATTACGTCATAACTTATAACGTTTTATAGTATTACGATATAGGGTATAACGTTATATACTATTGAGATATAACGTATAACGTTATGTACTATGACGATATATCGTATAACGTTATATACTATTACGTCATAACGTATAACGTTTTATAGTATTACGATATAGGATAAAACGTTATATACTATTGAGGTGTAACGTATAACGTTATATACTACTACGATGTAACGTACAACGTTATATACTACTACGATATAACGTATGACGTTATATACTACTACGATATAACGTATGACGTTATATACTACTACGATATAACGTATGACGTTATATACTATTACGTTATAACGTATAACGTTATATACTATTCAGATATAACGAATAACGTAATATACCAGGCAGATATGTTGTTATATACTTTGGAGACAAAACGTATAACGTTATATACTATTACGATATAAAGTGTAACGTTATATAGTATTACGATATAGGGTATAACATTATGTACTACTACTATATAACGTATAACGTTATATACTACTACGATATAACGTATAACGTTATATACTACTACGATATAACGTATAACGTTATATACTATTGAGATATAACGTATAACGTTATGTACTATGACGATATATCGTATAACGTTATATACCATTACGTCATAACGTATAACGTTATATACTATTACGATATAACGTATAACGTTATATACTATTACGTTATAAAGTATAACATTATATAGTATTACGATATTGAGTATAAGGTTATATACTTTTGAGATATAACGTATAACGTTATATACTATTACGTTATAACGTATAACGTTATATACTATTACGTTATAACGTATAACGTTATATACTATTACGATATAACGAATAACGTAATATACCAGGCAGATATATTGTTATATACTATGGACACAAAACGTATAACGTTATATACTTTTACGATATAAACTGTAACGTTATATAGTATTACGATATAGGGTATAACATTATGTACTTCTACTATATAACGTTTAACGTTATATACTACTACGATATAACGTATAACGTTATATACTATTGAGATATAACGTATAATGTTATGTACTATTGAGATATAACGTATAAAGTTATATACTACTACGTTATAGCGTATAACGTTATATACTATTGAGATATAACGTATAACGTTATATACTATTACGTTATAACGTATAACGTTATATACTATTCAGATATAACGAATAACGTAATACACCAGGCAGATATATTGTTATATACTATGGAGACAAAACGTATATCGTTATATACTATTACGATATAAAGTGTAACGTTATATAGTATTACGATATAAGGTATAACATTATGTACTACTACTATATAACGTATAACGTTGTATACTACTACGATATAACGTATAACGTTATATACTATTGATATATAACGTATAACGTTATGTACTATGACGACATAACGTATAACGTTATATACTACTGAGATGTAACGTATAACGTTATGTACTATGACGATATAACGTATAACGTTATATACTATTACGTCATAACTTATAACGTTTTATAGTATTACGATATAGGGTATAACGTTATATACTATTGAGGTGTAACGAATAACGTTATATACTACTACGATGTAACGTACAGCGTTATATACTACTACGATATAACGTATAACGTTATATACTATTGAGATATAACGTATAACGTTATATGCTACTACGATGTAACGTATAACGTTATATACTACTACGATGTAACGTACAACGTTATATACTACTACGATATAACGTATGACGTTATATACTACTACGATATAACGTATGACGTTATATACTACTACGATATAACGTATGACGTTATATACTATTACGTTATAACGTATAACGTTATATACTATTCAGATATAACGAATAACGTAATATACCAGGCAGATATATTGTTATATACTATGGAGACAAAACGTATAACGTTATATACTATTACGATATAAAGTGTAACGTTATATAGTATTACGATATAGGGTATAACATTATGTACTACTACTATATAACGTATAACGTTATGTACTATGACGACATAACGTATAACGTTATATACTATTGAGATATAACGTATAACGTTATGTACTATTGAGATATAACGTATAACGTTATGTACTATTGTGATATAACGTATAACGTTATATACTACTACGTTATAGCGTATAACGTTATATACTATTGAGATATAACGTATAACGTTATGTACTATGACGATATATCGTATAACGTTATATACTATTACGTCATAACGTATAACGTTATATACTATGACGATATAACGTATAACGTTACATACTATTACGTTATAAAGTATAACATTATATAGTATTACGTTATAACCTATAACGTTATATACTATTACGTTATAGCGTATAACGTTATATACTATTACGATATAACGTATAACGTTATATGCTATTACGTTATAACGTATAATGTTATATACTATTCAGATATAACGAATAACGTAATATACCAGGCAGATATATTGTTATATACTATGGAGACAAAACGTATAACGTTATATACTATTACGATATAAAGTGTAACGTTATATAGTATTACGATATAGGGTATAACATTATGTACTACTACTATATAACGTATAACGTTATATACTACTACGATATAACGTATAACGTTATATACTACTACGATATAACGTATAACGTTATGTACTATTGAGATATAACGTATAACGTTATATACTATTACGTTATAACGTATAACGTTATATACTATTCAGATATGACGAATAACGTAATATACCAGGCAGATATAACGAATAACGTAATATACCAGGCAGATATATTGTTATATACTATGGAGACAAAACGTATAACGCTATATACTATTACGATATAAAGTGTAACGTTATATAGTATTACGATATAGGGTATTTACATTATGTACTACTACTATATAACGTATAACGTTATGTACTATGACGACATAACGTATAACGTTATATAGTATTGAGATATAACGTATAACGTTATGTACATTTGAGATATAACGTATAACGTTATGTACTATTGAGATACAACATATAACGTTATATACTACTACGTTATAGCGTATAACGTTATATACTATTGAGGTGTAACGAATAACGTTATATACTACTACGATGTAACGTACAGCGTTATATACTACTACGATATAACGTATAACGTTATATACTATTGAGATATAACGTATAACGTTATATACTACTACGATGTAACGTATAACGTTATATACTACAACGATATAACGTATAACGTTATATACTATTACGTTATAACGTATAACGTTATATACTATTCAGATATAACGAATAACGTAATATACCAGGCAGATATATTGTTATATACTATGGAGACAAAACGTATAACGTTATATACTATTACGATATAAAGTGTAACGTTATATAGTATTACGATATAGGGTATAACATTATGTACTACTACTATATAACGTATAACGTTATATACTACTACGATATAACGCATAACGTTATATACTATTGAGATATAACGTATAACGTTATGTACTATTGAGATATAACGTATAACGTTATATACTATTGAGGTATAACGTATAACGTTATATACTACTACGTTATAGCGTATAACGTTATATACTATTGAGATATAACGTATAACGTTATGTACTATGACGATATATCGTATAACGTTATATACTATTACGTCATAACGTATAACGTTATATACTATTACGATATAACGTATAACGTTATATACTATTACGTTATAAAGTATAACATTATATAGTATTACGATATTGAGTATAACGTTATATACTATTGAGATATAACGTATAACGTTATGTACTATTGAGATATAACGTATAACGTTATGTACTATTGAGATATAACGTATAACGTTATATACTACTACGTTATAGCGTATAACGTTATATACTATTGAGATATAACGTATAACGTTATGTACTATGACGATATATCGTATAACGTTATATACTATTACGTCATAACGTATAACGTTATATACTATTACGATATAACGTATAACGTTATATACTACTACGTTATAGCGTATAACGTTATATACTATTGAGATATAACGTATAACGTTATGTACTATGACGATATATCGTATAACGTTATATACTATTACGTCATAACGTATAACGTTATATACTATTACGATATAGGATAAAACGTTATATACTATTGAGGTGTAACGTATAACGTTATATACTACTACGATGTAACGTACAACGTTATATACTACTACGATATAACGTATGACGTTATATACTACTACGATATAACGTATGACGTTATATACTACTACGATATAACGTATGACGTTATATACTATTACGTTATAACGTATAACGTTATATACTATTCAGATATAACGAATAACGTAATATACCAGGCAGATATATTGTTATATACTATGGAGACAAAACGTATAACGTTATATACTATTACGATATAAAGTGTAACGTTATATAGTATTACGATATAGGGTATAACATTATGTACTACTACTATATAACGTATAACGTTATGTACTATGACGACATAACGTATAACGTTATATACTATTGAGATATAACGTATAACGTTATGTACTATTGAGATATAACGTATAACGTTATGTACTATTGTGATATAACGTATAACGTTATATACTACTACGTTATAGCGTATAACGTTATATACTATTGAGATATAACGTATAACGTTATGTACTATGACGATATATCGTATAACGTTATATACTATTACGTCATAACGTATAACGTTATATACTATTACGATATAACGTATAACGTTACATACTATTGCGTTATAAAGTATAACATTATACAGTATTACGTTATAACCTATAACGTTATATACTATTACGTTATAACGTATAACGTTATATACTATTACGATATAACGTATAACGTTATATGCTATTACGTTATAACGTATAATGTTATATACTATTCAGATATAACGAATAACGTAATATACCAGGCAGATATATTGTTATATACTATGGAGACAAAACGTATAACGTTATATACTATTACGATATAAAGTGTAACGTTATATAGTATTACGATATAGGGTATAACATTATGTACTACTACTATATAACGTATAACGTTATATACTACTACGATATAACGTATAACGTTATATACTACTACGATATAACGTATAACGTTATGTACTATTGAGATATAACGTATAACGTTATATACTACTACGTTATAGCGTATAACGTTATATACTATTGAGATATAACGTATAACGTTATGTACTATGACGATATATCGTATAACGTTATATACTATTACGTCATAACGTATAACGTTATATACTATTACGATATAACGTATAACGTTATATACTATTACGTTATAAAGTATAACATTATATAGTATTACGATATTGAGTATAAGGTTATATACTATTGAGATATAACGTATAACGTTATATACTATTACGTTATAACGTATAACGTTATATACTATTACGTTATAACGTATAACGTTATATACTATTACGATATAACGAATAACGTAATATACCAGGCAGATATATTGTTATATACTATGGAGACAAAACGTATAACGTTATATACTATTACGATATAAACTGTAACGTTATATAGTATTACGATATAGGGTATAACATTATGTACTTCTACTATATAACGTTTAACGTTATATACTACTACGATATAACGTATAACGTTATATACTATTGAGATATAACGTATAACGTTATGTACTATTGAGATATAACGTATAACGTTATATACTATTGAGGTATAACGTATAACGTTATATACTACTACGTTATAGCGTATAACGTTATATACTATTGAGATATAACGTATAACGTTATGTACTATGACGATATATCGTATAACGTTATATACTATTACGTCATAACGTATAACGTTATATACTATTACGATATAACGTATAACGTTATATACTATTACGTTATAATGTATAACATTATATAGTATTACGATATTGAGTATAACGTTATATACTATTGAGATATAACGTATAACGTTATGTACTATTGAGATATAACGTATAACGTTATGTACTATTCAGATATAACGTATAACGTTATATACTACTACGTTATAGCGTATAACGTTATATACTATTGAGATATAACGTATAACGTTATGTACTATGACGATATATCGTATAACGTTATATACTATTACGTCATAACGTATAACGTTATATACTATTACGATATAACGTATAACGTTATATACTACTACGTTATAGCGTATAACGTTATATACTATTGAGATATAACGTATAACGTTATGTACTATGACGATATATCGTATAACGTTATATACTATTACGTCATAACGTATAACGTTATATACTATTACGATATAGGATAAAACGTTATATACTATTGAGGTGTAACGTATAACGTTATATACTACTACGATGTAACGTACAACGTTATATACTACTACGATATAACGTATGACGTTATATACTACTACGATATAACGTATGACGTTATATACTACTACGATATAACGTATGACGTTATATACTATTACGTTATAACGTATAACGTTATATACTATTCAGATATAACGAATAACGTAATATACCAGGCAGATATATTGTTATATACTATGGAGACAAAACGTATAACGTTATATACTATTACGATATAAAGTGTAACGTTATATAGTATTACGATATAGGGTATAACATTATGTACTACTACTATATAACGTATAACGTTATGTACTATGACGACATAACGTATAACGTTATATACTATTGAGATATAACGTATAACGTTATGTACTATTGAGATATAACGTATAACGTTATGTACTATTGTGATATAACGTATAACGTTATATACTACTACGTTATAGCGTATAACGTTATATACTATTGAGATATAACGTATAACGTTATGTACTATGACGATATATCGTATAACGTTATATACTATTACGTCATAACGTATAACGTTATATACTATTACGATATAACGTATAACGTTACATACTATTACGTTATAAAGTATAACATTATATAGTATTACGTTATAACCTATAACGTTATATACTATTACGTTATAACGTATAACGTTATATACTATTACGATATAACGTATAACGTTATATGCTATTACGTTATAACGTATAATGTTATATACTATTCAGATATAACGAATAACGTAATATACCAGGCAGATATATTGTTATATACTATGGAGACAAAACGTATAACGTTATATACTATTACGATATAAAGTGTAACGTTATATAGTATTACGATATAGGGTATAACATTATGTACTACTACTATATAACGTATAACGTTATATACTACTACGATATAACGTATAACGTTATATACTACTACGATATAACGTATAACGTTATGTACTATTGAGATATAACGTATAACGTTATATACTACTACGTTATAGCGTATAACGTTATATACTATTGAGATATAACGTATAACGTTATGTACTATGACGATATATCGTATAACGTTATATACTATTACGTCATAACGTATAACGTTATATACTATTACGATATAACGTATAACGTTATATACTATTACGTTATAAAGTATAACATTATATAGTATTACGATATTGAGTATAAGGTTATATACTATTGAGATATAACGTATAACGTTATATACTATTACGTTATAACGTATAACGTTATATACTATTACGTTATAACGTATAACGTTATATACTATTACGATATAACGAATAACGTAATATACCAGGCAGATATATTGTTATATACTATGGAGACAAAACGTATAACGTTATATACTATTACGATATAAACTGTAACGTTATATAGTATTACGATATAGGGTATAACATTATGTACTTCTACTATATAACGTTTAACGTTATATACTACTACGATATAACGTATAACGTTATATACTATTGAGATATAACGTATAATGTTATGTACTATTGAGATATAACGTATAACGTTATGTACTATTGAGGTATAACGTATAACGTTATATACTACTACGATATAACGTATAACGTTATATACTATTGATATATAACGTATATCGTTATGTACTATGACGACATAACGTATAACGTTATATACTACTGAGATGTAACGTATAACGTTATGTACTATGACGATATAACGTATAACGTTATATACTATTACGTCATAACGTATAACGTTTTATAGTATTACGATATAGGGTATAACGTTATATACTATTGAGGTGTAACGGATAACGTTATATACTACTACGATGTAACGTACAGCGTTATATACTACTACGATATAACGTATAACGTTATATACTATTGAGATATAACGTATAACGTTATATACTACTACGATGTAACGTATAACGTTATATACTACAACGATATAACGTATAACGTTATATACTATTGAGATATAACGTATTACGTTATGTACTATGACGATATATCGTATAACGTTATATACTATTACGTCATAACGTATAACGTTTTATAGTATTACGATATACTATAAAACGTTATATACTATTGAGGTGTAACGTATAACGTTATATACTACTACGATGTAACGTACAACGTTATATACTACTACGATATAACGTATGACGTTATATACTACTACGATATAACGTATGACGTTATATACTATTACGTTATAACGTATAACGTTATATACTATTCAGATATGACGAATAACGTAATATACCAGGCAGATATAACGAATAACGTAATATACCAGGCAGATATATTGTTATATACTATGGAGACAAAACGTATAACGCTATATACTATTACGATATAAAGTGTAACGTTATATAGTATTACGATATAGGGTATAACATTATGTACTACTACTATATAACGTATAACGTTATGTACTATGACGACATAACGTATAACGTTATATAGTATTGAGATATAACGTATAACGTTATGTACATTTGAGATATAACGTATAACGTTATGTACTATTGAGATACAACATATAACGTTATATACTACTACGTTATAGCGTATAACGTTATAATCTATTGAGGTGTAACGAATAACGTTATATACTACTACGATGTAACGTACAGCGTTATATACTACTACGATATAACGTATAACGTTATATACTATTGAGATATAACGTATAACGTTATATACTACTACGATGTAACGTATAACGTTATATACTACAACGATATAACGTATAACGTTATATACTATTACGTTATAACGTATAACGTTATATACTATTCAGATATAACGAATAACGTAATATACCAGGCAGATATATTGTTATATACTATGGAGACAAAACGTATAACGTTATATACTATTACGATATAAAGTGTAACGTTATATAGTATTACGATATAGGGTATAACATTATGTACTACTACTATATAACGTATAACGTTATATACTACTACGATATAACGCATAACGTTATATACTATTGAGATATAACGTATAACGTTATGTACTATTGAGATATAACGTATAACGTTATATACTATTGAGGTATAACGTATAACGTTATATACTACTACGTTATAGCGTATAACGTTATATACTATTGAGATATAACGTATAACGTTATGTACTAGGACGATATATCGTATAACGTTATATACTATTACGTCATAACGTATAACGTTATATACTATTACGATATAACGTATAACGTTATATACTATTACGTTATAAAGTATAACAATATATAGTATTACGATATTGAGTATAACGTTATATACTATTGAGATATAACGTATAACGTTATGTACTATTGAGATATAACGTATAACGTTATGTACTATTGAGATATAACGTATAACGTTATATACTACTACGTTATAGCGTATAACGTTATATACTATTGAGATATAACGTATAACGTTATGTACTATGACGATATATCGTATAACGTTATATACTATTACGTCATAACGTATAACGTTATATACTACTACGATATAACGTATAACGTTATATACTACTACGATATAACGTATAACGTTATGTACTATTGAGATATAACGTATAACGTTATATACTACTACGTTATAGCGTATAACGTTATATACTATTGAGATATAACGTATAACGTTATGTACTATGACGATATATCGTATAACGTTATATACTATTACGTCATAACGTATAACGTTATATACTATTACGATATAACGTATAACGTTATATACTATTACGTTATAAAGTATAACATTATATAGTATTACGATATTGAGTATAAGGTTATATACTTTTGAGATATAACGTATAACGTTATATACCATTACGTTATAACGTATAACGTTATATACTATTACGTTATAACGTATAACGTTATATACTATTACGATATAACGAATAACGTAATATACCAGGCAGATATATTGTTATATACTATGGACACAAAACGTATAACGTTATATACTATTACGATATAAACTGTAACGTTATATAGTATTACGATATAGGGTATAACATTATGTACTTCTACTATATAACGTTTAACGTTATATACTACTACGATATAACGTATAACGTTATATACTATTGAGATATAACGTATAATGTTATGTACTATTGAGATATAACGTATAACGTTATGTACTATTGAGGTATAACGTATAACGTTATATACTACTACGTTATAGCGTATAACGTTATATACTATTGAGATATAACGTATAACGTTATATACTATTATGATATAACGAATAACGTAATATACCAGGCAGATATATTGTTATATACTATGGAGACAAAACGTATAACGTTATATACTATTACGATATAAACTGTAACGTTATATAGTATTACGATATAGGGTATAACATTATGTACTTCTACTATATAACGTTTAACGTTATATACTACTACGATATAACGTATAACGTTATATACTACTACGATATAACGTATAACGTTATATACTATTGATATATAACGTATAACGTTATGTACTATGACGACATAACGTATAACGTTATATACTACTGAGATGTAACGTATAACGTTATGTACTATGACGATATAACGTATAACGTTATATACTATTACGTCATAACTTATAACGTTTTATAGTATTACGATATAGGGTATAACGTTATATACTATTGAGGTGTAACGAATAACGTTATATACTACTACGATGTAACGTACAGCGTTATATACTACTACGATATAACGTATAACGTTATATACTATTGAGATATAACGTATAACGTTATATGCTACTACGATGTAACGTATAACGTTATATACTACAACGATATAACGTATAACGTTATATACTATTGAGATATAACGTATAACGTTATGTACTATGACGATATATCGTATAACGTTATATACTATTACGTCATAACGTATAACGTTTTATAGTATCACGATATAGGATAAAACGTTATATACTATTGAGGTGTAACGTATAACGTTATATACTACTACGATGTAACGTACAACGTTATATACTACTACGATATAACGTATGACGTTATATACTACTACGATATAACGTATGACGTTATATACTACTACGATATAACGTATGACGTTATATACTATTACGTTATAACGTATAACGTTATATACTATTCAGATATAACGAATAACGTAATATACCAGGCAGATATATTGTTATATACTATGGAGACAAAACGTATAACGTTATATACTATTACGATATAAAGTGTAACGTTATATAGTATTACGATATAGGGTATAACATTATGTACTACTACTATATAACGTATAACGTTATGTACTACTACGATATAACGTATAACGTTATATACTACTACGATATAACGTATAACGTTATGTACTATTGAGATATAACGTATAACGTTATATACTACTACGTTATAGCGTATAACGTTATATACTATTGAGATATAACGTATAACGTTATGTACTATGACGATATATCGTATAACGTTATATACTATTACGTCATAACGTATAACGTTATATACTATTACGATATAACGTATAACGTTATATACTATTACGTTATAAAGTATAACATTATATAGTATTACGATATTGAGTATAAGGTTATATACTTTTGTGATATAACGTATAACGTTATATACTATTACGTTATAACGTATAACGTTATATACTACTACGTTATAACGTATAACGTTATATACTATTACGATATAACGAATAACGTAATATACCAGGCAGATATATTGTTATATACTATGGACACAAAACGTATAACGTTATATACTATTACGATATAAACTGTAACGTTATATAGTATTACGATATAGGGTATAACATTATGTACTTCTACTATATAACGTTTAACGTTATATACTACTACGATATAACGTATAACGTTATATACTATTGAGATATAACGTATAATGTTATGTACTATTGAGATATAACGTATAAAGTTATATACTACTACGTTATAGCGTATAACGTTATATACTATTGAGATATAACGTATAACGTTATATACTATTACGTTATAACGTATAACGTTATATACTATTCAGATATAACGAATAACGTAATACACCAGGCAGATATATTGTTATATACTATGGAGACAAAACGTATATCGTTATATACTATTACGATATAAAGTGTAACGTTATATAGTATTACGATATAAGGTATAACATTATGTACTACTACTATATAACGTATAACGTTGTATACTATTACGTTATAACGTATAACGTTATATACTATTACGATATAACGTATAACGTTATATACTATTACGTTATAACGTATAACGTTATATACTATTCAGATATAACGAATAACGTAATATACCAGGCAGATATATTGTTATATACTATTACGTCATAACGTATAACGTTATATACTATTATGATATAACGTATAACGTTATATACTACTACGATATAACGTATAACGTTATATACTACTACGATATAACGTATAACGTTATATACTATTGATATATAACGTATAACGTTATGTACTATGACGACATAACGTATAACGTTATATACTACTGAGATGTAACGTATAACGTTATGTACTATGACGATATAACGTATAACGTTATATACTATTACGTCATAACTTATAACGTTTTATAGTATTACGATATAGGGTATAACGTTATATACTATTGAGGTGTAACGAATAACGTTATATACTACTACGATGTAACGTACAGCGTTATATACTACTACGATATAACGTATAACGTTATATACTATTGAGATATAACGTATAACGTTATATGCTACTACGATGTAACGTATAACGTTATATACTACAACGATATAACGTATAACGTTATATACTATTGAGATATAACGTATAACGTTATGTACTATGACGATATATCGTATAACGTTATATACTATTACGTCATAACGTATAACGTTTTATAGTATTACGATATAGGATAAAACGTTATATACTATTGAGGTGTAACGTATAACGTTATATACTACTACGATGTAACGTACAACGTTATATACTACTACGATATAACGTATGACGTTATATACTACTACGATATAACGTATGACGTTATATACTACTACGATATAACGTATGACGTTATATACTATTACGTTATAACGTATAACGTTATATACTATTCAGATATAACGAATAACGTAATATACCAGGCAGATATATTGTTATATACTATGGAGACAAAACGTATAACGTTATATACTATTACGATATAAAGTGTAACGTTATATAGTATTACGATATAGGGTATAACATTATGTACTACTACTATATAACGAATAACGTTATGTACTATGACGACATAACGTATAACGTTATATAATATTGAGATATAACGTATAACGTTATGTACTATTGAGATATAACGTATAACGTTATGTACTATTGTGATATAACGTATAACGTTATATACTACTACGTTATAGCGTATAACGTTATATACTATTGAGATATAACGTATAACGTTATGTACTATGACGATATATCGTATAACGTTATATACTATTACGTCATAACGTATAACGTTATATACTATTACGATATAACGTATAACGTTACATACTATTACGTTATAAAGTATAACATTATATAGTATTACGATATTGAGTATAACGTTATATACTATTGAGACATAACGTATAACGTTATGTACTATTGAGATATAACGTATAACGTTATGTACTATTGAGATATAACGTATAACGTTATATACTACTACGTTATAGCGTATAACGTTATATACTATTGAGATATAACGTATAACGTTATGTACTATGACGATATATCGTATAACGTTATGTACTATTACGTCATAACGCATAACGTTATATACTATTACGATATAACGTATAACGTTATATACTATTACGTTATAAAGTATAACATTATATAGTATTACGATATTGAGTATAAGGTTATATACTATTGAGATATAACGTATAACGTTATATACTATTACGTTATAACGTATAACGTTATATACTATTACGTTATAACGTATAACGTTATATACTATTACGATATAACGAATAACGTAATATACCAGGCAGATATATTGTTATATACTATGGAGACAAAACGTATAACGTTATATACTATTACGATATAAACTGTAACGTTATATAGTATTACGATATAGGGTATAACATTATGTACTTCTACTATATAACGTTTAACGTTATATACTACTACGATATAACGTATAACGTTATATACTATTGAGATATAACGTATAATGTTATGTACTATTGAGATATAACGTATAACGTTATGTACTATTGAGGTATAACGTATAACGTTATATACTACTACGTTATAGCGTATAACGTTATATACTATTGAGATATAACGTATAACGTTATATACTATTACGATATAACGAATAACGTAATATACCAGGCAGATATATTGTTATATACTATGGAGACAAAACGTATAACGTTATATACTATTACGATATAAACTGTAACGTTATATAGTATTACGATATAGGGTATAACATTATGTACTTCTACTATATAACGTTTAACGTTATATACTACTACGATATAACGTATAACGTTATATACTACTACGATATAACGTATAACGTTATATACTATTGATATATAACGTATAACGTTATGTACTATGACGACATAACGTATAACGTTATATACTACTGAGATGTAACGTATAACGTTATGTACTATGACGATATAACGTATAACGTTATATACTATTACGTCATAACTTATAACGTTTTATAGTATTACGATATAGGGTATAACGTTATATACTATTGAGGTGTAACGAATAACGTTATATACTACTACGATGTAACGTACAGCGTTATATACTACTACGATATAACGTATAACGTTATATACTATTGAGATATAACGTATAACGTTATATGCTACTACGATGTAACGTATAACGTTATATACTACAACGATATAACGTATAACGTTATATACTATTGAGATATAACGTATAACGTTATGTACTATGACGATATATCGTATAACGTTATATACTATTACGTCATAACGTATAACGTTTTATAGTATTACGATATAGGATAAAACGTTATATACTATTGAGGTGTAACGTATAACGTTATATACTACTACGATGTAACGTACAACGTTATATACTACTACGATATAACGTATGACGTTATATACTACTACGATATAACGTATGACGTTATATACTACTACGATATAACGTATGACGATATATACTATTACGTTATAACGTATAACGTTATATACCATTCAGATATAACGAATAACGTAATATACCAGGCAGATATATTGTTATATACTATGGAGACAAAACGTATAACGTTATATACTATTACGATATAAAGTGTAACGTTATATAGTATTACGATATAGGGTATAACATTATGTACTACTACTATATAACGTATAACGTTATGTACTATGACGACATAACGTATAACGTTATATACTATTGAGATATAACGTATAACGTTATATACTACTACGATATAACGTATAACGTTATGTACTATTGAGATATAACGTATAACGTTATATACTACTACGTTATAGCGTATAACGTTATATACTATTGAGATATAACGTATAACGTTATGTACTATGACGATATATCGTATAACGTTATATACTATTACGTCATAACGTATAACGTTATATACTATTACGATATAACGAATAACGTAATATACCAGGCAGATATATTGTTATATACTGTGGAGACAAAACGTATAACGTTATATACTATTACGATATAAAGTGTAACGTTATATAGTATTACGTTATAGCGTATAACGTTATATAGAATTACGATATCGCGTATAACGTTATATACTATTACGATGTAACGTATATCGTTATATACTATTACGTCATAACGTATAACGTTTTATAGTATTACGATATAGGGTATAACGTTATATACTATTGAGGTGTAACGAATAACGTTATATTCTACTACGTTATAGCGTATAACATTATATACTATTACGATATGAAGTATAACGTTATATAGTATGACGATACAGGGTCTAAAGTTATATACTACTACGATATAACGTATAACGTTATATACTATTACGTTATAACGTATAACGTTATATACTATTCAGATATAACGAATAACGTAATATACCAGGCAGATATATTGTTATATACTATGGAGACAAAACGTATAACGTTATGTACTATGACGATATAACGTATAACGTTATATACTATTACGTTATAAAGTATAACATTATATAGTATTACGATATTGAGTATAAGGTTATATACTATTGAGATATAACGTATAACGTTATATACTATTACGTTATAACGTATAACGTTATATACTATTACGATATAACGTATAACGTTATATACTATTACGTTATAACGTATAACGTTATATACTATTCAGATATAACGAATAACGTAATATACCAGGCAGATATATTGTTATATACTATGGAGACAAAACGTATAACGTTATATACTATTACGATATGAAGTATAACGTTATATAGTATGACGATACAGGGTATAACGTTATGTACTACTACGATATAACGTATAACGTTATATACTACTACGATGTAACGTACAGCGTTATATACTACTACGATATAACGTACAACGTTATATACTATTGAGATATAACGTATAACGTTATATACTCCTACGATGTAACGTATAACGTTATATACTACTACGATATAACGTATAACGTTATATACTATTGAGATATAACGTATAACGTTATGTACTATTGAGATATAACGTATAACGTTATATACTACTACGTTATAGCGTATAACGTTATATACTATTACGATATGAAGTATAACGTTATATAGTATGACGATACAGGGTCTAACGTTATATACTACTACCATGTAACGTATAACGTTATATACTACTACGATATAACGTATAACGTTATATACTACTACGATGTAACGTATAACGTTATATACTATTGTTATATAACGTACAACGTTATGTACTATGACGACATAACGTATAACGTTATATACTACAGAGATATATCGTATAACGTTAAGTACTATGACGATATAACGTATAACGTTATATACTATTACGTCATAAAGTATAACATTATATAGTATTACGATATTGAGTATAAGGTTATATACTATTGAGATATAACGTATAACGTTATGTACTAGTGAGATATAACGTATAACGTTATATACTACTACGATATAACGTATAACGTTATATACTGTTACGTTATAACGTATAACGTAATATACTATTCAGATATAACGAATAACGTAATATACCAGGCAGATATATTGTTATATACTATGGAGACAAAACGTATAACGTTATATACTATTACGATATAAAGTGTAACGTTATATAGTATTACGATATAGGGTATAACATTATGTACTACTACTATATAACGTATAACGTTATATACTACTACGATATAACGTATAACGTTATATACTATTGAGATATAACGTATAACGTTATGTACTATTGAGATATAACGTATAACGTTATATACTAATACGTTATGACATATAACGATATATACTATTACGATATAACGTATAACGTTATATACTATTACGTTATTACGTATAACGTTATATACTATTCAGATATAACGATTAACGTAATATACCAGGCAGATATATTGTTATATACTATGGAGACAAAACGTATAACGTTATATACTATTACGATATAAAGTGTAACGTTATATAGTATTACGATATAGGGTATAACATTATGTACTACTACTACATAACGTATAACGTTATATACTACTACGATATAACGTATAACGTTATATACTATTGAGATATAACGTATAACGTTATATACTACTACGTTGTAGCGTATAACGTTATATACTATTACGATATGAAGTATAACGTTATATAGTATGACGATATAGGGTATAACGTTATATACTACTACGATATAACGTATAACGTTATATACTATTGATATATAACGTATAACGTTATGTACTATGACGATATAACGTATATCGTTATATACTACTACGATGTAACGTATAACGTTATATACTACTACGATATAACGTATAACGTTATATACTATTGAGGTATAACGTATAACGTTATGTACTATGACGATATATCGTATAACGTTATAGACTATTACGTCATAACGTATAACGTTTTATAGTATTACGATATAGGCTAAAACGTTATATAGTATTGAGGTGTAACGTATAACGTTATATACTACTACGATGTAACGTACAACGTTATATACTACTACGATATAACGTATGACGTTATATACTACTACGATATAACGTATGACGTTATATACTACTACGATATAACGTATGACGTTATATACTAATACCTTATAGCGTGTAACGTTATATACTATTACGTTATAGCGTGTAACGCTATATACTATTACGTTATAGCGTGTAACGCTATATACTATTACGTTATAGCGTGTAACGTTATATACTATTACGTTATAGCGTATAACGTTATATAGAATTACGATATCGCGTATAACGTTATATGCTATTACGATAAAACGCATAACGTTATATACTACTACGATATAACGTATGACGTTATACACTATGACGATATAAAGTATAACGTTATATAATATTACGATATAGGGTATAACGTTATATACTATTACGATATAACGTATAACGTTATATACTATTACGACATAACGTATAACGTTATATACTCCTACGATATAACGTATGACGTTATATACTAATAAGTTATAGCGTGTAACGTTATATACTATTGCGATCTAACGTATAACGTTATATACTACTACGATATAACGTATAACGTTATATACTACAATGTTATAGAGTATAACGTTATATAGTATTACGATATCGCGTACAACGTTATATAGTATTACGATATACGGTGTAACCCAATATACTATTGAGGTATAACGTATAACGTTATATACTACTACGATATATCGTATAACGTTATATACGATTACGTTATAGTGTACAACGTTGCATAGTATTGCGATATAACGAATAGCGCTATATACCATTGCGATATAGTGTTATATACTATTGAGATATAACGTATAAGGTTCTGTACTAATAAGTTATAGCGTATAACGTTATATAGTATTACGATATGGCGTATAACGTTATATACTATCACGTTATAACGTATAACGTTATATTATATAACATTACGATATAGCGTATAATGATAATTACTATTACGATAAATCGTATAACGTTATATACTATTACGATATAACGTATAACATTATATACTGCTACGATATAACGTAGGACGTTATATACTAATACGTTATAGCGTATAACGTTATATACTACTACGATATAACGTATAACGTTATATACTATTGAGATATAACGTATAACGTTATGTACTATTACGATATAACGTATAACGTTATATACTACTACGATATAACGTAGCACGTTATATACTATTCAGATATAACGAATAACGTAATATACCAGGCAGATATATTGGTATATACTATGGAGACAAAACGTATAACGTTATATACTATTACGATATAAAATGTAACGTTATATAGTATTACGATATAGGGTATAACATTATGTGCTACTACTATACAATGTATAACGTTATATACTATAACGATATAACGTATAACGTTATATACTATTGAGATATAACGTATAACGTTATGTACTATTGAGATATAACGTATAACGTTTTATACTACTACGTTATAGCGTATAACGTTATATACTATTACGATATGAAGTATAACGTTATATAGTATGACGATACAGGGTATAATGATATATACTACTACGATATAACGTATAACGTTATATACTACTACGATATAACGTATAACGTTATATACTACTACGATATAACGTATAACGTTATATACTATTACGATATAAAGTGTAACGTTATATAGTATTACGATATAGGGTATATCATTATGTGCTACTACTATATAATGTATAACGTTATATACTACTACGATATAACGTATGACGTTATATACCAATACGTTGTAGCGTGTAACGTTATATACTATTAGGATATAACTTATAACGTTATATACTACTACTATATAACGTATGACGTTATATACTAATACGTTATAGCGTGTAACGTTATATACTATTACGATATAACGTATAACGTTATATACTACTACGATATAACGTTTAACGTTATATACTAATACGTTATAGCGTGTAACGTTATATAGTATTTCGATATAGGGAATAACGTCATATACTATTGAGATATAACGTTTAACGTTATATAGTATTACGATATAGGGTATAACGTTATATACTATTCAGATATAACCGTTTACGTTATGTACTAATACGTTATAGCGTATAACGTTATATAGCATTACGATATAGCGTATAACGTTATATACTATTACGTTATACCGTATAACGTTATATAGTATTACGATATAACCTATAACGTTATATACTATTGAGATATAACGTATAACGTTATGTACTATTGAGATATAACGTATAACGTTATATACTAATACGTTATGACGTATAACGTTATATACTATTACGATATAACGTATAACGTTATATACTATTGAGATATAACGTATAACGTTATATACTACTACGTTGTAGCGTATAACGTTATATACTATTACGATATGAAGTATAACGTTATATAGTATGACGATATAGGGTATAACGTTATATACTACTACGATATAACGTATAACGTTATATAATATTGATATATAACGTATAACGTTATGTACTATGACGATATAACGTATATCGTTATATAATACTACGATGTAACGTATAACGTTATATACTACTACGATATAACGTATAACGTTATATACTATTGAGGTATAACGTATAACGTTATGTACTATGACGATATATCGTATAACGTTATAGACTATTACGTCATAACGTATAACGTTTTATAGTATTACGATATAGGCTACAACGTTATATAGTATTGAGGTGTAACGTATAACGTTATATACTACTACGATGTAACGTACAACGTTATATACTACTACGATATAACGTATGACGTTATATACTACTACGATATAACGTATGACGTTATATACTACTACGATATAACGTATGACGTTATATACTAATACCTTATAGCGTGTAACGTTATATACTATTACGTTATAGCGTGTAACGCTATATACTATTACGTTATAGCGTGTAACGCTATATACTATTACGTTATAGCGTGTAACGTTATATACTATTACGTTATAGCGTATAACGTTATATAGAATTACGATATCGCGTATAACGTTATATACTACAACGTTATAGAGTATAACGTTATATAGTATTACGATATCGCGTACAACGTTATATAGTATTACGATATACGGTGTAACCCAATATACTATTGAGGTATAACGTATAACGTTATATACTACTACGATATATCGTATAACGTTATATACGATTACGTTATAGTGTACAACGTTGCATAGTATTGCGATATAACGAATAGCGCTATATACCATTGCGATATAGTGTTATATACTATTGAGATATAACGTATAAGGTTCTGTACTAATAAGTTATAGCGTATAACGTTATATAGTATTACGATATGGCGTATAACGTTATATACTATCACGTTATAACGTATAACGTTATATTATATAACATTACGATATAGCGTATAATGATAATTACTATTACGATAAATCGTATAACGTTATATACTATTACGATATAACGTATAACATTATATACTGCTACGATATAACGTAGGACGTTATATACTAATACGTTATAGCGTATAACGTTATATACTACTACGATATAACGTATAACGTTATATACTATTGAGATATAACGTATAACGTTATGTACTATTACGATATAACGTATAACGTTATATACTACTACGATATAACGTAGCACGTTATATACTATTCAGATATAACGAATAACGTAATATACCAGGCAGATATATTGGTATATACTATGGAGACAAAACGTATAACGTTATATACTATTACGATATAAAATGTAACGTTATATAGTATTACGATATAGGGTATAACATTATGTGCTACTACTATACAATGTATAACGTTATATACTATAACGATATAACGTATAACGTTATATACTATTGAGATATAACGTATAACGTTATGTACTATTGAGATATAACGTATAACGTTATATACTACTACGTTATACCGTATAACGTTATATAGTATTTCGATATAGGGAATAACGTCATATACTATTGAGATATAACGTTTAACGTTATATAGTATTACGATATAGGGTATAACGTTATATACTATTCAGATATAACCGTTTACGTTATGTACTAATACGTTATAGCGTATAACGTTATATAGCATTACGATATAGCGTATAACGTTATATACTATTACGTTATACCGTATAACGTTATATACTATTACGTTATAGTGTATAACGTTATATAGTATTACGATATTGTGTATAAGGTTATATACTATTACGTTGTAACGTATAAAGTTACATACTACTACAATATAACGTATGAGGTTATATACTAATACGTTATAGCGTGTAACGTTATATACTATTACGATATAACGTATAACGTTATATACTACTACGATATAACGTATGACGTTATATACTAATACGTTATAGCGTGTAACGTTATATACTATTACGATATAACGTATAACGTTATATACTACTACGATATAACGTATAACGTTATATACTAATACGTTATAGCGTGTAACGTTATATAGTATTTCGATATAGGGAATAACGTCATATACTATTGAGATATAACGTTTAACGTTATATAGTATTACGATATAAAGTATATCGTTATATACTACTACGATATAACGTAACACGTTATATACTATTACGATATAACGTAACACGTTATATACTATTACGTTTTAGTGTATAACGTTATATAGTATTACGCTATAGAGCATAACGTTATACACTATTAGGTTAGAACGTATAACGTTATATACTACTACGGTATAACGTATATCGTTATATACTACTACGATATAACGTAACACGTTATATACTATTACGTTTTAGTGTATAAAGTTATATAGTATTACGCTATAGAGCATAACGTTATACACTATTAGGTTAGAACGTATAACGTTATATACTACTACGGTATAACGTATAACGTTATATACTATTGAGATACAACGTATAACGTTATGTACTATGACGATATAACGAATAACGTAATATACCAGGCAGATATATTGTTATATACTATGGAGACAAAACGTATAACGTTATACACTACTACGATATAACGTATAACGTTATATACTATTGAGATATAACGTATAACTTTATGTACTATGACGATATAACGTATTACGTCATATACTATTACGTTATAAAGTATAACATTATATAGTATTACGATATTGAGTATAAGGTTATATACTATTGAGATATAACGTATAACGTTATATACTATTACGTTATAACGTATAACGTTATATACTATTACGTTATAGTGTATAACGATATATAGTACTACGATATTGTGTATAAGGTTATATACTATTACGTTGTAACGTATAACGTTACATACTACTACAATATAACGTATGACCTTATATACTACTACGATATAACGTATAACGTTATATACTACTACGATATAATGTATAATGTTATATACTATTGAGATATAACGTATAACTTTATGTACTATGACGATATAACGTATTACGTCATATACTATTACGTTATAAAGTATAACGTTATATACAATTACGTTATAACGTATAACGTTATATACTATTCAGATATAACGAATAACGTAATATACCAGGCAGATATACTGTTATATACTGTGGAGATAAAACGTATAACGTTATATACTATTACGATATAAAGTGTAACATTATATAGTATTACGATATAGGGTATAACATTATGTACTACTACTATATAACGTATAACGTTATATACTACTACGATATAACGTATAACGTTATATACTATTGAGATATAACGTATAACGTTATGTACTATTGAGATATCACGTATAACGTTATGTACTATTGAGATATAACGAATAACGTTATATACTACTACGTTATAGCGTATAACGTTATATGCTATTGAGATATAACGTATAACGTTATGTACTATGACGATATATCGTATAACGTTATATACTATTACGTCATATCGTATAACGTTATATACTATTACGATATAACGTATAACGTTATATACTATTGCGTTATAAAGTATAACATTATATAGTATTACGATATTGAGTATAAGGTTATATAATATTGAGATATAACGTATAACGTTATATACTATTACGTTATAACGTATAACGTTATATACTATTACGATATAACGTATAACGTTATATACTATTACGTTATAACGTATAACGTTATATACAATTCAGATATAACGAATAACGTTATATACCAGGCAGATATATTGTTATATACTATGGAGACAAAACGTATAACGTTATATACTATTACGATATAAAGTGTAACGTTATATAGTATTACGATATAGGGTATAACATTATGTACTACTACTACATAACGTATAACGTTATATACTACTACGACATAACGTATAACATTATATACTATTGAGATATAACGTATAACGTTATGTACTATTGAGATATAACGTATAACGTTATATACTATTACGATATGAAGTATAACGTTATATAGTATGACGATACAGGGTATAACGTTATATACTACTACGATATAACGTATAACGTTATATACTACTACGATATAACGTATAACCTTATATGCTATTGAGATATAACGTATAACGTTATGTACTATTGAGATATAACGTATAACGTTATATACTACTACGTTATAGCGTATAACATTATATACTATTACGATATGAAGTATAACGTTATATAGTATGACGATACAGGGTCTAACGTTATATACTACTACGATATAACGTATAACGTTATATACTACTACGATATAACGTATAACGTTATATACTACTACGATATAACGTATAACGTTATATACTATTGATATATAACGTACAACGTTATGTACTATGACGACATAACGTATAACGTTATATACTACAGAGATATATCGTATAACGTTAAGTACTATGACGATATAACGTATAACGTTATATACTATTACGTCATAAAGTATAACATTATATAGTATTACGATATTGAGTATAAGGTTATATACTATTGAGATATAACGTATAACGTTATATACTATTACGTTATAACGTATAACGTTATATACTATTACGATATATCGTATAACGTTATATACTATTACGTTATAACGTATAACGTTATATACTATTCAGATATAACGAATAACGTAATATACCAGGCAGATATATTGTTATATACTATGGAGACAAAACGTATAACGTTATATACTATTACGATGTAAAGTGTAACGTTATATAGCATTACGATATAGGGTATAACATTATGTACTACTACTATAAAACGTATAACGTTATATACTACTACGATATAACGTATAACGTTATATACTATTGAGATATAACGTATAACGTTATGTACTAGTGAGATATAACGTATAACGTTATATACTACTACGTTATAGCGTATAACGTTATATACTATTACGATATGAAGTATAGCGTTATGTACTATGACGATATAGCGTATAACGTTATATACTATTACGTCATAACGTATAACGTTTTATAGTATTACGATATAGGGTATAACGTTATATACTATTGAGGTGTAACGAATAACGTTATATTCTACTACGATGTAACGTACAGCGTTATATAGTACTACGGTATAACGTACAACGTTATATACTATTGAGATATAACGTATAACGTTATATACTACTACGATATAACGTATAACGTTATATACTGTTACGTTATAACGTATAACGTTATATACTATTCAGATATAACGAATAACGTAATATACCAGGCAGATATATTGTTATATACTATGGAGACAAAACGTATAACGTTATATACTATTACGATATAAAGTGTAACGTTATATAGTATTACGATATAGGGTATAACATTATGTACTACTACTATATAACGTATAACGTTATATACTACTACGATATAACGTATAACGTTATATACTATTGAGATATAACGTATAACGTTATGTACTATTGAGATATCACGTATAACGTTATGTACTATTGAGATATAACGAATAACGTTATATACTACTACGTTATAGCGTATAACGTTATATGCTATTGAGATATAACGTATAACGTTATGTACTATGACGATATATCGAATAACGTTATATACTATTACGTCATATCGTATAACGTTATATACTATTACGATATAACGTATAACGTTATATACTATTGCGTTATAAAGTATAACATTATATAGTATTACGATATTGAGTATAAGGTTATATAATATTGAGATATAACGTATAACGTTATATACTATTACGTTATAACGTATAACGTTATATACTATTACGATATAACGTATAACTTTATATACTATTACGTTATAACGTATAACGTTATATACAATTCAGATATAACGAATAACGTTATATACCAGGCAGATATATTGTTATATACTATGGAGACAAAACGTATAACGTTATATACTATTACGATATAAAGTGTAACGTTATATAGTATTACGATATAGGGTATAACATTATGTACTACTACTACATAACGTATAACGTTATATACTACTACGACATAACGTATAACATTATATACTATTGAGATATAACGTATAACGTTATGTACTATTGAGATATAACGTATAACGTTATATACTATTACGATATGAAGTATAACGTTATATAGTATGACGATACAGGGTATAACGTTATATACTACTACGATATAACGTATAACGTTATATACTACTACGATATAACGTATAACCTTATATGCTATTGAGATATAACGTATAACGTTATGTACTATTGAGATATAACGTATAACGTTATATACTACTACGTTATAGCGTATAACATTATATACTATTACGATATGAAGTATAACGTTATATAGTATGACGATACAGGGTCTAACGTTATATACTACTACGATATAACGTATAACGTTATATACTACTACGATATAACGTATAACGTTATATACTACTACGATATAACGTATAACGTTATATACTACTACGATATAACGTATAACGTTATATACTATTGATATATAACGTACAACGTTATGTACTATGACGACATAACGTATAACGTTATATACTACAGAGATATATCGTATAACGTTAAGTACTATGACGATATAACGTATAACGTTATATACTATTACGTCATAAAGTATAACATTATATAGTATTACGATATTGAGTATAAGGTTATATACTATTGAGATATAACGTATAACGTTATGTACTATTACGTTATAACGTATAACGTTATATACTATTACGATATATCGTATAACGTTATATACTATTACGTTATAACGTATAACGTTATATACTATTCAGATATAACGAATAACGTAATATACCAGGCAGATATATTGTTATATTCTATGGAGACAAAACGTATAACGTTATATACTATTACGATGTAAAGTGTAACGTTATATAGCATTACGATATAGGGTATAACATTATGTACTACTACTATAAAACGTATAACGTTATATACTACTACGATATAACGTATAACGTTATATACTATTGAGATATAACGTATAACGTTATGTACTAGTGAGATATAACGTATAACGTTATATACTACTACGTTATAGCGTATAACGTTATATACTATTACGATATGAAGTATAGCGTTATGTACTATGACGATATAGCGTATAACGTTATATACTATTACGTCATAACGTATAACGTTTTATAGTATTACGATATAGGGTATAACGTTATATACTATTGAGGTGTAACGAATAACGTTATATTCTACTACGATGTAACGTACAGCGTTATATAGTACTACGATATAACGTACAACGTTATATACTATTGAGATATAACGTATAACGTTATATACTACTACGATATAACGTATAACGTTATATACTGTTACGTTATAACGTATAACGTTATATACTATTCAGATATAACGAATAACGTAATATACCAGGCAGATATATTGTTATATACTATGGAGACAAAACGTATAACGTTATATACTATTACGATATAAAGTGTAACGTTATATAGTATTACGATATAGGGTATAACATTATGTACTACTACTATATAACGTATAACATTATATACTACTACGATATAACGTATAACGTTATATACTATTGAGATATAACGTATAACGTTATGTACTATTGAGATATAACGTATAACGTTATATACTAATACGTTATAACGTATAACGTTATATACTATTACGATATAACGTATAACGTTATATACTATTACGTTATTACGTATAACGTTATATACTATTCAGATATAACGAATAACGTAATATACCAGGCAGATATATTGTAATATACTATGGAGACAAAACGTATAACGTTATATACTATTACGATATAAAGTGTAACGTTATATAGTATTACGTTATAGGGTATAACATTATGTACTACTACTACATAACGTATAACGTTATATACTACTACGACATAACGTATAACGTTATATACTATTGAGATATAACGTATAACGTTATGTACTATTGAGATATAACGTATAACGTTATATACTAATACGTTATAACGTATAACGTTATATACTATTACGATATAACGTATAACGTTATATACTATTACGTTATTACGTATAACGTTATATACTATTCAGATATAACGAATAACGTAATATACCAGGCAGATATATTGTAATATACTATGGAGACAAAACGTATAACGTTATATACTATTACGATATAAAGTGTAACGTTATATAGTATTACGTTATAGGGTATAACATTATGTACTACTACTACATAACGTATAACGTTATATACTACTACGACATAACGTATAACGTTATATACTATTGAGATATAACGTATAACGTTATGTACTATTGAGATATAACGTATAACGTTAAATACTATTACGATATGAAGTATAACGTTATATAGTATGACGATACAGGGTATAACGTTATATACTACTACGATATAACGTATAAAGTTATATACTACTACGATGTAACGTACAGCGTTATATACTACTACGATATAACGTACAACGTTATATAATATTGAGATATAACGTATAACGTTATATACTACTACGATGTAACGTATAACGTTATATACTACTACGATATATCGTATAACGTTATATACTACTGAGATATAACGTATAACGTTATGTACTATTGAGATATAACGTATAACGTTATATACTACTACGTTATAGCGTATAACGTTATATACTATTACGATATGAAGTATAACGTTATATAGTATGACGATACAGGGTCTAACGTTATATACTACTACGATATAACGTATAACGTTATATACTACTACGATATAACGTATAACGTTATATACTACTACGATATAACGTATAACGTTATATACTATTGATATATAACGTATAACGTTATATACTATTGATATATAACGTATAACGTTATATACTATGACGACATAACGTATAACGTTATATACTACAGAGATATAACGTATAACGTTATATACAATTGCGTTATAACGTATAACGTTATATACTATTACGATATAACGTATAACGTTATATACTACTACGTTATAGCGTATAACGTTATATACTATTGAGATATAACGAATAACGTAATATACCAGGCAGATATATTGTTATATACTATGGAGACAAAACGTATAACGTTATATACTATTACGATATAAAGTGTAACGTTATATAGTATTACGATATAGGGTATAACATTATGTACTACTACTACATAACGTATAACGTTATATACTACTACGATATAACGTATAACGTTATATACTATTGAGATATAACGTATAACGTTATGTACTATTGAGATATAACGTATAACGTTATATACTACTACGTTGTAGCGTATAACGTTATATACTATTACGATATGAAGTATAACGTTATATAGTATGACGATATAGGGTATAACGTTATATACTACTACGATATAACGTATAACGTTATGTACTATGACGATATAACGTATATCGTTATATACTACTACGATGTAACGTATAACGTTATATACTACTACGATGTAACGTACAACGTTATATACTACTACGATATAACGTATGACGTTATATACTACTACGATATAACGTATGACGTTATATACTAATACCTTATAGCGTGTAACGTTATATACTATTACGTTATAGCGTGTAACGTTATATACTATTACGTTATAGCGTGTAACGCTATATACTATTACGTTATAGCGTGTAACGCTATATACTATTACGTTATAGCGTGTAACGTTATATACTATTACGTTATAGCGTATAACGTTATATAGAATTACGATATCGCGTATAACGTTATATGCTATTACGATAAAACGCATAACGTTATATACTACTACGCTATAACGTATAATGTTATATACTATTGAGATATAACGTATAACGTTATATACTATTACGTCATAGTGTATAACGTTATATAGTATTACGATATTGTGTATAAGGTTATATACTATTACGTTGTAACGTATAAAGTTACATACTACTACAATATAACGTATGAGGTTATATACTAATACGTTATAGCGTGTAACGTTATATACTATTACGATATAACGTATAACGTTATATACTACTACGATATAACGTATGACGTTATATACTAATACGTTATAGCGTGTAACGTTATATACTATTACGATATAACGTATAACGTTATATACTACTACGATATGACGTATAACGTTATATACTAATACGTTATAGCGTGTAACGTTATATAGTATTTCGATATAGGGAATAACGTCATATACTATTGAGATATAACGTTTAACGTTATATAGTATTACGATATAAAGTATATCGTTATATACTACTACGATATAACGTAACACGTTATATACTATTACGATATAACGTAACACGTTATATACTATTACGTTTTAGTGTATAACGTTATATAGTATTACGCTATAGAGCATAACGTTATACACTATTAGGTTAGAACGTATAACGTTATATACTACTACGGTATAACGTATAACGTTATATACTATTGAGATACAACGTATAACGTTATGTACTATGACGATATAACGAATAACGTAATATACCAGGCAGATATATTGTTATATACTATGGAGACAAAACGTATAACGTTATACACTACTACCATATAACGTATAACGTTATATACTATTGAGATATAACGTATAACTTTATGTACTATGACGATATAACGTATTACGTCATATACTATTACGTTATAAAGTATAACATTATATAGTATTACGATATTGAGTATAAGGTTATATACTATTGAGATATAACGTATAACGTTATATACTATTACGTTATAACGTATAACGTTATATACTATTACGTTATAGTGTATAACGATATATAGTACTACGATATTGTGTATAAGGTTATATACTATTACGTTGTAACGTATAACGTTACATACTACTACAATATAACGTATGACCTTATATACTACTACGATATAACGTATAACGTTATATACTACTACGATATAACGTATAATGTTATATACTATTGAGATATAACGTATAACTTTATGTACTATGACGATATAACGTATTACGTCATATACTATTACGTTATAAAGTATAACGTTATATACAATTACGTTATAACGTATAACGTTATATACTATTCAGATATAACGAATAACGTAATATACCAGGCAGATATATTGTTATATACTGTGGAGATAAAACGTATAACGTTATATACTATTACGATATAAAGTGTAACATTATATAGTATTACGATATAGGGTATAACATTATGTACTACTACTATATAACGTATAACGTTATATACTACTACGATATAACGTATAACGTTATATACTATTGAGATATAACGTATAACGTTATGTACTATTGAGATATCACGTATAACGTTATGTACTATTGAGATATAACGAATAACGTTATATACTACTACGTTATAGCGTATAACGTTATATGCTATTGAGATATAACGTATAACGTTATGTACTATGACGATATATCGTATAACGTTATATACTATTACGTCATATCGTATAACGTTATATACTATTACGATATAACGTATAACGTTATATACTATTGCGTTATAAAGTATAACATTATATAGTATTACGATATTGAGTATAAGGTTATATAATATTGAGATATAACGTATAACGTTATATACTATTACGTTATAACGTATAACGTTATATACTATTACGATATAACGTATAACGTTATATACTATTACGTTATAACGTATAACGTTATATACAATTCAGATATAACGAATAACGTTATATACCAGGCAGATATATTGTTATATACTATGGAGACAAAACGTATAACGTTATATACTATTACGATATAAAGTGTAACGTTATATAGTATTACGATATAGGGTATAACATTATGTACTACTACTACATAACGTATAACGTTATATACTACTACGACATAACGTATAACATTATATACTATTGAGATATAACGTATAACGTTATGTACTATTGAGATATAACGTATAACGTTATATACTATTACGATATGAAGTATAACGTTATATAGTATGACGATACAGGGTATAACGTTATATACTACTACGATATAACGTATAACGTTATATACTACTACGATATAACGTATAACCTTATATGCTATTGAGATATAACGTATAACGTTATGTACTATTCAGATATAACGTATAACGTTATATACTACTACGTTATAGCGTATAACATTATATACTATTACGATATGAAGTATAACGTTATATACTATTACGATATATCGTATAACGTTATATACTATTACGTTATAACGTATAACGTTATATACTATTCAGATATAACGAATAACGTAATATACCAGGCAGATATATTGTTATATACTATGGAGACAAAACGTATAACGTTATATACTATTACGATATAAAGTGTAACGTTATATAGTATTACGATATAGGGTATAACATTATGTACTACTACTATATAACGTATAACGTTATATACTACTACGATATAACGTATAACGTTATATACTATTGAGATATAACGTATAACGTTATGTACTATTGAGATATAACGTATAACGTTATATACTAATACGTTATAACGTATAAGGTTATATACTATTACGATATAACGTATAACGTTATATACTATTACGTTATTACGTATAACGTTATATACTATTACAGATATAACGAATAACGTAATATACCAGGCAGATATATTGTTATATACTATGGAGACAAAACGTATAACGTTATATACTATTACGATATAAAGTGTAACGTTATATAGTATTACGTTATAGGGTATAACATTATGTACTACTACTACATAACGTATAACGTTATATACTACTACGACATAACGTATAACGTTATATACTATTGAGATATAACGTATAACGTTATGTACTATTGAGATATAACGTATAACGTTATGTCCTATGACGACATAACGTATAACGTTATATACTACTGAGATATAACGTATAACGTTATGTACTATGACGATATAACGTATAACGTTATATGCTATTACGTCATAACGTATAACGTTTTATAGTATTACGATATAGGGTATAACGTTATATACTATTGAGGTGTAACGAATAACGTTATATACTACTACGATGTAACGTACAGCGTTATATACTACTACGATATAACGTACAACGTTATATACTATTGAGATGTAACGTATAACGTTATATACTACTACGATGTAACGTATCACGTTATATACTACTACGATATAACGTATAACGTTATATACTATTGAGATATAACGTATAAGGTTATGTACTATGACGATATATCGTATAACGTTATATACTATTACGTCATAACGTATAACGTTTTATAGTACTACGATATAGGGTAAAACGTTATATACTATTGAGGTGTTACGTATAACGTTATATACTACTACGATGTAAGGTACAACGTTATATACTACTACGATATAATGTATAACGCTATATACTACTATGGTATAACGTAACACGTAATATACTATTACGTTATATCGTATAACGTTATACACTATTACGTTATAACGCATAACGTTATATAGTATTACGATATGGCGTATAACGTTATATACTACTACGACATAACGTATGACGTTATATACTATGACGATATAAAGTATAACGTTATATAATATTACGATATAGGGTATAACGTTATATACTATTACGATATAACGTATAACGTTATATACTACTACGATATAACGTATAACGTTATAAACTACTACGATATAACGTATGACGTTATATACTACTACGTTATAGCGTGTAACGTTATATACTATTGCGATATAACGTATAAAGTTATATACTACTACGATATAACGTATAACGTTATATACTAATACGTTATAGCGTGTAACGTTATATACTATTACGATATAACGTATAACGTTATATACTAATACGATATCACGTATGACGTTATATACAATGACGATACAAAGTATAACGTTATATACTAATACGTTATAGCGTATAACGTTATATAGTATTACGATATTGTGTATAAGGTTATATACTCTTACGTCATAACGTATAACGTTTTATAGTATTACGATATAGGGTATAACGTTATATACTATTGAGGTGTAACGAATAACGTTATATACTACTACGATGTAACGTACAACGTTATATACTATTGAGATATAACGTATAACGTTATGTACTACAACGATGTAACGTATAACGTTATATATGAGTACGATATAACGTATAACGTTATATACTATTGAGATATAACGTATAACGTTATGTACTATGACGATATAACGTATGACGTTATATACTAATACGTTATAGCGTGTAACGTTATATACTATTACGATATAACGTATAACGTTATATAGTATTACGATATAGCGTATAACGATATATACTAATACGATACAACGTATGACGTTATATACTAATACGTTATAGCGTGTAACGTTATATACTATTACGATATAACGTATAACGTTATATACTACTACGATATAACGTATAACGTTATATACTACTACGATATAACGTATAACGTTATATACTATAACGATATGAAGTATAACGTTATATAGTATGACGATACAGGGTATAATGTTATATACTACTACGATACAACGTATAACGTTATATACTACTACGATATAACGTATAACGTTATATACTACTACGATATAACGTATAACGTTATATACTATTACGATATAAAGTGTAACGTTATATAGTGTTACGATATTGGGTATAACATTATGTGCTACTACTATATAATGTATAACGTTATATACTATAACGATATAACGTATAACGTTATATACTACTGAGATATAACGTATAACATTATGTACTTTGACGATATAACGTATAACGTTATATACTATTACGTCATAACGTATAACGTTTTATAGTATTACGATGTAGGGTATAACGTTATATACTATTGAGGTGTAACGAATAACGTTATATACTACTACGATGTAACGTACAGCGTTATATACTACTACGATATAACGTACAACGTTATATACTACTACGATGTAACGTATAACGTTATATACTACCACGATATAGCGTATAACGTTATATACTATTACGATAGAAAGTGTAACGTTATATAGTATTACGATATAGGGTATAACATTATGTACTACTACTATATAACGTATAACGTTATATACTACTACGATATAACGTATGACGTTATATACCAATACGTTGTACCGTGTAACGTTATATACTATTACGATATAACGTATAACGTTATATACTACTACTATATAACGTATGACGTTATATACTAATACGTTATAGCGTGTAACGTTATATACTATTACGATATAACGTATAACGTTATATACTACTACGATATAACGTATAACGTTATATACTATTACGTTATAGTGTATAACGTTATATAGTATTACGATATTGTGTATAAGGTTATATACTATTACGTTGTAACGTATAAAGTTACATACTACTACGATATAACGTATAACGTTATATACTATTACGTTATAGTGTATAACGTTATATAGTATTACGATATAACGTATATCGTTATATACTACTACGATATAACGTAACACGTTATATACTATTACGATATAACGTAACACGTTATATACTATTACGTTTTAGTGTATAACGTTATATAGTATTACGCTATAGAGCATAACGTTATACACTATTAGGTTAGAACGTATAACGTTATATACTACTACGGTATAACGTATATCGTTATATACTACTACGATATAACGTAACACGTTATATACTATTACGTTTTAGTGTATAAAGTTATATAGTATTACGCTATAGAGCATAACGTTATACACTATTAGGTTAGATCGTATAACGTTATATACTACTACGGTATAACGTATAACGTTATATACTACTACGGTATAACGTATAACGTTATATACTATTGAGATACAACCTATAACGTTATGTACTATGACGATATAACGAATAACGTAATATACCAGGCAGATATATTGTTATATACTATGGAGACAAAACGTATAACGTTATACACTACTACGATATAACGTATAACGTTATATACTATTGAGATATAACGTATAACTTTATGTACTACGACGATATAACGTATTACGTCATATACTATTACGTTATAAAGTATAACATTATATAGTATTACGATATTGAGTATAAGGTTATATACTATTGAGATATAACGTATAACGTTATATACTATTACGTTATAACGTATAACGTTATATACTATTACGTTATAGTGTATAACGATATATAGTACTACGATATTGTGTATAAGGTTATATACTATTACGGTGTAACGTATAACGTTACATACTACTACAATATAACGTATGACCTTATATACTACTACGATATAACGTATATCGTTATATACTACTACGATATAACGTAACACGTTATATACTATTACGTTTTAGTGTATAACATTATATAGTATTACGATATTGGGTATAAGGTTATATACTATTGAGATATAACGTATAACGTTATATACTATTACGTTATAACGTATAACGTTATATACTATTACGATATAACGTATAACGTATAACGTTATATACTATTCAGATATAACGAATAACGTAATTTACCAGGCAGATATATTGTTATATACTATGGAGACAAAACGTATAACGTTATATACTATTACGATATAAAGTGTAACGTTATATAGTATTACGATATAGGGTATAACATTATATAGTACTACGATATTGTGTATAAGGTTATATACTATTACGTTGTAACGTATAACGTTACATACTACTACAATATAACGTATGACCTTATATACTACTACGATATAACGTATATCGTTATATACTATTACGTTTTAGTGTATAACATTATATAGTATTACGATATTGAGTATAAGGTTATATACTATTGAGATATAACGTATAACGTTATATACTATTACGATATAACGTATAACGTTATATACTGTTGAGATATAACGTATAACGTTATGTACTATTGAGATATAACGTATGACGTTATATACTACTACGATATAACGTATAACGTTATATACTACTACGATATAACGTATAACGTTATATACTATTGATATATAACGTATAACGTTATGTACTATGACGACATAACGTATAACGTTATATACTAAGACGATATAACGTATAACGTTATATACTGTTGAGATATAACGTATAACGTTATGTACTATTGAGATATAACGTATGACGTTATATACTACTACGATATAACGTATAACGTTATATACTACTACGATATAACGTATAACGTTATATACTGTTGAGATATAACGTATAACGTTATGTACTATTGAGATATAACGTATGACGTTATATACTACTACGATATAACGTATAACGTTATATACTACTACGATATAACGTATAACGTTATATACTATTGATATATAACGTATAACGTTATGTACTATGACGACATAACGTATAACGTTATATACTACTGAGATATAACGTATAACGTTATGTACTATGACGATATAACGAATAACGTTATATACTATTACGTCATAACGTATAACGTTTTATAGTATTACGATATAGGGTATAACATTATGTACTACTACTATATAAGGTATGACGTTATATACTAAGACGATATAACGTATAACGTTATATACTAAGACGATATAACGTATAACGTTATATACTGTTGAGATATAACGTATAACGTTATGTACTATTGAGATATAACGTATGACGTTATATACTACTACGATATAACGTATAACGTTATATACTACTACGATATAACGTATAACGTTATATACTGTTGAGATATAACGTATAACGTTATGTACTATTGAGATATAACGTATGACGTTATATACTACTACGATATAACGTATAACGTTATATACTACTACGATATAACGTATAACGTTATATACTATTGATATATAACGTATAACGTTATGTACTATGACGACATAACGTATAACGTTATATACTACTGAGATATAACGTATAACGTTATGTACTATGACGATATAACGAATAACGTTATATACTATTATGTCATAACGTATAACGCTTTATAGTATTACGATATAGGGTATAACATTATGTACTACTACTATATAATGTATAACGTTATATACTAAGACGATATAACGTATAACGTTATATACTAAGACGATATAACGTATAACGTTATATACTGTTGAGATATAACGTATAACGTTATGTACTATTGAGATATAACGTATGACGTTATATACTACTACGATATAACGTATAACGTTATATACTACTACGATATAACGTATAACGTTATATACTGTTGAGATATAACGTATAACGTTATGTACTATTGAGATATAACGTATGACGTTATATACTACTACGATATAACGTATAACGTTATATACTACTACGATATAACGTATAACGTTATATACTATTGATATATAACGTATAACGTTATGTACTATGACGACATAACGTATAACGTTATATACTACTGAGATATAACGTATAACGTTATGTACTATGACGATATAACGTATAACGTTATATACAATTACGTCATAACGTATAACGTTTTATAGTATTACGATATAGGGTATAACGTTATATACTATTGAGGTGTAACGAATAACGTTATATACTACTACGATGTAACGTACAACGTTATATACTATTACGATATAACGTATAACGTTATATACTACTACGTTATAACGTATAACGTTATATACTATTCAGATATAACGAATAACGTAATATACCAGGCAGATATATTGGTATATACTATGGAGACAAAACGTATAACGTTATATACTATTACGATATAAAGTGTAACGTTATATAGTATTACGATATAGGGTATAACATTATGTACTACTACTATATAATGTATAACGTTATATACTATTACGATATGAAGTATAACGTTAAATAGTACTACGATATAACGTATAACGTTAAATACTACTACGATATAACGTATAACGTTATATACTACTACGATATATCGTATAACGTTATATACTACTACGATATAACGTATATCGTTATATACTACTACGATATAACGTAACACGTTATATACTATTGAGATATAACGTACAACGTTATGTACTATGACGATATATCGTATAACGTTATATACTATTACGTCATAACGTATAACGTTTTATAGTACTACGATATAGGGTAAAACGTTATATACTATTGAGGTGTAACGTATAACGTTATATACTACTACGATGTAACGTACAACGTTATATACTACTACGATATAATGTATAATCGCTATATACTACTATGGTATAACGTAACACGTAATATACTATTACGTTATATCGTATAACGTTATACACTATTACGTTATAACGCATAACGTTATACACTATTATGTTAGAACGTATAACGTTATATACTACTACGGTATAACGTATAACGTTATATACTATTGAGATACAACGTATAACGTTATGTACTATGACGATATAACGAATAACGTAATATACCAGGCAGATATATTGTTATATACTATGGAGACAAAACGTATAACGTTATACACTACTACGATATAACGTATAACGTTATATACTATTGAGATATAACGTATAACTTTATGTACTATGACGATATAACGTATTACGTCATATACTATTACGTTATAAAGTATAACATTATATAGTATTACGATATTGAGTATAAGGTTATATAATATTGAGATATAACGTATAACGTTATATACTATTACGTTATAGTGTATAACGTTATATAGTACTACGATATTGTGTATAAGGTTATATACTATTACGTTGTAACGTATAACGTTACATACTACTACAATATAACGTATGACCTTATATACTACTACGATATAACGAATATCGTTATATACTACTACGATATAACGTAACACGTTATATACTATTTGGTTTTAGTGTATAACATTATATAGTATTACGATATTGGGTATAAGGTTATATACTATTGAGATATAACGTATAACGTTATATACTATTACGTTATAACGTATAACGTTATATACTATTACGATATAACGTATAACGTATAACGTTATATACTATTCAGATATAACGAATAACGTAATATACCAGGCAGATATATTGGTATATACTATGGAGACAAAACGTATAACGTTATGTACTATTGAGATATAACGTATAACGTTATATACTACTACGTTATAGCGTATAACGTTATATACTATTACGTTATAACGTATAACGTTATATACTATTACGTTGTAGTGTATAACGTTATATAGTACTACGATATTGTGTATAAGGTTATATACTATTACGTTGTAACCTATAACGTTACATACTACTACAATATAACGTATGACCTTATATACTACTACGATATAACGAATATCGTTATATGCTACTACGATATAACGTAACACGTTATATACTATTTCGTTTTAGTGTATAACGTTATATAGTATTACGATATAGGGTATAACGTTATATACTATTGAGGTGTAACGAATAACGTTATATACTACTACGATGTAACGTACAGCGTTATATAATACTACGATATAACGTACAACGTTATATACTATTGAGATGTAACGTATAACGTTATATACTACTACGATGTAACGTATCACGTTATATACTACTACGATATAACGTATAACGTTATATACTATTGAGATATAACGTATAACGTTATGTACTATGACGATATATCGTATAACGTTATATACTATTACGTCATAACGTATAACGTTTTATAGTAATACGATATAGGGTAAAACGTTATATACTATTGAGGTGTAACGTATAACGTTATATACTACTACGATGTAACGTACAACGTTATACACTATTACGTTATAACGCATAACGTTATATAGTATTACGATATGGCGTATAACGTTATATACTACTACGACATAACGTATGACGTTATATACTCTGACGATATAAAGTATAACGTTATATAATATTCCGATATAGGGTATAACGATATATACTATTACGATATAACGTATAACGTTATATACTATTGAGATATAACGTATAACGTTATGTACTATGACGATATATCGTATAACATTTATACTATTACGTCATAACGTATAACGTTTTATAGTACTACGATATAGGGTAAAACGTTATATACTATTGAGGTGTAACGAAAAAAGTTATATACTACTACGATGTAACGTATAACGTTATATACTACTACGATATAACGTATAACGTTATATACTATTGAGATATAACGTATAACGTTATGTACTATGACGATATATCGTATAACGTTTTATACTATTACGTCATAACGTATAACGTTTTATAGTACTACGATATAGGGTAAAACGTTATATACTATTGATGTGTAACGAAAAAAGTTATATACTACTACGATGTAACGTATAACGTTATATACTACTACGATATAACGTATAACGTTATATACCATTACGATATAAAGTGTAACGTTATATAGTATTACGATATAGGGTATAACATTATGTACTACTACTATATAACGTATAACGTTATATACTACTACTATATAACGTATGACGTTATATACTAATACGTTATAGCGTGTAACGTTATATACTATTACGATATAACGTATAACGTTATATACTACTACGATATAACGTATGATGTTATATACTAATACGTTATAGCGTGTAACGTTATATACTATTACGATATAACGTATAACGTTATATACTACTACGATATAACGTATAACGTTATATACTAATACGTTATAGCGTGTAACGTTATATAGTATTTCGATATAGGGAATAACGTCATATACTATTGAGATATAACGTTTAACGTTATATAGTATTACGATATAGGGTATAACGTTATATAATATTCCGATATAGGGTATAACGTTATATACTATTACGATATAACGTATAACGTTAAATACTACTACGATATAACGTATAACGTTAAATACTACTACGATATAACGTATAACGTTATATACTACTACAATATAACGTATAACGTTATATACTACTACGATATAATGTATATCGTTATATACTACTACGATATAACGTAACACGTTATATACTATTACGTTTTAGTGTATAACGTTATATAGTATTACGCTATAGAGCATAACGTTATACACTATTAGGTTAGAACGTATAACGTTATATACTACTACGGTATAACGTATAACGTTATATACTATTGAGATACAACGTATAACGTTATGTGCTATGACGATATAACGAATAACGTAATATACCAGGCAGATATATTGTTATATACTATGGAGACAAAACGTATAACGTTATACACTACTACGATATAACGTATAACGTTATATACTATTACGTTATAACGTATAACGTTATATACTATTACGTTGTAGTGTATAACGTTATATAGTACTACGATATTGTGTATAAGGTTATATACTATTACGTTGTAACCTATAACGTTACATACTACTACAATATAACGTATGACCTTATATACTACTACGGTATAACGAATATCGTTATATACTACTACGATATAACGTAACACGTTATATACTATTTCGTTTTAGTGTATAACATTATATAGTATTACGATATTGAGTATAAGGTTATATACTATTGAGATATAACGTATAACGTTATATACTATTACGTTATAACGTATAACGTTATATACTATTACGATATAACGTTTTAACGTATAACGTTATATACTATTCAGATATAACGAATAACGTAATATACCAGGCAGATATATTGGTATATACTATGGAGACAAAACGTATAACGTTATGTACTATTGAGATATAACGTATAACGTTATATACTACTACGTTATAGCGTATAACGTTATATACTATTACGTTATAACGTATAACGTTATATACTATTACGTTGTAGTGTATAACGTTATATAGTACTACGATATTGTGTATAAGGTTATATACTATTACGTTGTAACCTATAACGTTACATACTACTACAATATAACGTATGACCTTATATACTACTACGATATAACGAATATCGTTATATGCTACTACGATATAACGTAACACGTTATATACTATTTCGTTTTAGTGTATAACATTATATAGTATTACGATATAGGGTATAACGTTATATACTATTGAGGTGTAACGAATAACGTTATATACTACTACGATGTAACGTACAGCGTTATATAATACTACGATATAACGTACAACGTTATATACTATTGAGATGTAACGTATAACGTTATATACTACTACGATGTAACGTATCACGTTATATACTACTACGATATAACGTATAACGTTATATACTATTGAGATATAACGTATAACGTTATGTACTATGACGATATATCGTATAACGTTATATACTATTACGTCATAACGTATAACGTTTTATAGTAATACGATATAGGGTAAAACGTTATATACTATTGAGGTGTAACGTATAACGTTATATACTACTACGATGTAACGTACAACGTTATACACTATTACGTTATAACGCATAACGTTATATAGTATTACGATATGGCGTATAACGTTATATACTACTACGACATAACGTATGACGTTATATACTCTGACGATATAAAGTATAACGTTATATAATATTCCGATATAGGGTATAACGATATATACTATTACGATATAACGTATAACGTTATATACTATTGAGATATAACGTATAACGTTATGTACTATGACGATATATCGTATAACGTTTTATACTATTACGTCATAACGTATAACGTTTTATAGTACTACGATATAGGGTAAAACGTTATATACTATTGAGGTGTAACGAAAAAAGTTATATACTACTACGATGTAACGTATAACGTTATATACTACTACGATATAACGTATAACGTTATATACTATTGAGATATAACGTATAACGTTATGTACTATGACGATATATCGTATAACGTTTTATACTATTACGTCATAACGTATAACGTTTTATAGTACTACGATATAGGGTAAAACGTTATATACTATTGAGGTGTAACGTATAACGTTATATACTACTACGATGTAACGTACAACGTTATATACTACTACGATATAATGTATAACGCTATGTACTACTATGGTATAACGTAACACGTAATATACTATTACGCTATATCGTATAACGTTATACACTATTACGTTATAACGCATAACGTTATATAGTACTACGATATTGTGTATAAGGTTATATACTATTACGTTGTAACGTATAACGTTACATACTACTACAATATAACGTATGACCTTATATACTACTACGATATAACGAATATCGTTATATACTACTACGATATAACGTAACACGTTATATACTATTTCGTTTTAGTGTATAACATTATATAGTATTACGATATTGAGTATAAGGATATATAATATTGAGATATAACGTATAACGTTATATACTATTACGTTATAACGTATAACGTTATATACTATTACGATATAACGTATAACGTATAACGTTATATACTATTCAGATATAACGAATAACGTAATATACCAGGCAGATATATTGGTATATACTATGGAGACAAAACGTATAACGTTATATACTATTACGATATAAAGTGTAACGTTATATAGTATTACGATATAGGGTATAACATTATGTACTACTACTATATAATGTATAACGTTAAATAATACTACGATATAACGTATAACGTTATATACTATTGAGATATAACGTATAACGTTATGTACTATTGAGATATAACGTATAACGTTATATACTACTACGTTATAGCGTATAACGTTATATACTATTACGATATGAGGTATAACGTTATATAGTATGACGATACAGGGTATAATGTTATATACTACTACGATATAACTTTTAACGTTATATACTACTACGATATAACGTATAACGTTATATACTATTACGTCATAACGTATAACGTTTTATAGTATTACGATATATGGTATAACGTTATATACTATTGAGGTGTAACGAATAACGTTATATACTACTACGATGTAACGTACAGCGTTATATAATACTACGATATAACGTACAACGTTATATACTTTTGAGATGTAACGTATAACGTTATATACTACTACTATGTAACGTATCACGTTATATACTACTACGATATAACGTATAACGTTATATACTATTGAGATATAACGTATAACGTTATGTATTATGACGATATAACGTATAACGTTGTATACTATTCAGATATAACGAATAACGTAATATACCAGGCAGATATATTGTTATATACTATGGAGAGAAAACGTATAACGTTATATACTACTACGATATAAAGTACAACGTTATATACTACTACGATATAACGTATAACGTAATATACCAGGCAGATATATTGTTATAATCTATGGAGACAAAACGTATAACGTTATATACGATTACGATATAAAGTGTAACGTTATATAGTATTACGATATAGGATATAACATTATGTACTACTACTGTATAACGTATAACGTTATATACTACTACGATATAACGTATAACGTAATATACCAGGCAGATATATTGATATAATCTATGGAGACAAAACGTATAACGTTATATACTATTACGATATAAAGTGTAACGTTATATAGTATTACGATATAGGATATAACATTATGTACTACTACTGTATAACGTATAACGTTATATACTACTACGATATAACGTATAACGTAATATACCAGGCAGATATATTGATATAATCTATGGAGACAAAACGTATAACGTTATATACTATTACGATATAAAGTGTAACGTTATATAGTATTACGATATAGGATATAACATTATGTACTACTACTGTATAACGTATAACGTTACATACTACTACAATATAACGTATGACGTTATATACTAATACGTTATAGCGTGTAACGTTATATAGTATTACGACATAACGTATAACGTTATATACTACTACGTTATAACGTATAACGTTATATACTATTGAGATATAACGTATAACGTTATGTACTATGACGATATAACGTATAACGTTGTATACTATTCAGATATAACGAATAACGTAATATACCAGGCAGATATATTGTTATATACTATGGAGACAAAACGTATAACGTTATATACTACTACGATATAACGTATAACGTTATATACTATTGAGATACAACGTATAACGTTATGTACTATGACGATATAACGTATAACGTTATATACTATTACGATATAACGTATAACGTTATATACTATTACGTTATAACGTATGACGTTATATGCTATGACGATATCAAGTATAACGTTATATAATATTACGATATTGGGTATAACGTTATATACTATTACGATATAACGTATAACGTTATATACTATTACGTCATAACGTATAACGTTTTATAGTATTACGATATAGGCTAAAACGTTATATACTATTGAGGTGTAACGTATAACGTTATATACTACTACGATGTAACGTATAACGTTATATACTATTGAGATATAACGTATAACGTTATGTACTATTGAGATATAACGTATAACGTTATATACTACTACGATGTAACGTATATCGTTATATACTACTACGATATAACGTATGACGTTATATACTAATACGTTATAGCGTGTAACGTTATATAGTATTACGATATTGTGTATAAGGTTGTATACTATTACGTTGTACCGTATAACGTTACATACTACTACAATATAACGTATGACGTTATATACTAATACGTTATAGCGTGTAACGTTATATACTATTACGATATAACGTATAACGTTATATACTACTACGATATAACGTATAACGTTATATACTATTCAGATATAATGAATAACGTAATATACCAGGCAGAAATATTGTTATATACTATGGAGACAAAACGTATAACGTTATATACTATTACGATATAACGTATAACGTTATATACTATTACGATGTATCGTATAACGTTATATACTATTCAGATATAACGAATAACGTAATATACCAGGCAGATATATTGTTATATACTATGGAGACAAAACGTATAACGTTATATACTATTACGATATAAAGTGTAACGTTATATAGTATTACGATATAGGGTATAACATTATGTACTACTACTATATAACATATGACGTTATATACTAATACGTTATAGCGTGTAACGTTATATACTATTACGTTCTAACGTAAAACGTTATATACTATTACGTTCTAACGTAAAACGTTATATACTTTTACGTTATAACGTATAACGTTATATACTATTCAGATATAATGAATATCGTAATATACCAGGCAGATATATTGTTATATACTATGGAGACAAAACGTATAACGTTATATACTACTACTATATAACGTATAACGTTATATACTACTACGATATAACGTATAACGTTATATACTATTGATATATAACGTACAACGTTGTGTACTATGACGATATAACGTATGACGTTATATACTATGACGATATCAAGTATAACGTTATATAATATTACGATATAGGGTATAACGTTATATACTATTACGATATAACGTATAACGTTATATACTATTACGATGTAACGTATAACGTTATATACTATTCAGATATAACGAATAACGTAATATACCAGGCAGATATATTGTTATATACTATGGAGACAAAACGTATAACGTTATATACTATTACAATATAAAGTGTAACGTTATATAGTATTACGATATAGGGTATAACATTATGTACCACAACTATATAACGTATAACGTTATATACTACTACGATATAACGTATAAAGTTATATACTACTGAGATATAACGTATAACGTTATATACTATGACGATATAACGTATAACGTTATATACTATTACGTCATAACGTATAACGTTATATAGTATGACGATATAGGCTAAAACGTTATATACTATTGAGGTGTAACGTATAACGTTATATACTACTACGATGTAACGTACAACGTTATATACTACTACGATATAACGTATGACGTTATATACTACTACGATATAACGTATGACGTTATATACTAATACGTTATAGCGTGTAACGTTATATAGTATTACGATATTGTGTATAAGGTTATATACTATTACGTTGTACCGTATAACGTTATATACTATTACGATATAACGTATAACGTTATATACTATTACGATATGAAGTATAACGTTATATAGTATGACGATACAGGGTATAACGTTATATACTACTACGATATAACGTATAACGTTATATACTACTACGATATATCGTGTAACGTTATATACTACTACGATATAACGTATAACGTTATATACTATTGATATATAACGTATAACGTTATATACTATTGATATATAACGTATAACGTTATGTACTATGACGCCATAACGTATAACGTTATATACTACTGAGATATAACGTATAACATTATGTACTATGACGATATAACGTATAACGTTATATACTATTACGTCATAACGTATAACGTTTTATAGTATTACGATATAGGGTATAACGTTATATACTATTGAGGTGTAACGAATAACGTTATATACTACTACGATGTAACGTACAGCGTTATATACTACTACGATATAACGTATAACGTTATATACTATTGAGATATAACGTATAACGTTATTTACTACTACGATATAACGTATAACGTTATATACTATTGGTATATAACGTATAACGTTATATACTATTGATATATAACGTATAACGTTATGTACTATGACGCCATAACGTATAACGTTATATACTATTGAGATATAACGTATAACGTTATATACTATTACGTCATAACGTATAACTTTTTATAGTACTACGATATAGGGTAAACCGTTATATACTATTGAGGTGTAACGTATAACGTTATATACTACTACGATGTAACGTACAACGTTATATACTACTACGATATAATGTATAACGCTATATACTACTATGGTATAACGTAACACGTAATATACTATTACGTTATATCGTATAACGTTATACACTATTACGTTATAACGCATAACGTTATATAGTATTACGATATGGCGTATAACGTTATATACTACTACGACATAACGTATGACGTTATATACTATGACGATATAAAGTATAACGTTATATAATATTCCGATATAGGGTATAACGTTATATACTATTACGATATAACGTATAACGTTAAATACTACTACGATATAACGTATAACGTTATATACTACTACGATATAACGTATAACGTTATATACTACTACGATATAACGTATATCGTTATATACTACTACGATATAACGTAACACGTCATATACTATTACGTTTTAGTGTATAACGTTATATAGTATTACGCTATAGAGCATAACGTTATACACTATTAGGTTAGAACGTATAACGTTATATACTACTACGGTATAACGTATAACGTTATATACTATTGAGATATAACGTATAACGTTATGTACTATGACGATATAACGAATAACGTAATATACCAGGCAGATATATTGTTATTTACTATGGGGACAAAACGTATAACGTTATACACTACTACGATATAACGTATAACGTTATATACTATTGAGATATAACGTATAACTTTATGTACTATGACGATATAACGTATTACGTCATATAGTATTACGTTATAAAGTATAACATTATATAGTATTACGATATTGAGTATAAGGTTATATACTATTGAGATATAACGTATAACCTTATATACTACTACGATACAACGTATATCGTTATATACTACTACGATATAACGTAACACGTTATATACTATTACGCTTTAGTGTATAACATTATATAGTATTACGATATTGTGTATAAGGTTATATACTATTGAGATATAACGTATAACGCTATATACTATTACGTTATAACGTATAACGTTATATACTATTACGATATAACGTATAACGTTATATACTATTACGATATAACGTATAACGTTATATACTATTCAGATATAACGGATAACGTAATATACCAGGCAGATATATTGTTATATACTATGGAGACAAAACGTATAGCGTTATATATTATTACGATATAAAGTGTAACGTTATATAGTATTACGATATAGGGTATAACATTATGTACTACTACTATATAACATATGACGTTATATACTAATACGTTATAGCGTGTAACGTTATATACTACTACGTTCTAACGTAAAACGTTATATACTATTACGTTCTAACGTAAAACGTTATATACTTTTACGTTATAACGTATAACGTTATATACTATTCAGATATAATGAATATCGTAATATACCAGGCAGATATATTGTTATATACTATGGAGACAAAACGTATAACGTTATATACTACTACGATATAACGTATAACGTTATATACTACTACGATATAACGTATAACGTTATATACTATTGATATATAACGTACAACGTTGTGTACTATGACGATATAACGTATGACGTTATATACTATGACGATATCAAGTATAACGTTATATAATACTACGATATAGGGTATAACGTTATATACTATTACGATATAACGTATAACGTTATATACTATTACGATGTAACGTATAACGTTATATACTATTCAGATATAACGAATAACGTAATATACCAGGCAGATATATTGTTATATACTATGGAGACAAAACGTATAACGTTATATACTATTACGATATAAAGTGTAACGTTATATAGTATTACGATATAGGGTATAACATTATGTACTGCAACTATATAACGTATAACGTTATATACTACTACGATATAACGTATAACGTTATATACTACTGAGATATAACGTATAACGTTATGTACTATGACGATATAACGTATAACGTTATATACTATTACGTCATAACGTATAACGTTATATAGTATGACGATATAGGCTAAAACGTTATATACTATTGAGGTGTAACGTATAACGTTATATACTACTACGATGTAACGTACAACGTTATATACTACTACGATATAACGTATGACGTTATATACTACTACGATATAACGTATGACGTTATATACTAATACGTTATAGCGTGTAACGTTATATAGTATTACGATATTGTGTATAAGGTTATATACTATTACGTTGTACCGTATAACGTTATATACTATTACGATATAACGTATAACGTTATATACTATTACGATGTAACGTATAACGTTATATACTACTACGATATAACGTATGGCGTTATATACTAATACGTTATAACGTGTAACGTTATATACTATTACGTTCTAACGTAAAACGTTATATACTATTACGTTATAACGTATAACGTTATATACTATTCAGATATAATGAATAACGTAATATACCAGGCAGATATATTGTTATATACTATGGAGACAAAACGTATAACGTTATATACTACTACGATATAACGTATAACGTTATATGCTACTACGATATAACGTATGACGTTATATACTAATACGTTATAGTGTGTAACGTTATATACTATTACGTTATAGCGTGTAACGTTATATACTATTACATTATAGCGTATAACGTTATATAGAATTACGATATAGCGTATAACGTTATATGCTATTACGATATAACGTATAACGTTATATACCACTACGATATAACGTATAACGTTATAGACTACTACGATATAACGTATAACGTTATATACTAATACGTTATAGCGTGTAACGTTATATACTATTACGATATAATGTATAACGTTATATACTAATACGATATAACGTATAACGTTATATACAATGACGATACAAAGTATAACGTTATATGCTAATACGTTATAGCGTATAACGTTATATAGTATTTCGATATAGGAAATAACGTCATATACTATTGACATATAACGTTTAAAGTTATATAGTATTACGATATAGGGTATAACGTTATATACTATTCAGATATAACGGTTTACGTTATGTACTAATACGTTATAGCGTATAACGTTATATACTACTACGGTATAACGTATAACGTTATATACTATTGAGATATAACGTATAACGTTATGTACTATGACGATATAACGAATAACGTAATATGCCAGGCAGATATATTGTTATTTACTATGGAGTCAAAACGTATAACGTTATACACTACTACGATATAACGTATAACGTTATATACTATTGATATATAACGTACAACGTTGTGTACTATGACGATATAACGTATGACGTTATATACTATGACGATATCAAGTATAACGTTATATAATATTACGATATAGGGTATAACGTTATATACTATTACGATATAACGTATAACGTTATATACTATTACGATGTAACGTATAACGTTATATACTATTCAGATATAACGAATAACGTAATATACCAGGCAGATATATTGTTATATACTATGGAGACAAAACGTATAACGTTATATACTATTACGATATAAAGTGTAACGTTATATAGTATTACGATATAATGTATAACGTTATATACTACTACGATATAACGTATAACGTTATATACTATTGAGATATAACGTATAACGTTATGTACTATTGAGATATAACGTATAACGTTATATACTACTACGTTATTGCGTATAACCATATATACTATTACGTCATAGCGTGTAACTTTAGATACTACTACGATATAACGTATAACGTTATATACTATTACGATATGAAGTATAACGTTATATAGTATGACGATACAGGGTATAACGTTATATACTACTACGATATAACGTATAACGTTATATACTACTACGATATAACGTATAACGTTATATACTATTGATATATAACGTATAACGTTATATACTATTGATATATAACGTATAACGATATGTACTATGACGCCATAACGTATAACGTTATATACTACTGAGATATAACGTATAACATTATGTACTATGACGATATAACGTATAACGTTATATACTATTACGTCATAACGTATAACGTTTTATAGTATTACTATATAGGGTATAACGTTATATACTATTGAGGTGTAACGAATAACGTTATATACCACTACGATGTAACGTACAGCGTTATATACTACTACGATATAACGTACAACGTTATATACTATTGGGATATAACGTATAACGTTATATACTACTACGATGTAACGTATAACGTTATATACTACTACGATATAACGTATAACGTTATATACTATTGAGATATAACGTATAACGTTATGTACTATGACGATATATCGTATAACGTTATATACTATTACGTCATAACGTATAACGTTTTATAGTACTACGATATAGGGTAAAACGTTATATACTATTGAGGTGTAACGTATAACGTTATATACTACTACGATGTAACGTACAACGTTATATACTACTACGATATAATGTATAACGCTATATACTACTATGGTATAACGTAACACGTAATATACTATTACGTTATATCGTATAACGTTATACACTATTACGTTATAACGCATAACGTTATATAGTATTACGATATGGCGTATAACGTTATATACTACTACGACATAACGTATGACGTTATATACTATGACGATATAAAGTATAACGTTATATAATATTCCGATATAGGGTATAACGTTATATACTATTACGATATAACGTATAACGTTAAATACTACTACGATATAACGTATAACGTTATATACTACTACGATATAACGTATAACGTTATATACTACTACGATATAACGTATATCGTTATATACTACTACGATATAACGTAACACGTCATATACTATTACGTTTTAGTGTATAACGTTATATAGTATTACGCTATAGAGCATAACGTTATACACTATTAGGTTAGAACGTATAACGTTATATACTACTACGGTATAACGTATAACGTTATATACTATTGAGATATAACGTATAACGTTATGTACTATGACGATATAACGAATAACGTAATATACCAGGCAGATATATTGTTATTTACTATGGAGACAAAACGTATAACGTTATACACTACTACGATATAACGTATAACGTTATATACTATTGAGATATAACGTATAACTTTATGTACTATGACGATATAACGTATTACGTCATATAGTATTACGTTATAAAGTATAACATTATATAGTATTACGATATTGAGTATAAGGTTATATACTATTGAGATATAACGTATAACCTTATATACTACTACGATACAACGTATATCGTTATATACTACTACGATATAACGTAATACGTTATATACTATTACGCTTTAGTGTATAACATTATATAGTATTACGATATTGTGTATAAGGTTATATACTATTGAGATATAACGTATAACGCTATATACTATTACGTTATAACGTATAACGTTATATACTATTACGATATAACGTATAACGTTATATACTATTACGATATAACGTATAACGTTATATACTATTCAGATATAACGGATAACGTAATATACCAGGCAGATATATTGTTATATACTATGGAGACAAAACGTATAGCGTTATATATTATTACGATATAAAGTGTAACGTTATATAGTATTACGATATAGGGTATAACATTATGTACTACTACTATATAACATATGACGTTATATACTAATACGTTATAGCGTGTAACGTTATATACTACTACGTTCTAACGTAAAACGTTATATACTATTACGTTCTAACGTAAAACGTTATATACTTTTACGTTATAACGTATAACGTTATATACTATTCAGATATAATGAATATCGTAATATACCAGGCAGATATATTGTTATATACTATGGAGACAAAACGTATAACGTTATATACCACTACGATATAACGTATAACGTTATATACTACTACGATATAAAGTATAACGTTATATACTATTGATATATAACGTACAACGTTGTGTACTATGACGATATAACGTATGACGTTATATACTATGACGATATCAAGTATAACGTTATATAATATTACGATATAGGGTATAACGTTATATACTATTACGATATAACGTATAACGTTATATACTATTACGATGTAACGTATAACGTTATATACTATTCAGATATAACGAATAACGTAATATACCAGGCAGATATATTGTTATATACTATGGAGACAAAACGTATAACGTTATATACTATTACGATATAAAGTGTAACGTTATATAGTATTACGATATAGGGTATAACATTATGTACTGCAACTATACAACGTATAACGTTATATACTACTACGATATAACGTATAACGTTATATACTACTGAGATATAACGTACAACGTTGTGTACTATGACGATATAACGTATGACGTTATATACTATGACGATATCAAGTATAACGTTATATAATATTACGATATAGGGTATAACGTTATATACTATTACGATATAACGTATAACGTTATATACTATTACGACGTAACGTATAACGTTATATACTATTCAGATATAACGAATAACGTAATATACCAGGCAGATATATTGTTATATACTATGGAGACAAAACGTATAACGTTATATACTATTACGATATAAAGTGTAACGTTACATAGTATTACGATATAGGGTATAACATTATGTACTACAACTATATAACGTATAACGTTATATACTACTACGATATAACGCATAACGTTATATACTACTGAGATATAACGTATAACGTTATGTACTATGACGATATAACGTATAACGTTATATACTATTACGATGTAACGTATAACGTTATATACTACTACGATATAACGTATGGCGTTATATACTAATACGTTATAACGTGTAACGTTATATACTATTACGTTCTAACGTGAAACGTTATATACTATTACGTTCTAACGTAAAACGTTATATACTATTACGTTATAACGTATAACGTTATATACTATTCAGATATAATGAATAACGTAATATACCAGGCAGATATATTGTTATATACTATGGAGACAAAACGTATAACGTTATATACTACTACGATATAACGTATAACGTTATATGCTACTACGATATAACGTATGACGTTATATACTAATACGTTATAGTGTGTAACGTTATATACTATTACGTTATAGCGTGTAACGTTATATACTATTACGTTATAGCGTATAACGTTATATAGAATTACGATATCGCGTATAACGTTATATGCTATTACGATATAACGTATAACGTTATATACTACTACGATATAACGTATAACGTTATAGACTACTACGATATAACGTATAACGTTATATACTAATACGTTATAGCGTGTAACGTTATATACTATTACGATATAATGTATAACGTTATATACTAATACGATATAACGTATAACGTTATATACAATGACGATACAAAGTATAACGTTATATGCTAATACGTTATAGCGTATAACGTTATATAGTATTTAGATATAGGAAATAACGTCATATACTATTGACATATAACGTTTAAAGTTATATAGTATTACGATATAGGGTATAACGTTATATACTATTCAGATATAACGGTTTACGTTATGTACTAATACGTTATAGCGTATAACGTTATATACTATTCAGATATAACGAATAACGTAATATACCAGGCAGATATATTGTTATATACTATGGAGACAAAACGTATAACGTTATATACTATTACGATATAAAGTGTAACGTTATATAGTATTACGATATAATGTATAACGTTATATACTACTACGATATAACGTATAACGTTATATACTATTGAGATATAACGTATAACGTTATGTACTATTGAGATATAACGTATAACGTTATATACTATTGATATATAACGTATAACGTTATGTACTATGACGCCATAACGTATAACGTTATATACTACTGAGATATAACGTATAACATTATGTACTATGACGATATAACGTATAACGTTATATACTATTACGTCATAACGTATAACGTTTTATAGTACTACGATATAGGGTAAAACGTTATATACTATTGAGGTGTAACGTATAACGTTATATACTACTACGATGTAACGTACAACGTTATATACTACTACGATATAATGTATAACGCTATATACTACTATGGTATAACGTAACACGTAATATACTATTACGTTATATCGTATAACGTTATACACTATTACGTTATAACGCATAACGTTATATAGTATTACGATATTTCGTATAACGTTATATACTACTACGACATAACGTATGACGTTATATACTCTGACGATATAAAGTATAACGTTATATAATATTCCGATATAGGGTATAACGTTATATACTATTACGATATAACGTATAACGTTAAATACTACTACGATATAACGTATAACGTTATATACTACTACGATATAACGTATATCGTTATATACTACTACGATATAACGTAACACGTCATATACTATTACGTTTTAGTGTATAACGTTATATAGTATTACGCTATAGAGCATAACGTTATACACTATTAGGTTAGAACGTATAACGTTATATACTACTACGGTATAACGTATAACGTTATATACTATTGAGATATAACGTATAACGTTATGTACTATGACGATATAACGAATAACGTAATATACCAGGCAGATATATTGTTATTTACTATGGAGACAAGACGTATAACGTTATACACTACTACGATATAACGTATAACGTTATATACTATTGAGATATAACGTATAACTTTATGTACTATGACGATATAACGTATTACGTCATATAGTATTACGTTATAAAGTATAACATTATATAGTATTACGATATTGAGTATAAGGTTATATACTATTGAGATATAACGTATAACCTTATATACTACTACGATACAACGTATATCGTTATATACTACTACGATATAACGTAACACGTTATATACTATTACGCTTTAGTGTATAACATTATATAGTATTACGATATTGAGTATAAGGTTATATACTATTGAGATATAACGTATAACGTTATATACTATTACGTTATAACGTATAACGTTATATACTATTACGAGATAACGTATAACGTTATATACTATTCAGATATAACGAATAACGTAATATACCAGGCAGATATATTGTTATATACTATGGAGACAAAACGTATAACGTTATATACTATTACGATATAAAGTGTAACGTTATATAGTATTACGATATAGGGTATAACATTATGTACTACTACTATATAACGTATGACGTTATATACTAATACGTTATAGCGTGTAACGTTATATACTATTACGTTCTAACGTAAAACGTTATATACTATTACGTTCTAACGTAAAACGTTATATACTTTTACGTTATAACGTATAACGTTATATACTATTCAGATATAATGAATAACGTAATATACCAGGCAGATATATTGTTATATACTATGGAGACAAAACGTATAACGTTATATACTACTACGATATAACGTATAACGTTATATACTACTACGATATAACGTACAACGTTATATACTATTGATATATAACGTACAACGTTGTGTACTATGACGATATAACGTATGACGTTATATACTATGACGATATCAAGTATAACGTTATATAATATTACGATATAGGGTATAACGTTATATACTATTACGATATAACGTATAACGTTATATACTATTACGATGTAACGTATAACGTTATATACTATTACGATGTAACGTATAACGTTATATACTACTACGATATAACGTATGGCGTTATATACTAATACGTTATAACGTGTAACGTTATATACTATTACGTTCTAACGTGAAACGTTATATACTATTACGTTCTAACGTAAAACGTTATATACTATTACGTTATAACGTATAACGTTATATACTATTCAGATATAATGAATAACGTAATATACCAGGCAGATATATTGTTATATACTATGGAGACAAAACGTATAACGTTATATACTACTACGATATAACGTATAACGTTATATGCTACTACGATATAACGTATGACGTTATATACTACTACGATATAACGTATGACGTTATATACTAATACGTTATAGCGTGTAACGTTATATAGTATTACGATATTGTGTATAAGGTTATATACTATTACGTTGTACCGTATAACGTTATATACTATTACGATATAACGTATAACGTTATATACTATTACGATATAACGTATAACGTTATATACTACTACGATATAACGTATGGCGTTATATACTAATACGTTATAACGTGTAATGTTATATACTATTACGTTCTAACGTGAAACGTTATATACTATTACGTTCTAACGTAAAACGTTATATACTATTACGTTATAACGTATAACGTTATATACTATTCAGATATAATGAATAACGTAATATACCAGGCAGATATATTGTTATATACTATGGAGACAAAACTTATAACGTTATATACTACTACGATATAACGTATAACGTTATATGCTACTACGATATAACGTATGACGTTATATACTAATACGTTATAGTGTGTAACGTTATATACTATTACGTTATGTCGCGTAACGTTAAATAATATTACGTTATAGCGTATAACGTTATATAGAATTACGAAATCGCGTATAACGTTATATGCTATTACGATATAACGTATAACGTTATATACTACTACGATATAACGTATAACGTTATAGACTACTACGATATAACGTATAACGTTATATACTAATACGTTATAGCGTGTAACGTTATATACTATTACGATATAATGTATAACGTTATATACTAATACGATATAACGTATAACGTTATATACAATGACGATACAAAGTATAACGTTATATGCTAATACGTTATAGCGTATAACGTTATATAGTATTTCGATATAGGAAATAACGTCATATACTATTGACATATAACGTTTAAAGTTATATAGTATTACGATATAGGGTATAACGTTATATACTATTCAGATATAACGGTTTACGTTATGTACTAATACGTTATAGCGTATAACGTTATATACTACTACGGTATAACGTATAACGTTATATACTATTGAGATATAACGTATAACGTTATGTACTATGACGATATAACGAATAACGTAATATGCCAGGCAGATATATTGTTATTTACTATGGAGTCAAAACGTATAACGTTATACACTACTACGATATAACGTTTAACGTTATATACTATTGATATATAACGTACAACGTTGTGTACTATGACGATATAACTTATGACGTTATATACTATGACGATATCAAGTATAACGTTATATAGTATTACGATATAGGGTATAACGTTATATACTATTACGATATAACGTATAACGTTATATACTATTACGATGTAACGTATAACGTTATATACTATTCAGATATAACGAATAACGTAATATACCAGGCAGATATATTGTTATATACTATGGAGACAAAACGTATAACGTTATATACTATTACGATATAAAGTGTAACGTTATATAGTATTACGATATAATGTATAACGTTATATACTACTACGATATAACGTATAACGTTATATACTATTGAGATATAACGTATAACGTTATGTACTATTGAGATATAACGTATAACGTTATATACTACTACGTTATTGCGTATAACCATATATACTATTACGTCATAGCGTGTAACTTTAGATACTACTACGATATAACGTATAACGTTATATACTATTACGATATGAAGTATAACGTTATATAGTATGACGATACAGGGTATAACGTTATATACTACTACGATATAACGTATAACGTTATATACTACTACGATATAACGTATAACGTTATATACTATTGATATATAACGTATAACGTTATATACTATTGATATATAACGTATAACGTTATGTACTATGACGCCATAACGTATAACGTTACATACTACTGAGATATAACGTATAACATTATGTACTATGACGATATAACGTATAACGTTATATACTATTACGTCATAACGTATAACGTTTTATAGTATTACGATATAGGGTATAACGTTATATACTATTGAGGTGTAACGAATAACGTTATATACTACTACGATGTAACGTACAGCGTTATATACTACTACGATATAACGTACAACGTTATATACTATTGGGATATAACGTATAACGTTATATACTACTACGATGTAACATATAACGTTATATACTACTACGATATAACGTATAACGTTATATACTATTGAGATATAACGTATAACTTTATGTACTATGACGATATAACGTATTACGTCATATAGTATTACGTTATAAAGTATAACATTATATAGTATTACGATATTGAGTATAAGGTTATATACTATTGAGATATAACGTATGACCTTATATACTACTACGATACAACGTATATCGTTATATACTACTACGATATAACGTAACACGTTATATACTATTACGCTTTAGTGTATAACATTATATAGTATTACGATGTTGAGTATAAGGTTATATACTATTGAGATATAACGTATAACGTTATATACTATTACGTTATAACGTATAACGTTATATACTATTACGATATAACGTATAACGTTATATACTATTCAGATATAACGAATAACGTAATATACCAGGCAGATATATTGTTATATACTATGGAGACAAAACGTATAACGTTATATACTATTACGATATAAAGTGTAACGTTATATACTATTACGTTCTAACGTAAAACGTTATATACTATTACGTTCTAACGTAAAACGTTATATACTTTTACGTTATAACGTATAACGTTATATACTATTCAGATATAATGAATAACGTAATATACCAGGCAGATATATTGTTATATACTATGGAGACAAAACGTATAACGTTATATACTACTACGATATAACGTATAACGTTATATACTACTACGATATAACGTATAACGTTATATACTATTGATATATAACGTACAACGTTGTGTACTATGACGATATAACGTATGACGTTATATACTATGACGATATCAAGTATAACGTTATATAATATTACGATATAGGGTATAACGTTATATACTATTACGATATAACGTATAACGTTATATGCTACTACGATATAACGTATGACGTTATATACTAATACGTTATAGTGTGTAACGTTATATACTATTACGTTATAGCGTATAACGTTATATACTATTACGTTATAGCGTATAACGTTATATAGAATTACGAAATCGCGTATAACGTTATATGCTATTACGATATAACGTATAACGTTATATACTACTACGATATAACGTATAACGTTATAGACTACTACGATATAACGTATAACGTTATATACTAATACGTTATAGCGTGTAACGTTATATACTATTACGATATAATGTATAACGTTATATACTAATACGATATAACGTATAACGTTATATACAATGACGATACAAAGTATAACGTTATATGCTAATACGTTATAGCGTATAACGTTATATAGTATTTCGATATAGGAAATAACGTCATATACTATTGACATATAACGTTTAAAGTTATATAGTATTACGATATAGGGTATAACGTTATATACTATTCAGATATAACGGTTTACGTTATGTACTAATACGTTATAGCGTATAACGTTATATACTACTACGGTATAACGTATAACGTTATATACTATTGAGATATAACGTATAACGTTATGTACTATGACGATATAACGAATAACGTAATATGCCAGGCAGATATATTGTTATTTACTATGGAGTCAAAACGTATAACGTTATACACTACTACGATATAACGTTTAACGTTATATACTATTGATATATAACGTACAACGTTGTGTACTATGACGATATAACTTATGACGTTATATACTATGACGATATCAAGTATAACGTTATATAATATTACAATATAGGGTATAACGTTATATACTATTACGATATAACGTATAACGTTATATACTATTACGATGTAACGTATAACGTTATATACTATTCAGATATAACGAATAACGTAATATACCAGGCAGATATATTGTTATATACTATGGAGACAAAACGTATAACGTTATATACTATTACGATATAAAGTGTAACGTTATATAGTATTACGATATAATGTATAACGTTATATACTACTACGATATAACGTATAACGTTATATACTATTGAGATATAACGTATAACGTTATGTACTATTGAGATATAACGTATAACGTTATATACTACTACGTTATTGCGTATAACCATATATACTATTACGTCATAGCGTGTAACTTTAGATACTACTACGATATAACGTATAACGTTATATACTATTACGATATGAAGTATAACGTTATATAGTATGACGATACAGGGTATAACGTTATATACTACTACGATATAACGTATAACGTTATATACTACTACGATATAACGTATAACGTTATATACTACTACGATATAACGTATAACGTTATATACTATTGATATATAACGTATAACGTTATATACTATTGATATATAACGTATAACGTTATGTACTATGACGCCATAACGTATAACGTTATATACTACTGAGATATAACGTATAACATTATGTACTATGACGATATAACGTATAACGTTATATACTATTACGTCATAACGTATAACGTTTTATAGTATTACGATATAGGGTATAACGTTATATACTATTGAGGTGTAACGAATAACGTTATATACTACTACGATGTAACGTACAGCGTTATATACTACTACGATATAACGTACAACGTTATATACTATTGGGATATAACGTATAACGTTATATACTACTACGATGTAACATATAACGTTATATACTACTACGATATAACGTATAACGTTATATACTATTGAGATATAACGTATAACTTTATGTACTATGACGATATAACGTATTACGTCATATAGTATTACGTTATAAAGTATAACATTATATAGTATTACGATATTGAGTATAAGGTTATATACTATTGAGATATAACGTATGACCTTATATACTACTACGATACAACGTATATCGTTATATACTACTACGATATAACGTAACACGTTATATACTATTACGCTTTAGTGTATAACATTATATAGTATTACGATGTTGAGTATAAGGTTATATACTATTGAGATATAACGTATAACGTTATATACTATTACGTTATAACGTATAACGTTATATACTATTACGATATAACGTATAACGTTATATACTATTCAGATATAACGAATAACGTAATATACCAGGCAGATATATTGTTATATACTATGGAGACAAAACGTATAACGTTATATACTATTACGATATAAAGTGTAACGTTATATACTATTACGTTCTAACGTAAAACGTTATATACAATTACGTTCTAACGTAAAACGTTATATACTTTTACGTTATAACGTATAACGTTATATACTATTCAGATATAATGAATAACGTAATATACCAGGCAGATATATTGTTATATACTATGGAGACAAAACGTATAACGTTATATACTACTACGATATAACGTATAACGTTATATACTACTACGATATAACGTATAACGTTATATACTATTGATATATAACGTACAACGTTGTGTACTATGACGATATAACGTATGACGTTATATACTATGACGATATCAAGTATAACGTTATATAATATTACGATATAGGGTATAACGTTATATACTATTACGATATAACGTATAACGTTATATACTATTACGATGTAACGTATAACGTTATATACTATTCAGATATAACGAATAACGTAATATACCAGGCAGATATATTGTTATATACTATGGAGACAAAACGTATAACGTTATATACTATTACGATATAAAGTGTAACGTTATATAGTATTACGATATAGGGTATAACATTATGTACTACAACTATATAACGTATAACGTTATATACTACTACGATATAACGTATAACGTTATATACTACTGAGATATAACGTATAACGTTATGTACTATTGAGATATAACGTATAACGTTATATACTACTACGTTATAGCGTATAACGATATATACTATTACGATATGAAGTATAACGTTATATACTATTGAGGTGTAACGAATAACGTTATATACTACTACTATGTAACGTATAACGTTATATACTACTGAGATATAACGTATAACGTTATATACTACTACGATATAACGTTATACGTTATATACTACTGAGATATAACGTATAACGTTATGTACTATGACGATATAACGTATAACGTTATAGACTACTACGATATAACGTATAACGTTATATACTAATACGTTATAGCGTGTAACGTTATATACTATTACGATATAACGTATAACGTTATATACTAATACGATATAACGTATAACGTTATATACAATGACGATACAATGTATAACGTTATATGCTAATACGTTATAGCGTATAACGTTATATAGTATTTCGATATAGGAAATAACGTCATATACTATTGACATATAACGTTTAAAGTTATATAGTATTACGATATAGGGTATAACGTTATATACTATTCAGATATAACGGTTTACGTTATGTACTAATACGTTATAGCGTATAACGTTATATACTACTACGGTATAACGTATAACGTTATATACTATTGAGATATAACGTATAACGTTATATACTACTACGTTATTGCGTATAACCATATATACTATAACGTCATAGCGTGTAACTTTAGATACTACTACGATATAACGTATAACGTTATATACTATTACGATATGAAGTATAACGTTATATAGTATGACGATACAGGGTATAACGTTATATACTACTACGATATATCGTATAACGTTATATACTACTACGATATATCGTGTAACGTTATATACTACTACGATATAACGTATAACGTTATATACTATTGATATATAACGTATAACGTTATATACTATTGATATATAACGTATAACGTTATGTACTATGACGCCATAACGTATAACGTTATATACTACTGAGATATAACGTATAACATTATGTACTATGACGATATAACGTATAACGTTATATACTATTACGTCATAACGTATAACGTTTTATAGTATTACGATATAGGGTATAACGTTATATACTATTGAGGTGTAACGAATAACGTTATATACTACTACGATGTAACGTACGGCGTTATATACTACTACGATATAACGTACAACGTTATATACTATTGGGATATAACGTATAACGTTATATACTACTACGATGTAACGTATAACGTTATATACTGCTACGATATAACGTATAACGTTATATACTATTGAGATATAACGTATAACGTTATGTACTACTACGATATAACGTATAACGTTATATACTATTGATATATAACGTATAACGTTATATACTATTGATATATAACGTATAACGTTATGTACTATGACGCCATAACGTATAACGTTATATACTACTGAGATATAACGTATAACATTATGTACTATGACGATATAACGTATAACGTTATATACTATTACGTCATAACGTATAACGTTTTATAGTACTACGATATAGGGTAAAACGTTATATACTATTGCGGTGTAACGTATAACGTTATATACTACTACGATGTAACGTACAACGTTATATACTACTACGATATAATGTATAACGCTATATACTACTATGGTATAACGTAACACGTAATATACTATTACGTTATATCGTATAACGTTATACACTATTACGTTATAACGCATAACGTTATATAGTATTACGATATTTCGTATAACGTTATATACTACTACGACATAACGTATGACGTTATATACTCTGACGATATAAAGTATAACGTTATATAATATTCCGATATAGGGTATAACGTTATATACTATTACGATATAACGTATAACGTTAAATACTACTACGATATAACGTATAACGTTATATACTACTACGATATAACGTATATCGTTATATACTACTACGATATAACGTAACACGTCATATACTATTACGTTTTAGTGTATAACGTTATATAGTATTACGCTATAGAGCATAACGTTATACACTATTAGGTTAGAACGTATAACGTTATATACTACTACGGTATAACGTATAACGTTATATACTATTGAGATATAACGTATAACGTTATGTACTATGACGATATAACGAATAACGTAATATACCAGGCAGATATATTGTTATTTACTATGGAGACAAGACGTATAACGTTATACACTACTACGATATAACGTATAACGTTATATACTATTGAGATATAACGTATAACTTTATGTACTATGACGATATAACGTATTACGTCATATAGTATTACGTTATAAAGTATAACATTATATAGTATTACGATATTGAGTATAAGGTTATATACTATTGAGATATAACGTATAACCTTATATACTACTACGATACAACGTATATCGTTATATACTACTACGATATAACGTAACACGTTATATACTATTACGCTTTAGTGTATAACATTATATAGTATTACGATATTGAGTATAAGGTTATATACTATTGAGATATAACGTATAACGTTATATACTATTACGTTATAACGTATAACGTTATATACTATTACGAGATAACGTATAACGTTATATACTATTCAGATATAACGAATAACGTAATATACCAGGCAGATATATTGTTATATACTATGGAGACAAAACGTATAACGTTATATACTATTACGATATAAAGTGTAACGTTATATAGTATTACGATATAGGGTATAACATTATGTACTACTACTATATAACGTATGACGTTATATACTAATACGTTATAGCGTGTAACGTTATATACTATTACGTTCTAACGTAAAACGTTATATACTATTACGTTCTAACGTAAAACGTTATATACTTTTACGTTATAACGTATAACGTTATATACTATTCAGATATAATGAATAACGTAATATACCAGGCAGATATATTGTTATATACTATGGAGACAAAACGTATAACGTTATATACTACTACGATATAACGTATAACGTTATATACTACTACGATATAACGTACAACGTTATATACTATTGATATATAACGTACAACGTTGTGTACTATGACGATATAACGTATGACGTTATATACTATGACGATATCAAGTATAACGTTATATAATATTACGATATAGGGTATAACGTTATATACTATTACGATATAACGTATAACGTTATATACTATTACGATGTAACGTATAACGTTATATACTATTACGATGTAACGTATAACGTTATATACTACTACGATATAACGTATGGCGTTATATACTAATACGTTATAACGTGTAACGTTATATACTATTACGTTCTAACGTGAAACGTTATATACTATTACGTTCTAACGTAAAACGTTATATACTATTACGTTATAACGTATAACGTTATATACTATTCAGATATAATGAATAACGTAATATACCAGGCAGATATATTGTTATATACTATGGAGACAAAACGTATAACGTTATATACTACTACGATATAACGTATAACGTTATATGCTACTACGATATAACGTATGACGTTATATACTACTACGATATAACGTATGACGTTATATACTAATACGTTATAGCGTGTAACGTTATATAGTATTACGATATTGTGTATAAGGTTATATACTATTACGTTGTACCGTATAACGTTATATACTATTACGATATAACGTATAACGTTATATACTATTACGATATAACGTATAACGTTATATACTACTACGATATAACGTATGGCGTTATATACTAATACGTTATAACGTGTAATGTTATATACTATTACGTTCTAACGTGAAACGTTATATACTATTACGTTCTAACGTAAAACGTTATATACTATTACGTTATAACGTATAACGTTATATACTATTCAGATATAATGAATAACGTAATATACCAGGCAGATATATTGTTATATACTATGGAGACAAAACTTATAACGTTATATACTACTACGATATAACGTATAACGTTATATGCTACTACGATATAACGTATGACGTTATATACTAATACGTTATAGTGTGTAACGTTATATACTATTACGTTATAGCGTGTAACGTTATATACTATTACGTTATAGCGTATAACGTTATATAGAATTACGAAATCGCGTATAACGTTATATGCTATTACGATATAACGTATAACGTTATATACTACTACGATATAACGTATAACGTTATAGACTACTACGATATAACGTATAACGTTATATACTAATACGTTATAGCGTGTAACGTTATATACTATTACGATATAATGTATAACGTTATATACTAATACGATATAACGTATAACGTTATATACAATGACGATACAAAGTATAACGTTATATGCTAATACGTTATAGCGTATAACGTTATATAGTATTTCGATATAGGAAATAACGTCATATACTATTGACATATAACGTTTAAAGTTATATAGTATTACGATATAGGGTATAACGTTATATACTATTCAGATATAACGGTTTACGTTATGTACTAATACGTTATAGCGTATAACGTTATATACTACTACGGTATAACGTATAACGTTATATACTATTGAGATATAACGTATAACGTTATGTACTATGACGATATAACGAATAACGTAATATGCCAGGCAGATATATTGTTATTTACTATGGAGTCAAAACGTATAACGTTATACACTACTACGATATAACGTTTAACGTTATATACTATTGATATATAACGTACAACGTTGTGTACTATGACGATATAACTTATGACGTTATATACTATGACGATATCAAGTATAACGTTATATAGTATTACGATATAGGGTATAACGTTATATACTATTACGATATAACGTATAACGTTATATACTATTACGATGTAACGTATAACGTTATATACTATTCAGATATAACGAATAACGTAATATACCAGGCAGATATATTGTTATATACTATGGAGACAAAACGTATAACGTTATATACTATTACGATATAAAGTGTAACGTTATATAGTATTACGATATAATGTATAACGTTATATACTACTACGATATAACGTATAACGTTATATACTATTGAGATATAACGTATAACGTTATGTACTATTGAGATATAACGTATAACGTTATATACTACTACGTTATTGCGTATAACCATATATACTATTACGTCATAGCGTGTAACTTTAGATACTACTACGATATGAAGTATAACGTTATATAGTATGACGATACAGGGTATAACGTTATATACTACTACGATATAACGTATAACGTTATATACTACTACGATATAACGTATAACGTTATATACTATTGATATATAACGTATAACGTTATATACTATTGATATATAACGTATAACGTTATGTACTATGACGCCATAACGTATAACGTTACATACTACTGAGATATAACGTATAACATTATGTACTATGACGATATAACGTATAACGTTATATACTATTACGTCATAACGTATAACGTTTTATAGTATTACGATATAGGGTATAACGTTATATACTATTGAGGTGTAACGAATAACGTTATATACTACTACGATGTAACGTACAGCGTTATATACTACTACGATATAACGTACAACGTTATATACTATTGGGATATAACGTATAACGTTATATACTACTACGATGTAACATATAACGTTATATACTACTACGATATAACGTATAACGTTATATACTATTGAGATATAACGTATAACTTTATGTACTATGACGATATAACGTATTACGTCATATAGTATTACGTTATAAAGTATAACATTATATAGTATTACGATATTGAGTATAAGGTTATATACTATTGAGATATAACGTATGACCTTATATACTACTACGATACAACGTATATCGTTATATACTACTACGATATAACGTAACACGTTATATACTATTACGCTTTAGTGTATAACATTATATAGTATTACGATGTTGAGTATAAGGTTATATACTATTGAGATATAACGTATAACGTTATATACTATTACGTTATAACGTATAACGTTATATACTATTACGATATAACGTATAACGTTATATACTATTCAGATATAACGAATAACGTAATATACCAGGCAGATATATTGTTATATACTATGGAGACAAAACGTATAACGTTATATACTATTACGATATAAAGTGTAACGTTATATACTATTACGTTCTAACGTAAAACGTTATATACTATTACGTTCTAACGTAAAACGTTATATACTTTTACGTTATAACGTATAACGTTATATACTATTCAGATATAATGAATAACGTAATATACCAGGCAGATATATTGTTATATACTATGGAGACAAAACGTATAACGTTATATACTACTACGATATAACGTATAACGTTATATACTACTACGATATAACGTATAACGTTATATACTATTGATATATAACGTACAACGTTGTGTACTATGACGATATAACGTATGACGTTATATACTATGACGATATCAAGTATAACGTTATATAATATTACGATATAGGGTATAACGTTATATACTATTACGATATAACGTATAACGTTATATGCTACTACGATATAACGTATGACGTTATATACTAATACGTTATAGTGTGTAACGTTATATACTATTACGTTATAGCGTATAACGTTATATACTATTACGTTATAGCGTATAACGTTATATAGAATTACGAAATCGCGTATAACGTTATATGCTATTACGATATAACGTATAACGTTATATACTACTACGATATAACGTATAACGTTATAGACTACTACGATATAACGTATAACGTTATATACTAATACGTTATAGCGTGTAACGTTATATACTATTACGATATAATGTATAACGTTATATACTAATACGATATAACGTATAACGTTATATACAATGACGATACAAAGTATAACGTTATATGCTAATACGTTATAGCGTATAACGTTATATAGTATTTCGATATAGGAAATAACGTCATATACTATTGACATATAACGTTTAAAGTTATATAGTATTACGATATAGGGTATAACGTTATATACTATTCAGATATAACGGTTTACGTTATGTACTAATACGTTATAGCGTATAACGTTATATACTACTACGGTATAACGTATAACGTTATATACTATTGAGATATAACGTATAACGTTATGTACTATGACGATATAACGAATAACGTAATATGCCAGGCAGATATATTGTTATTTACTATGGAGACAAAACGTATAACGTTATACACTACTACGATATAACGTTATACGTTATATACTATTGATATATAACGTACAACGTTGTGTACTATGACGATATAACTTATGACGTTATATACTATGACGATATCAAGTATAACGTTATATAATATTACAATATAGGGTATAACGTTATATACTATTACGATATAACGTATAACGTTATATACTATTACGATGTAACGTATAACGTTATATACTATTCAGATATAACGAATAACGTAATATACCAGGCAGATATATTGTTATATACTATGGAGACAAAACGTATAACGTTATATACTATTACGATATAAAGTGTAACGTTATATAGTATTACGATATAATGTATAACGTTATATACTACTACGATATAACGTATAACGTTATATACTATTGAGATATAACGTATAACGTTATGTACTATTGAGATATAACGTATAACGTTATATACTACTACGTTATTGCGTATAACCATATATACTATTACGTCATAGCGTGTAACTTTAGATACTACTACGATATAACGTATAACGTTATATACTATTACGATATGAAGTATAACGTTATATAGTATGACGATACAGGGTATAACGTTATATACTACTACGATATAACGTATAACGTTATATACTACTACGATATAACGTATAACGTTATATACTACTACGATATAACGTATAACGTTATATACTATTGATATATAACGTATAACGTTATATACTATTGATATATAACGTATAACGTTATGTACTATGACGCCATAACGTATAACGTTATATACTACTGAGATATAACGTATAACATTATGTACTATGACGATATAACGTATAACGTTATATACTATTACGTCATAACGTATAACGTTTTATAGTATTACGATATAGGGTATAACGTTATATACTATTGAGGTGTAACGAATAACGTTATATACTACTACGATGTAACGTACAGCGTTATATACTACTACGATATAACGTACAACGTTATATACTATTGGGATATAACGTATAACGTTATATACTACTACGATGTAACATATAACGTTATATACTACTACGATATAACGTATAACGTTATATACTATTGAGATATAACGTATAACTTTATGTACTATGACGTTATAACGTATTACGTCATATAGTATTACGTTATAAAGTATAACATTATATAGTATTACGATATTGAGTATAAGGTTATATACTATTGAGATATAACGTATGACCTTATATACTACTACGATACAACGTATATCGTTATATACTACTACGATATAACGTAACACGTTATATACTATTACGCTTTAGTGTATAACATTATATAGTATTACGATGTTGAGTATAAGGTTATATACTATTGAGATATAACGTATAACGTTATATACTATTACGTTATAACGTATAACGTTATATACTATTACGATATAACGTATAACGTTATATACTATTCAGATATAACGAATAACGTAATATACCAGGCAGATATATTGTTATATACTATGGAGACAAAACGTATAACGTTATATACTATTACGATATAAAGTGTAACGTTATATACTATTACGTTCTAACGTAAAACGTTATATACAATTACGTTCTAACGTAAAACGTTATATACTTTTACGTTATAACGTATAACGTTATATACTATTCAGATATAATGAATAACGTAATATACCAGGCAGATATATTGTTATATACTATGGAGACAAAACGTATAACGTTATATACTACTACGATATAACGTATAACGTTATATACTACTACGATATAACGTATAACGTTATATACTATTGATATATAACGTACAACGTTGTGTACTATGACGATATAACGTATGACGTTATATACTATGACGATATCAAGTATAACGTTATATAATATTACGATATAGGGTATAACGTTATATACTATTACGATATAACGTATAACGTTATATACTATTACGATGTAACGTATAACGTTATATACTATTCAGATATAACGAATAACGTAATATACCAGGCAGATATATTGTTATATACTATGGAGACAAAACGTATAACGTTATATACTATTACGATATAAAGTGTAACGTTATATAGTATTACGATATAGGGTATAACATTATGTACTACAACTATATAACGTATAACGTTATATACTACTACGATATAACGTATAACGTTATATACTACTGAGATATAACGTATAACGTTATGTACTATTGAGATATAACGTATAACGTTATATACTACTACGTTATAGCGTATAACGATATATACTATTACGATATGAAGTATAACGTTATATACTATTGAGGTGTAACGAATAACGTTATATACTACTACTATGTAACGTATAACGTTATATACTACTGAGATATAACGTATAACGTTATATACTACTACGATATAACGTATTACGTTATATACTACTGAGATATAACGTATAACGTTATGTACTATGACGATATAACGTATAACGTTATAGACTACTACGATATAACGTATAACGTTATATACTAATACGTTATAGCGTGTAACGTTATATACTATTACGATATAACGTATAACGTTATATACTAATACGATATAACGTATAACGTTATATACAATGACGATACAATGTATAACGTTATATGCTAATACGTTATAGCGTATAACGTTATATAGTATTTCGATATAGGAAATAACGTCATATACTATTGACATATAACGTTTAAAGTTATATAGTATTACGATATAGGGTATAACGTTATATACTATTCAGATATAACGGTTTACGTTATGTACTAATACGTTATAGCGTATAACGTTATATACTACTACGGTATAACGTATAACGTTATATACTATTGAGATATAACGTATAACGTTATATACTACTACGTTATTGCGTATAACCATATATACTATAACGTCATAGCGTGTAACTTTAGATACTACTACGATATAACGTATAACGTTATATACTATTACGATATGAAGTATAACGTTATATAGTATGACGATACAGGGTATAACGTTATATACTACTACGATATATCGTATAACGTTATATACTACTACGATATATCGTGTAACGTTATATACTACTACGATATAACGTATAACGTTATATACTATTGATATATAACGTATAACGTTATATACTATTGATATATAACGTATAACGTTATGTACTATGACGCCATAACGTATAACGTTATATACTACTGAGATATAACGTATAACATTATGTACTATGACGATATAACGTATAACGTTATATACTATTACGTCATAACGTATAACGTTTTATAGTATTACGATATAGGGTATAACGTTATATACTATTGAGGTGTAACGAATAACGTTATATACTACTACGATGTAACGTACGGCGTTATATACTACTACGATATAACGTACAACGTTATATACTATTGGGATATAACGTATAACGTTATATACTACTACGATGTAACGTATAACGTTATATACTGCTACGATATAACGTATAACGTTATATACTATTGAGATATAACGTATAACGTTATGTACTACTACGATATAACGTATAACGTTATATACTATTGATATATAACGTATAACGTTATATACTATTGATATATAACGTATAACGTTATGTACTATGACGCCATAACGTATAACGTTATATACTACTGAGATATAACGTATAACATTATGTACTATGACGATATAACGTATAACGTTATATACTATTACGTCATAACGTATAACGTTTTATAGTACTACGATATAGGGTAAAACGTTATATACTATTGCGGTGTAACGTATAACGTTATATACTACTACGATGTAACGTACAACGTTATATACTACTACGATATAACGTAACACGTCATATACTATTACGTTTTAGTGTATAACGTTATATAGTATTACGCTATAGAGCATAACGTTATACACTATTAGGTTAGAACGTATAACGTTATATACTACTACGGTATAACGTATAACGTTATATACTATTGAGATATAACGTATAACGTTATGTACTATGACGATATAACGAATAACGTAATATACCAGGCAGATATATTGTTATTTACTATGGAGACAAAACGTATAACGTTATACACTACTACGATATAACGTATAACGTTATATACTATTGAGATATAACGTATAACTTTATGTACTATGACGATATAACGTATTACGTCATATAGTATTACGTTATAAAGTATAACATTATATAGTATTACGATATTGAGTATAAGGTTATATACTATTGAGATATAACGTATAACCTTATATACTACTACGATACAACGTATATCGTTATATACTACTACGATATAACGTAACACGTTATATACTATTACGCTTTAGTGTATAACATTATATAGTATTACGATATTGAGTATAAGGTTATATACTATTGAGATATAACGTATAACGTTATATACTATTACGTTATAACGTATAACGTTATATACTATTACGATATAACGTATAACGTTATATACTATTCAGATATAACGAATAACGTAATATACCAGGCAGATATATTGTTATATACTATGGAGACAAAACGTATAACGTTATATACTATTACGATATAAAGTGTAACGTTATATAGTATTACGATACAGGGTATAACATTATGTACTACTACTATATAACGTATGACGTTATATACTAATACGTTATAGCGTGTATCGTTATATACTATTACGTTCTAACGTAAAACGTTATATAATATTACGTTCTAACGTAAAACGGTATATACTTTTACGTTATAACGTATAACGTTATATACTATTCAGATATAATGAATAACGTAATATACCAGGCAGATATATTGTTATATACTATGGAGACAAAACGTATAACGTTATATACTACTACGATATAACGTATAACGTTATATACTACTACGATATAACGTATAACGTTATATACTATTGATATATAACGTACAACGTTGTGTACTATGACGATATAACGTATGACGTTATATACTATGACGATATCAAGTATAACGTTATATAATATTACGATATAGGGTATAACGTTATATACTATTACGATATAACGTATAACGTTATATACTATTACGATGTAACGTATAACGTTATATACTATTCAGATATAACGAATATCGTAATATACCAGGCAGATATATTGTTATATACTATGGAGACAAAACGTATAACGTTATATACTATTACGATATAACGTGTAACGTTATATAGTATTACGATATAGGGTATAACATTATGTACTACAACTATATAACGTATAACGTTATATACTACTACGATATAACGTATAACGTTATATACTACTGAGATATAACGTATAACGTTATGTACTATGACGATATAACGTATAACGTTATATACTATTACGTCATAGCGTATAACGTTTTATAGTATGACGATATAGGCTAAAACGTTATATACTATTGAGGTGTAACGTATGACGTTATATACTACTACGATATAACGTATGACGTTATATACTAATACGTTATAGCGTGTAACGTTATATAGTATTACGATATTGTGTATAAGGTTATATACTATTACGTTGTACCGTATAACGTTATATACTATTACGATATAACGTATAACGTTATATACTATTACGATGTAACGTATAACGTTATATACTACTACGATATAACGTATGGCGTTATATACTAATACGTTATAACGTGTAACGTTATATACTATTACGTTCTAACGTGAAACGTTATATACTATTACGTTCTAACGTAAAACGTTATATACTATTACGTTATAACGTATAACGTTATATACTATTCAGATATAATGAATAACGTAATATACCAGGCAGATATATTGTTATATACTATGGACTCAAAACGTATAACGTTATATACTACTACGATATAACGTATAACGTTATATGCTACTACGATATAACGTATGACGTTATATACTAATACGTTATAGTGTGTAACGTTATATACTATTACGTTATAGCGTGTAACGTTATATACTATTACGTTATAGCGTATAACGTTATATAGAATTACGAAATCGCGTATAACGTTATATGCTATTACGATATAACGTATAACGTTATATACTACTACGATATAACGTATAACGTTATAGACTACTACGATATAACGTATAACGTTATATACTGATACGTTATAGCGTGTAACGTTATATACTATTACGTTATAGCGTATAACGTTATATAGAATTACGATATCGCGTATTACGTTATATGCTATTACGATATAACGTATAACGTTATATACTACTACGATATAACGTATGACGTTATATACTATGACGATATAAAGTATAACGTTATATAATATTACGATATTGGGTATAACGTTATATACTATTACGATGTAACGTATAACGCTATATACTACTACGATATAACGTATGACGTTATATACTAATACGTTATAGCGTGTAACGTTATATACTATTGATATATAAAGTATAACGTTGTGTACTGTGACGATATAACGTATGACGTTATATACTATGACGATATCAAGTATAACGTTATATAATATTACGATATAGGGTATAACGTTATATGCTATTACGATATAACGTATAACGTTATATACTATTACGATGTAACGTATAACGTTATATACTATTCAGATACAACGAATAACGTAATATACCAGGCAGATATATTGTTATATACTATGGAGACAAAACGTATAACGTTATATACTATTACGATATAAAGTGTAACGTTATATAGTATTACGATATAGGGTATAACATTATGTACTACTACTATATAACGTATAACGTTATATACTACTACGATATAACGTATAACGATATATACTATTGAGATATAACGTATAACGTTATGTACTATTGAGATATAACGTATAACGTTATATACTACTACGTTATAGCGTATAACGATATATACTATTACGATATGAAGTATAGCGTTATATACTACTGAGGTGTAACGAATAACGTTATATACTACTACGATGTAACGTATAACGTTATATACTACTGAGATATAACGTATAACGTTATATACTACTACGATATAACGTATAACGTTATATACTACTGAGATATAACGTATAACGTTATGTACTATGACGATATAACGTATAACGTTATAGACTACTACGATATAACGTATAACGTTATATACTAATACGTTATAGCGTGTAACGTTATATACTATTACGATATAACGTATAACGTTATATACTAATACGATATAACGTATAACGTTATATACAATGACGATACAATGTATAACGTTATATGCTAATACGTTATAGCGTATAACGTTATATAGTATTTCGATATAGGAAATAACGTCATATACTATTGACATATAACGTTTAACGTTATATAGTATTACGATATAGGGTATAACGTTATATACTATTCAGATATAACGGTTTACGTTATGTACTAATACGTTATAGCGTATAACGTTATATACTACTACGGCATAACGTATAACGTTATATACTATTGAGATACAACGTATAACGTTATGTACTATGACGATATAACGAATAACGTAATATAGCAGGCAGATATATTGTTATTTACTATGGAGACAAAACGTATAACGTTATACACTACTACGATATAACGTATAACGTTATATACTATTATGTTATAACGTATAACGTTATATACTATTCAGATATAACGAATAACGTAATATACCAGGCAGATATATTGTTATATACTATGGAGACAAAACGTATAACGTTATACACTACTACGATATAACGTATGACGTTATATACTAATACGTTATAGCGTGTAACGTTATATACTATTACGATATAACGTATAACGTTATATAGTATTACGATATAGCGTATAACGATATATACTATTACGATAAATCGTATAACGTTATATACTATTACGATATAACGTATAACATTATATACTACTACGATATAACGTAGGACGTTATATACTAATACGTTATAGCGTGTAACGTTATATACTATTACGATATAACGTATAACGATATATAGTATTACGATATAGCGTATAACGATATATACTATTGCGACAAATCGTATAACGTTATATACTATTACGATATAACGTATAACGTTATATACTACTACGATTTAACGTATAAAGTTATAGACTATTACGTTATGGTGTATAACGTTATATACTACTACTTTATAACGTATAACGTTATATACTACTACGATATAACGTATAACGCTATATACTACTACGATATAACGTATAACGTTATATACTACTACGATATAACGTATAACATTATATGCTATTCAGATATAACGAATAACGTAATCTACCAGGCAGATATATTGTTATATACTATGGAGACAAAACGTATAACGTTATATACTACTACGATATAACGTATAGCGTTATATACTATTGAGATATAACGTATAACTTTATATACTATGACGATATAACGTACAACGTTATATACTATTGAGATATAACGTATAACGTTATATACTACTACGATGTAACGTATAACGTTATATACTACTACGATATAACGTATAACGTTATATACTATTGAGATATAACGTATAACGTTATATACTACTACGATATAACGTATAACGTTATATACTACTACGTTATAGCGTATAACGTTATATACTATTACGATATGAAGTATAACGTTATATACTATTGAGGTGTAACGAATAACATTATATACTACTACGATGTAACGTATAACGTAATATACTACTACGATATAACGTATGACGTTATATACTAATACGTTATAGCGTGTAACGTTATGTACTATTACGATATATCGTATAACGTTATATACTACTACGATATAACGTATAACGTTATATACTATTCAGATATAACGAATAACGTAATATACCAGGCAGATATATTGTTATATACTATGGAGACAAAACGTATAACGTTATATACTATTACGATATAAAGTGTAACGTTATATCGTATTACGATATAGGGTATAACATTATGTACTACTACTATATGACGTATAACGTTATATACTACTACGATATAACGTATAACGTTATATACTATTGTGATATAACGTATAACGTTATGTACTATTGAGATATAACGTATAACATTATATACTAATACGTTATAGCGTGTAACGTTATATACTATTACGATATAACGTATGACGTTATATACTAATACGTTATAGCGTGTAACGTTATATACTATTACGATATAACGTATAACGTTATATACTACTACGATATAACGTATGACGTTATATACTAATACGTTATAGCGTGTAACGTTATATACTATTACGATATAACGTATGACGTTATATACTAATACGTTATAGCGTGTAACGTTATATACTATTACGATATAACGTATAACGTTATATACTACTACGATATAACGTATGACGTTATATACTAATACGTTATAGCGTGTAACGTTATATACTATTACGATGTAAAGTATAACGTTATATAGTATGACGATATAGGGTATAACGTTATATACTACTACGATATATCGTATAACGTTATATACTACTACGATATAACGTATAACGTTATATACTACTCCGATATAACGTATAACGTTATATACTATTACGACATAACGTATAACGTTATATACTACTACGATATAACGTATGACGTTATATACTAATACGTTATAGCGTGTAACGTTATATACTATTACGATATAACGTATAACGTTATATACTACTACGATATAACGTATGACGTTATATACTAATACGTTATAGCGTGTAACGTTATATACTATTACGATATAACGTATAACGTTATATACTATTGAGATATAACGTATAACGTTATGTACTATGACAATATATCGTATAACGTTATATACTATTACGTCATAACGTATAACGTTTTATAGTATTACGATATAGGCTAAAACGTTATATACTATTGAGGTGTAACGTATAACGTTATATACTACTACGATGTAACGTACAACGTTATATACTCCTACGATATAACGTATGTCGTTGTATACTACTACGATATAACGTATGACGTTATATACTAATACGTTATAGCGTGTAACGTTATATACTATTACGTTATAGCGTGTAACGTTATATACTATTACGTTATAGCGTATAAGGTTATATAGAATTACGATATCGCATATAACGTTTTATGCTATTACGATATAACGTATAACGTTATATACTACTACGATATAACGTATGACGTTATATACTATGACGATATAAAGTATAACGTTATATAATATTACGATATAGGGTATAACGTTATGTACTATGACGATATAACGTATATCGTTATATACTACTACGATATAACGTAACACGTTATATACTATTACGTTTTAGTGTATAACATTATTTCGTATTACGATATTGAGTATAAGGTTATATACTATTCAGATATAACGAATAACGTAATATACCAGGCAGATATATTGTTATATACTATGGAGACAAAACGTATAACGTTATATACTATTACGATATAAAGTGTAACGTTATATAGTATTACGATATAGGGTATAAGATTATGTACTACTACTATATAACGTATGACGTTATATACTAATACGTTATAGCGTGTAACGTTATATACTATTACGTTATAGCGTATAACGTTATATAGAATTACGATATCGCGTATTACGTTATATGCTATTACGATATAACGTATAACGTTATATACTACTACGATATAACGTATGACGTTATATACTATGACGATATAAAGTATAACGTTATATAATATTACGATATTGGGTATAACGTTATATACTATTACGATGTAACGTATAACGTTATATACTACTACGATATAACGTATGACGTTATATACTAATACGTTATAGCGTGTAACGTTATATACTATTGATATATAAAGTATAACGTTGTGTACTGTGACGATATAACGTATGACGTTATATACTATGACGATATCAAGTATAACGTTATATAATATTACGATATAGGGTATAACGTTATATACTATTACGATATAACGTATAACGTTATATACTATTACGATGTAACGTATAACGTTATATACTATTCAGATACAACGAATAACGTAATATACCAGGCAGATATATTGTTATATACTATGGAGACAAAACGTATAACGTTATATACTATTACGATATAAAGTGTAACGTTATATAGTATTACGATATAGGGTATAACATTATGTACTACTACTATATAACGTATAACGTTATATACTACTACGATATAACGTATAACGATATATACTATTGAGATATAACGTATAACGTTATGTACTATGACGATATAACGTATAACGTTATAGACTACTACGATATAACGTATAACGTTATATACTACTACGTTATAGCGTATAACGATATATACTATTACGATATGAAGTATAACGTTATATACTATTGAGGTGTAACGAATAACGTTATATACTACTACGATGTAACGTATAACGTTATATACTACTGAGATATAACGTATAACGTTATATACTACTACGATATAACGTATAACGTTATATACTACTGAGATATAACGTATAACGTTATGTACTATGACGATATAACGTATAACGTTATAGACTACTACGATATAACGTATAACGTTATATACTAATACGTTATAGCGTGTAACGTTATATACTATTACGATATAACGTATAACGTTATATACTAATACGATATAACGTATAACGTTATATACAATGACGATACAATGTATAACGTTATATGCTAATACGTTATAGCGTATAACGTTATATAGTATTTCGATATAGGAAATAACGTCATATACTATTGACATATAACGTTTAACGTTATATAGTATTACGATATAGGGTATAACGTTATATACTATTCAGATATAACGGTTTACGTTATGTACTAATACGTTATAGCGTATAACGTTATATACTACTACGGCATAACGTATAACGTTATATACTATTGAGATACAACGTATAACGTTATGTACTATGACGATATAACGAATAACGTAATATAGCAGGCAGATATATTGTTATTTACTATGGAGACAAAACGTATAACGTTATACACTACTACGATATAACGTATAACGTTATATACTATTATGTTATAACGTATAACGTTATATACTATTCAGATATAACGAATAACGTAATATACCAGGCAGATATATTGTTATATACTATGGAGACAAAACGTATAACGTTATACACTACTACGATATAACGTATGACGTTATATACTAATACGTTATAGCGTGTAACGTTATATACTATTACGATATAACGTATAACGTTATATAGTATTACGATATAGCGTATAACGATATATACTATTACGATAAATCGTATAACGTTATATACTATTACGATATAACGTATAACATTATATACTACTACGATATAACGTAGGACGTTATATACTAATACGTTATAGCGTGTAACGTTATATACTATTACGATATAACGTATAACGATATATAGTATTACGATATAGCGTATAACGATATATACTATTACGATAAATCGTATAACGTTATATACTATTACGATATAACGTATAACATTATATACTACTACGATATAACGTAGGACGTTATATACTAATACGTTATAGCGTGTAACGTTATATACTATTACGATATAACGTATAACGATATATAGTATTACGATATAGCGTATAACGATATATACTATTACGATAAATCGTATAACGTTATATACTACTACGATATAACGTATAACGTTATATACTACTACGATTTAACGTATAAAGTTATAGACTATTACGTTATGGTGTATAACGTTATATACTACTACTTTATAACGTATAACGTTATATACTACTACGATATAACGTATAACGCTATATACTACTACGATATAACGTATAACGTTATATACTACTACGATATAACGTATAACATTATATGCTATTCAGGTATAACGAATAACGTAATCTACCAGGCAGATATATTGTTATATACTATGGAGACAAAACGTATAACGTTATATACTACTACGATATAACGTATAGCGTTATATACTATTGAGATATAACGTATAACTTTATATACTATGACGATATAACGTACAACGTTATATACTATTGAGATATAACGTATAACGTTATATACTACTACGATGTAACGTATAACGTTATATACTACTACGATATAACGTATAACGTTATATACTATTGAGATATAACGTATAACGTTATGTAGTATGACAATATATCGTATAACGTTATATACTATTACGTCATAACGTATAACGTTTTATAGTATTACGATAGAGGATATAACGTTATGTACTACTACTATATAACGTATAACGTTATATACTACTACGATATAACGTATAACGTTATATACTATTGAGATATAACGTATAATGTTATGTACTATTGAGATATAACGTATAACGTTATATACTACTACGTTATAGCGTATAACGTTATATACTATTACGATATGAAGTATAACGTTATATACTATTGAGGTGTAACGAATAACATTATATACTACTACGATGTAACGTATAACGTAATATACTACTACGATATAACGTATGACGTTATATACTAATACGTTATAGCGTGTAACGTTATGTACTATTACGATATATCGTATAACGTTATATACTACTACGATATAACGTATAACGTTATATACTATTCAGATATAACGAATAACGTAATATACCAGGCAGATATATTGTTATATACTATGGAGACAAAACGTATAACGTTATATACTATTACGATATAAAGTGTAACGTTATATCGTATTACGATATAGGGTATAACATTATGTACTACTACTATATGACGTATAACGTTATATACTACTACGATATAACGTATAACGTTATATACTATTGTGATATAACGTATAACGTTATGTACTATTGAGATATAACGTATAACATTATATACTAATACGTTATAGCGTGTAACGTTATATACTATTACGATATAACGTATGACGTTATATACTAATACGTTATAGCGTGTTACGTTATATACTATTACGATATAACGTATAACGTTATATACTACTACGATATAACGTATGACGTTATATACTAATACGTTATAGCGTGTAACGTTATATACTATTACGATATAACGTATGACGTTATATACTAATACGTTATAGCGTGTAACGTTATATACTATTACGATATAACGTATAACGTTATATACTACTACGATATAACGTATGACGTTATATACTAATACGTTATAGCGTGTAACGTTATATACTATTACGATGTAAAGTATAACGTTATATAGTATGACGATATAGGGTATAACGTTATATACTACTACGATATATCGTATAACGTTATATACTACTACGATATAACGTATAACGTTATATACTACTCCGAAATAACGTATAACGTTATATACTATTACGACATAACGTATAACGTTATATACTACTACGATATAACGTATGACGTTATATACTAATACGTTATAGCGTGTAACGTTATATACTATTACGTTATAGCGTGTAACGTTATATACTATTACGTTATAGCGTATAAGGTTATATAGAATTACGATATCGCGTATAACGTTTTATGCTATTACGATATAACGTATAACGTTATATACTACTACGATATAACGTATGACGTTATATACTATGACGATATAAAGTATAACGTTATATAATATTACGATATTGGGTATAACGTTATATACTATTACGATGTAACGTATAACGTTATATACTACTACGATATAACGTATGACGTTATATACTAATACGTTATAGCGTGTAACGTTATATACTATTGATATATAAAGTATAACGTTGTGTACTGTGACGATATAACGTATGACGTTATATACTATGACGATATCAAGTATAACGTTATATAATATTACGATATAGGGTATAACGTTATATACTATTACGATATAACGTATAACGTTATATACTATTACGATGTAACGTATAACGTTATATACTATTCAGATACAACGAATAACGTAATATACCAGGCAGATATATTGTTATATACTATGGAGACAAAACGTATAACGTTATATACTATTACGATATAAAGTGTAACGTTATATAGTATTACGATATAGGGTATAACATTATGTACTACTACTATATAACGTATAACGTTATATACTACTACGATATAACGTATAACGATATATACTATTGAGATATAACGTATAACGTTATGTACTATTGAGATATAACGTATAACGTTATATACTACTACGTTATAGCGTATAACGATATATACTATTACGATATGAAGTATAACGTTATATACTATTGAGGTGTAACGAATAACGTTATATACTACTACGATGTAACGTATAACGTTATATACTACTGAGATATAACGTATAACGTTATATACTACTACGATATAACGTATAACGTTATATACTACTGAGATATAACGTATAACGTTATGTACTATGACGATATAACGTATAACGTTATATACAATGACGATACAATGTATAACGTTATATGCTAATACGTTATAGCGTATAACGTTATATAGTATTTCGATATAGGAAATAACGTCATATACTATTGACATATAACGTTTAACGTTATATAGTATTACGATATAGGGTATAACGTTATATACTATTCAGATATAACGGTTTACGTTATGTACTAATACGTTATAGCGTATAACGTTATATACTACTACGGCATAACGTATAACGTTATATACTATTGAGATACAACGTATAACGTTATGTACTATGACGATATAACGAATAACGTAATATAGCAGGCAGATATATTGTTATTTACTATGGAGACAAAACGTATAACGTTATACACTACTACGATATAACGTATAACGTTATATACTATTGAGATATAACGTATAACTTTATGTACTATGACGATATAACGTATTACGTCATATACTATTACGTTATAAAGTATAACATTATATAGTATTACGATATTGAGTATAAGGTTATATACTATTGAGATATAACGTATGACCTTATATACTACTACGATATAACGTATATCGTTATATACTACTACGATATAACGTAACAGGTTATATACTATTACGTTTTAGTGTATAACATTATATAGTATTACGATATAACGTATAACGTTAAATACTATTACGTCATAACGTATAACGTTATATACTATTACGATATAACGTATAACGTTATATACTATTATGTTATAACGTATAACGTTATATACTATTCAGATATAACGAATAACGTAATATACCAGGCAGATATATTGTTATATACTATGGAGACAAAACGTATGACGTTATATACTATTACGATATAAAGTGTAACGTTTTATACTACTACGATATAACGTATGACGTTATATACTAATACGTTATAGCGTGTAACGTTATATACTATTACGATATAACGTATAACGTTATTTAGTACTACGATATAGCGTATAACGTTATATACTAATACGATATAACGTATGACGTTATATACTAATACGTTATAGCGTGTAACGTTATATACTATTACGATATAACGTATAACGTTATATACTATTGAGATATAACGTATAACTTTATGTACTATGACGATATAACGAATAACGTAATATACCAGGCAGATATATTGTTATTTACTATGGAGACAAAACGTATAACGTTATACACTACTACGATATAACGTATAACGTTATATACTACTGAGATATAACGTATAACCTTATGTACTATGACGATATAACGTATTACGTCATATACTATTACGTTATAAAGTATAACATTATATAGTATTGCGATATTGAGTATAAGGTTATATGCTATTGAGACATAACGTACGACGTTATATACTACTACGATATAACGTATATCGTTATATACTACTACGATATAACGTAACACGTTATATACTATTACGTTTTAGTGTATAACATTATATCGTATTACGATATTGAGTATAAGGTTATATACTATTCAGATATAACGAATAACGTAATATACCAGGCAGATATATTGTTATATACTATGGAGACAAAACGTATAACGTTATATACTATTACGATATAAAGTGTAACGTTATATAGTATTACGATATAGGGTATAAGATTATGTACTACTACTATATAACGTATGACGTTATATACTAATACGTTATAGCGTGTAACGTTATATACTATTACGTTATAGCGTATAACGTTATATAGAATTACGATATCGCGTATTACGTTATATGCTATTACGATATAACGTATAACGTTATATACTACTACGATATAACGTATGACGTTATATACTATGACGATATAAAGTATAACGTTATATAATAATACGATATTGGGTATAACGTTATATACTATTACGATGTAACGTATAACGTTATATACTACTACGATATAACGTATGACGTTATATACTAATACGTTATAGCGTGTAACGTTATATACTATTACGTTCTAACGTAAAACGTTATATACTATTACGTTCTAACGTAAAACGTTATATACTATTACGTTATAACGTATAACGTTATATACTATTCAGATATAATGAATAACGTAATATACCAGGCAGATATACTGTTATATACTATGGAGACAAAAGGTATAACATTATATACTGTTACGATATAAAGTGTAACGTTATATAGTATTACGATATAGGGTATAACATTATGTACTACTACTATATAACGTATAACGTTATATACTACTACGTTATGGCGTATAACGATATATACTACTACGATGTAACGTATAACGTTATATACTACTGAGATATAACGTATAACGTTATATACTATTACGATATAACGTATGACGTTATATACTAATACGTTATAGCGTGTAACGTTATGTACTATTACGATATAACGTATAACGTTATAGACTACTACGATATAGCGTATAACGTTATATACTAATACGATATAACGTATGACGTTATATACTAATACGTTATAGCGTGTAACGTTATGTACTATTACGATATAACGTATAACGTTATAGACTACTACGATATAACGTATAACGTTATACACTACTACGATATAACGTATAACGTTATATACTATTGAGATATAACGTATAACTTTATGTACTATGACGATATAACGTATTACGTCATATACTATTACGTTATAAAGTATAACATTATATAGTATTACGATATTGAGTATAAGGTTATATACTATTGAGATATAACGTATGACCTTATATACTACTACGATATAACGTATATCGTTATATACTACTACGATGTAACGTAACAGGTTATATACTATTACGTTTTAGTGTATAACATTATATAGTATTACGATATAACGTATAACGTTAAATACTATTACGTTATAACGTATAACGTTATGTACTATTACGATATAACGTATAACGTTATATACTATTATGTTATAACGTATAACGTTATATACTATTCAGATATAACGAATAACGTAATATACCAGGCAGATATATTGTTATATACTATGGAGACAAAACGTATAACGTTATATACTATTACGATATAAAGTGTAACGTTTTATACTACTACGATATAACGTATGACGTTATATACTAATACGTTATAGCGTGTAACGTTATATACTATTACGATATAACGTATAACGTTATTTAGTACTACGATATAGCGTATAACGTTATATACTAATACGATATAACGTATGACGTTATATACTAATACGTTATAGCGTGTAACGTTATATACTATTACGATATAACGTATAACGTTATATACTACTACGATATAACGTATGACGTTATATACTAATACGTTATAGCGTATATCGTTATATACTATTACGTTATATCGTATAACGTTAAATACCATTACGTTCTAGCGTATAACGTTATATGCTATTACTTTATAACGTATAACGTTATATAGTACTACGATATAGGGTATAACGTCATATACTACTGAGATATCACGTATAACGTTATATACTCCAACGTTATAGAGTATAACGTTACATAGTATTACGATATGGCGTACAACGTTATATAGTATTGCGATATAGGGTGTAACCTTCTATACTATTGAAGTATAACGTATGACGTTATATACTAATACGTTATAGCGTGTAACGTTATATACTATTACGATATAACGTATGACGTTATATACTATGACGATATAAAGTATAACGTTATATAATATTACGATATAGGGTATAACGTTGTATACTATTACGATATAACGTATAACGTTATATACTATTACGATATAACGTATAACGTTATATACTAATACGATATAACGTATGACGTTATATACAATGACGATACAACGTATAACGTTATATAATATTACGATATAGGGTATAACGTTATATACTATTACGATATAACGTATAACGTTATATACTATTACGATATATCGTATAACGTTATATACTATTACTTTATAACGTATAACGTTATATAGTACTACGATATAGGGTATAACGTTATATACTACTGAGATATCACGTATAACGTTATATACTCCAACGTTATAGACTATAACGTTACATAGTATTACGATATGGCGTACAACGTTATATAGTATTACGATATAGGGTGTAACCTTCTATACTATTGAGGTATAACGTATAACATTATATACTACTACGATATATCGTATAACGTTATATACGATTACGTTATAGTGTACAACGTTGCATAGTATTGCGATATAACGAATAGCGCTATATACCATTGCGATATAGTGTTATATACTATTGATATATAACGTATAAGGTTCTGTACTATTAAGTTATAGCGTATAACGTTATATACTATTACGATATAACGTATAACATTAGATACTGCTACGATATAACGTAGGACGTTATATACTAATACGTTATAGCGCGTAACGTTATATACTATTACGATATAACGTATAACGTTATATAGTATTACGATATAGCGTATAACGATATATACTATTACGATAAATCGTATAACGTTATATACTATTACGATATAACGTATAACATTATATACTACTACGATATAACGTAGGACGTTCTATACTAATACGTTATAGCGTGTAACGTTATATACTATTACGATATAACGTATAACGTTATATAGTATTACGATATAGCGTATAACGATATATACTATTACGATAAATCGTATAACGTTATATACTATTACGATATAACGTATAACATTATATACTACTACGATATAACGTAGGACGTTATATACTAATACGTTATAGCGTGTAACGTTATATACTATTACGATATAACGTATAACGTTATATACTACTACGATATAACGTATGACGTTATATACTATTGAGATATAACGTATAACGTTATTTAGTATGACGATATATCGTATAACGTTATATACTATTCCGTCATAACGTATAATGTTTTATAGTATTACGATATAGGGTAAAACGTTATATACTATTGAGGTGTAACGTATAACGTTATATACTACTACGATGTAACGTACAACGTTATATACTACTACGATATAACGTATAACGTTATATACTATTACGATATATCGTATAACGTTATATACGATTGCGTTATAGTGTACAACGTTGCATAGTATTGCGATATAACGAATAGCGCTATATACCATTACGATATAGTGTTATATACTATTGAGATATAACGTATAAGGTTCTGTACTAATAAGTTATAGCGTATAAAGTTATATAGTATTACGATATGGCGTATAACGTTATATACTATCACGTTATAACGTATAACGTTTTATAGCATTACGCTTTAGCGTATAACGATATATACTATTACGATAAATCGTATAACGTTATATACTATTACGATATAACGTATAACATTATATACTACTACGATATAACGTAGGACGTTATATACTAATACGTTATAGCGTGTAACGTTATATACTATTACGATATAACGTATAACGTTATATAGTATTACGATATAGCGTGTAACGATATATACTACTACGATATAACGTATGACGTTATATACTAATACGTTATATCTTATAACGTTATACACTATTACGTTATAACGTATAACGTTAAATACCATTACGTTCTAGCGTATAACGTTATATGCTATTATGATATAACGTATAACGTTATATACTACTACGATATAACGTATGACGTTATATACTAATACGTTATAACGTATAACGTTATTTAGTACTACGATATAACGTAGGACGTTATATACTAATACGTTATAGCGTGTAACGTTATATACTATTACGATATAACGTATAACCTTATATACTAATACGATATAACGTATGACGTTATATACAATGACGATACAATGTATAACGTTATATGCTAATACGTTATAGCGTATAACGTTATATAGTATTTCGATATGGGGAATAACGTCATATACTATTGAGATATAACGTTTAACGTTATATAGTATTACGATATAGGGTATAACGATATATACTATTCAGATATAATGAATAACGTAATATACCAGGCAGATATATTGTTATATACTATGGAGACAAAACGTATAACGTTATATACTACTACGATATAACGTATAACGTTATATACTACTACGATATAACGTATAACGTTATATACTATTGATATATAACGTATAACTTTGTGTACTATGACGATACAACGTATGACGTTATATACTATGACGATATCAAGTATAACGTTATATAATATTACGATATAGGGTATAACGTTATATACTATTACGATATAACGTATAACGTTATATACTATTACGATGTAACGTATAACGTTATATACTATTCATATATAACGAATAACGTAATATACCAGGCAGATATATTGTTATAATCTATGGAGACAAAACGTATAACGTTATATACTATTACGATATAAAGTGTAACGTTATATAGTATTACGACATAGGATATAACATTATGTACTACTACTATATAACGTATAACGTTATATACTACTACGATATAACGTATAACGTTATATACTATTGAGATATAACGTATAACGTTATGTACTATTGAGATATAACGTATAACGTTATATACTACTACGTTATAGCGTATAACGTTATATACTATTACGATATGAAGTATAACGTTATATACTATTGAGGTGTAACGAATAACATTATATACTACTACGATGTAACGTACAACGTTATATACTACTACGATATAACGTATAACGTTATATACTATTACGATATATCGTATAACGTTATATACGATTGTGTTATAGTGTACAACGTTGCATAGTATTGCGATATAACGAATAGCGCTATATACAATTACGATATAGTGTTATATACTATTGAGATATAACGTATAAGGTTCTGTACTAATAAGTTATAGCGTATAACGTTATATAGTATTACGATATGGCGTATAACGTTATATACTATCACGTTATAACGTATAACGTTTTATAGCATTACGATATAGCGTATAACGATATATACTATTACGATAAATCGTATAACGTTATATACTATTACGATATAACGTATAACATTATATACTACTACGATATAACGTATGACGTTATATACTAATACGTTATAGCGTATATCGTTATATACTATTACGTTATATCGTATAACGTTAAATACCATTACGTTCTAGCGTATAACGTTATATACTATTATGATATAACGTATAACGTTATATACTACTACGATATAACGTATGACGTTATATACTAATACGTTATAGCGTGTAACGTTATATACTATTACGATATAACGCATAACGTTATTGAGTACTACGATATAGCGTATAACGTTATATACTACTACGATATAACGTATGACGTTATATACTAATACGTTATAGCGTATATCGTTATATACTATTACGTTATATCGTATAACGTTAAATACCATTACGTTCTAGCGTATAACGTTATATACTATTATGATATAACGTATAACGTTATATACTACTACGATATAACGTGTGACGTTATATACTAATACGTTATAGCGTGTAACGTTATATACTATTACGATATAACGTATAAGGTTATGTACTACTACGATATAACGTATGACGTTATATACTAATACGGTATAGCGTGTACCGTTATATACTATTACGATATAACGTATGACGTTATATACTATGACGATATAAAGTATAACGTTATATAATATTACGATATAGGGTATAACGTTGTATACTATTACGATATAACGTATAACGTTATATACTATTACGATATAACGTATACCGTTATATACTATTACTTTATAACGTATAACGTTATATAGTACTACGATATAGGGTATAACGCTATGTACTACTGAGATATCACGTATAACGTTATATACTCCAACGTTATAGAGTATAACGTTACATAGTATTACGATATGGCGTACAACGTTATATAGTATTACGATATAGGGTGTAACCTTATATACTATTGAGGTATAACGTATAACGTTATATACTACTACGATATATCGTATAACGTTATATACGATTACGTTATAGTGTACAACGTTGCATAGTATTGCGATATAACGAATAGCGCTATATACCATTGCGATATAGTGTTATATACTATTGAGATATAACGTATAAGGTTCTGTACTAATAAGTTATAGCGTATAACGTTATATAGTATTACGATATGGCGTATAACGTTATATACTATCACGTTATAACGTAAAACGTTATATAGCACTACGATATAGCGTATAACGATATATACTATTACGATAAATCGTATAACGTTATATACTATTACGATATAACGTATAACGTTATGTACTATTGAGATATAACGTATAACGTTATATACTAATACGTTATAGCGTGTAACGTTATATACTATTGTGATATAACGTATAATGTTATGTACTATTGTGATATAACGTATAACGTTATATACTAATACGTTATAGCGTGTAACGTTATATACTATTACGATATAACGTATGACGTTATATACTAATACGTTATAGCGTGTAACGTTATATACTAGTGCGATATAACGTATAACGTTATATACTACTACGATATAACGTATGACGTTATAAACTAATACGTTATAGCGTGTAACGTTATATACTATTACGATATAACGTATGACGTTATATACTAATACGTTATAGCGTGTAACGTTATATACTTTTACGATATAACGTATAACGTTATATACTACTACGATATAACGTATGACGTTATATACTAATACGTTATAGCGTGTAACGTTATATACTATTACGATGTAAAGTATAACGTTATATAGTATGACGATATAGGGTATAACGTTATATACTACTACGATATATCGTATAACGTTATATACTACTACGATATAACGTATAACGTTATATACTACTACGATATAACGTATAACGTTATATACTACTACGATATAACGTATGACGTTATATACTAATACGTTATAGCGTGTAACGTTATATACTATTACGATATAACGTATAACGTTATATACTATTACGTTATATCGTATAACGTTAAATACCATTACGTTCTAGCGTATAACGTTATATACTATTACGATATAACGTAACAGGTTATATACTATTACGTTTTAGTGTATAACATTATATAGTATTACGATATAACGTATAACGTTAAATACTATTACGTTATAACGTATAACGTTATATACTATTAGCGTATATAACGTATGACGTTGTATACTACTACGATATAACGTATGACGTTATATACTAATACGTTATAGCGTGTAACGTTATATACTATTACGTTATAACGTGTAACGTTATATACTATTACGTTATAGCGTATAAGGTTATATAGAATTACGATATCGCGTATAACGTTTTATGCTATTACGATATAACGTATAACGTTATATACTACTACGATATAACGTATGACGTTATATACTATGACGATATAAAGTATAACGTTATATAATATTACGATATAGGGTATAACGTTATATACTATTACGATGTAACGTATAACGTTATATACTACTACGATATAACGTATGACGTTATATACTAATACGTTATAGCGTGTAACGTTATATACTACTACGATATAACGTATAACGTTATATAGTATTACGATATAGCGTGTAACGATATATACTACTACGATATAACGTATGACGTTATATACTAATACGTTATATCTTATAACGTTATACACTATTACGTTATAACGTATAACGTTAAATACCATTACGTTCTAGCGTATAACGTTATATGCTATTATGATATAACGTATAACGTTATATACTACTACGATATAACGTATGACGTTATATACTAATACGTTATAACGTATAACGTTATTTAGTACTACGATATAACGTAGGACGTTATATACTAATACGTTATAGCGTGTAACGTTATATACTATTACGATATAACGTATAACCTTATATACTAATACGATATAACGTATGACGTTATATACAATGACGATACAATGTATAACGTTATATGCTAATACGTTATAGCGTATAACGTTATATAGTATTTCGATATGGGGAATAACGTCATATACTATTGAGATATAACGTTTAACGTTATATAGTATTACGATATAGGGTATAACGATATATACTATTCAGATATAATGAATAACGTAATATACCAGGCAGATATATTGTTATATACTATGGAGACAAAACGTATAACGTTATATACTACTACGATATAACGTATAACGTTATATACTACTACGATATAACGTATAACGTTATATACTATTGATATATAACGTATAACTTTGTGTACTATGACGATACAACGTATGACGTTATATACTATGACGATATCAAGTATAACGTTATATAATATTACGATATACGGTATAACGTTATATACTATTACGATATAACGTATAACGTTATATACTATTACGATGTAACGTATAACGTTATATACTATTCATATATAACGAATAACGTAATATACCAGGCAGATATATTGTTATAATCTATGGAGACAAAACGTATAACGTTATATACTATTACGATATAAAGTGTAACGTTATATAGTATTACGATATAGGATATAACATTATGTACTACTACTATATAACGTATAACGTTATATACTACTACGATATAACGTATAACGTTATATACTATTGAGATATAACGTATAACGTTATGTACTATTGAGATATAACGTATAACGTTATATACTACTACGTTATAGCGTATAACGTTATATACTATTACGATATGAAGTATAACGTTATATACTATTGAGGTGTAACGAATAACATTATATACTACTACGATGTAACGTACAACGTTATATACTACTACGATATAACGTATAACGTTATATACTATTACGATATATCGTATAACGTTATATACGATTGTGTTATAGTGTACAACGTTGCATAGTATTGCGATATAACGAATAGCGCTATATACAATTACGATATAGTGTTATATACTATTGAGATATAACGTATAAGGTTCTGTACTAATAAGTTATAGCGTATAACGTTATATAGTATTACGATATGGCGTATAACGTTATATACTATCACGTTATAACGTATAACGTTTTATAGCATTACGATATAGCGTATAACGATATATACTATTACGATAAATCGTATAACGTTATATACTATTACGATATAACGTATAACATTATATACTACTACGATATAACGTAGGACGTTATATACTAATACGATATGACGTATGACGTTATATACTAATACGTTATAGCGTGTAACGTTATATACTATTACGATATAACGTATAACGTTATATACTACTACGATATAACGTATGACGTTATATACTAATACGTTATAGCGTATATCGTTATATACTATTACGTTATATCGTATAACGTTAAATACCATTACGTTCTAGCGTATAACGTTATATACTATTATGATATAACGTATAACGTTATATACTACTACGATATAACGTATGACGTTATATACTAATACGTTATAGCGTGTAACGTTATATACTATTACGATATAACGCATAACGTTATTGAGTACTACGATATAGCGTATAACGTTATATACTACTACGATATAACGTATGACGTTATATACTAATACGTTATAGCGTATATCGTTATATACTATTACGTTATATCGTATAACGTTAAATACCATTACGTTCTAGCGTATAACGTTATATACTATTATGATATAACGTATAACGTTATATACTACTACGATATAACGTATGACGTTATATACTAATACGTTATAGCGTGTAACGTTATATACTATTACGATATAACGTATAAGGTTATGTACTACTACGATATAACGTATGACGTTATATACTAATACGGTATAGCGTGTACCGTTATATACTATTACGATATAACGTATGACGTTATATACTATGACGATATAAAGTATAACGTTATATAATATTACGATATAGGGTATAACGTTGTATACTATTACGATATAACGTATAACGTTATATACTATTACGATATAACGTATACCGTTATATACTATTACTTTATAACGTATAACGTTATATAGTACTACGATATAGGGTATAACGCTATGTACTACTGAGATATCACGTATAACGTTATATACTCCAACGTTATAGAGTATAACGTTACATAGTATTACGATATGGCGTACAACGTTATATAGTATTACGATATAGGGTGTAACCTTATATACTATTGAGGTATAACGTATAACGTTATATACTACTACGATATATCGTATAACGTTATATACGATTACGTTATAGTGTACAACGTTGCATAGTATTGCGATATAACGAATAGCGCTATATACCATTGCGATATAGTGTTATATACTATTGAGATATAACGTATAAGGTTCTGTACTAATAAGTTATAGCGTATAACGTTATATAGTATTACGATATGGCGTATAACGTTATATACTATCACGTTATAACGTAAAACGTTATATAGCACTACGATATAGCGTATAACGATATATACTATTACGATAAATCGTATAACGTTATATACTATTACGATATAACGTATAACGTTATGTACTATTGAGATATAACGCATATCGTTATATACTAATACGTTATAGCGTGTAACGTTATATACTATTGTGATATAACGTATAATGTTATGTACTATTGTGATATAACGTATAACGTTATATACTAATACGTTATAGCGTGTAACGTTATATACTATTACGATATAACGTATGACGTTATATACTAATACGTTATAGCGTGTAACGTTATATACTAGTGCGATATAACGTATAACGTTATATACTACTACGATATAACGTATGACGTTATAAACTAATACGTTATAGCGTGTAACGTTATATACTATTACGATATAACGTATGACGTTATATACTAATACGTTATAGCGTGTAACGTTATATACTTTTACGATATAACGTATAACGTTATATACTACTACGATATAACGTATGACGTTATATACTAATACGTTATAGCGTGTAACGTTATATACTATTACGATGTAAAGTATAACGTTATATAGTATGACGATATAGGGTATAACGTTATATACTACTACGATATATCGTATAACGTTATATACTACTACGATATAACGTATAACGTTATATACTACTACGATATAACGTATAACGTTATATACTATTACGACATAACGTATAACGTTATATACTACTACGATATAACGTATGACGTTATATACTAATACGTTATAGCGTGTAACGTTATATACTATTACGATATAACGTATAACGTTATATACTACTACGATATAACGTATGACGTTATATACTAATACGTTATAGCGTGTAACGTTATATACTATTACGATATAACGTATAACGTTATATACTATTACGTTATATCGTATAACGTTAAATACCATTACGTTCTAGCGTATAACGTTATATACTATTACGATATAACGTAACAGGTTATATACTATTACGTTTTAGTCTTATAACATTATATAGTATTACGATATAACGTATAACGTTAAATACTATTACGTTATAACGTATAACGTTATATACTATTAGCGTATATAACGTATGACGTTGTATACTACTACGATATAACGTATGACGTTATATACTAATACGTTATAGCGTGTAACGTTATATACTATTACGTTATAACGTGTAACGTTATATACTATTACGTTATAGCGTATAAGGTTATATAGAATTACGATATCGCGTATAACGTTTTATGCTATTACGATATAACGTATGACGTTATATACTATGACGATATAAAGTATAACGTTATATAATATTACGATATAGGGTATAACGTTATATACTATTACGATGTAACGTATAACGTTATATACTACTACGATATAACGTATGACGTTATATACTAATACGTTATAGCGTGTAACGTTATATACTATTACGTTCTAACGTAAAACGTTATATACTATTACGTTCTAACGTAAAACGTTATATACTATTACGTTATAACGTATAACGTTATATACTATTCAGATATAATGAATAACGTAATATACCAGGCAGATATACTGTTATATACTATGGAAACAAAACGTATAACGTTATATACTACTACGATATAACGTATAACGTTATATACTACTACGATATAACGTATAACGTTATATACTACTACGATATAACGTATAACGTTATATACTATTGATATATAACGTATAACGTTGTGTACTATGACGATATAACGTATGACGTTATATACTATGACGATATCAAGTATAACGCTATATAATATTACGATATAGGGTATAACGTTATATACTATTACGATATAACGTATAACGTTATATACTATTACGATGTAACGTATAACGTTATATACTATTCAGATATAACGAATAACGTAATATACCAGGCAGATATATTGTTATATACTATGGAGACAAAACGTATAACGTTATATACTATTACGATATAAAGTGTAACGTTATATAGTATTACGATATAGGGTATAACATTATGTACTTCTACTATATAACGTATAACGTTATATACTACTACGATATAACGTATAACGTTATATACTACTACGATGTAACGTATAACGTTATATACTACTGAGATATAACGTATAACGTTATATACTACTACGATATAACGTATAACGTTATATACTACTACGATATAACGTATGATGTTATATACTAATACGTTATAGCGTGTAACGTTATATAGTATTACGATATTGTGTATAAGGTTATATACTATTACGTTGTACCGTATAACGTTATATACTATTACGATATAACGTATAACGTTATATACTATTACGATGTAACGTATAACGTTATATACTATTCAGATATAACGAATAACGTAATATACCAGGCAGATATATTGTTATATACTATGGAGACAAAACGTATAACGTTATATACTATTACGATATAAAGTGTAACGTTATATAGTATTACGATATAGGGTATAACATTATGTACTACTACTATATAACGTATAACGTTATATACTACTACGATATAACGTATAACGTTATATACTATTGAGATATAACGTATAACTTTATGTACTATGACGATATAACGTATTACGACATATACTATTACGTTATAAAGTATAACATTATATAGTATCACGATATTGAGTATAAGGTTATATACTATTGAGATATAACGTATGACCTTATATACTACTACGATATAACGTATGTCGTTATAGACTACTACGATATAACGTAACGGGTTATGTACTATTACGTTTTAGTGTATAACATTATATAGTATTACGATATAACGTATAACGTTAAATACTATTACGTTATAAGGTATAACGTTATATACTATTACGATATAACGTATAACGTTATATACTATTATGTTATAACGTATAACGTTATATACTATTCAGATATAACGTATAACGTTATATACTACTACGATATAACGTATGACGTTATATACTAATACGTTATAGCGTATATCGTTATATACTATTACGTTATATCGTATAACGTTAAATACCATTACGTTCTAGCGTATAACGTTATATTCTATTATGATATAACGTATAACGTTATATACTACTACGATATAACGTATGACGTTATATACTAATACGTTATAGCGTGTAACGTTATATAGTATTACGATATAACGCATAACGTTATTTAGTACTACGATATAGCGTATAACGTTATACACTAATACGATATAACGTATGACGTTATACACTAATACGTTATAGCGTGTAACGTTATATACTATTACGATATAACGTATAACGTTATATACTACTACGATATAACGTATGACGTTATATACCAATACGTTATAGCGTGTAACGTTATATACTATTACGATATAACGTATGACGTTATATACTATGACGATACAACGTATAACGTTATATAATATTACGATATATGGTATAACGTTATATACTATTACGATATAACGTATAACGTTATATACTATTACGATATAACGTATACCGTTATATACTATTACTTTATAACGTATAACGTTATATAGTACTACGATATAGGGTATAACGTTATATACTACTGAGATATCACGTATAACGTTATATACTCCAACGTTATAGAGTATAACGTTACATAGTATTACGATATGGCGTACAACGTTATATAGTATTACGATATAGGGTGTAACCTTATATACTATTGAGGTATAACGTATAACGTTATATACTACTACGATATATCGTATAACGTTATATACGATTACGTTATAGTGTACAACGTTGCATAGTATTGCGATATAACGAATAGCGCTATATACCATTGCGATATAGTGTTATATACTATTGAGATATAACGTATAAGGTTCTTTACTAATAAGTTATAGCGTATAACGTTATATAGTATTACGATATGGCGTATAACGTTATATACTATCACGTTATAACGTAAAACGTTATATAGCACTACGATATAGCGTATAACGATATATACTATTACGATAAATCGTATAACGTTATATACTATTACGATATAACGTATAACGTTATGTACTATTGAGATATAACGTATAACGTTATATACTATTGTGATATAACGTATAATGTTATGTACTATTGAGATATAACGTATAACGTTATATACTAATACGTTATAGCGTGTAACGTTATATACTATTACGATATAACGTATGACGTTATATACTAATACGTTATAGCGTGTAACGTTATATACTAGTGCGATATAACGTATAACGTTATATACTACTACGATATAACGTATGACGTTATAAACTAATACGTTATAGCGTGTAACGTTATATACTATTACGATATAACGTATGACGTTATATACTAATACGTTATAGCGTGTAACGTTATATACTATTACGATATAACGTATAACGTTATATACTACTACGATATAACGTATGACGTTATATACTAATACGTTATAGCGTGTAACGTTATATACTATTACGATGTAAAGTATAACGTTATATAGTATGACGATATAGGGTATAACGTTATATACTGCTACGATATATCGTATAACGTTATATACTACTACGATATAACGTATAACGTTATATACTACTACGATATAACGTATAACGTTATATACTATTACGACATAACGTATAACGTTATATACTACTACGATATAACGTATGACGTTATATACTAATACGTTATAGCGTGTAACGTTATATACTATTACGATATAACGTATAACGTTATATACTACTACGATATAACGTATGACGTTATATACTAATACGTTATAGCGTATAACGTTATATACTATTACGATATAACGTATAACGTTATATACTATTACGTTATATCGTATAACGTTAAATACCATTACGTTCTAGCGTATAACGTTATACACTATTACGATATAACGTAACAGGTTATATACTATTACGTTTTAGTGTATAACATTATATAGTATTACGATATAACGTATAACGTTAAATACTATTACGTTATAACGTATAACGTTATATACTATTACGATATAACGTATGACGTTGTATACTACTACGATATAACGTATGACGTTATATACTAATACGTTATAGCGTGTAACGTTATATACTATTACGTTATAACGTGTAACGTTATATACTATTATGTTATAGCGTATAAGGTTATATAGAATTACGATATCGTGTATAACGTTTTATGCTATTACGATATAACGTATAACGTTATATACTACTACAATATAACGTATGACGTTATATACTATGACGATATAAAGTATAACGTTATATAATATTACGATATAGGGTATAACGTTATATACTATTACGATGTAACGTATAACGTTATATACTACTACGATATAACGTATGACGTTATATACTAATACGTTATAGCGTGTAACGTTATATACTATTACGTTCTAACGTAAAACGTTATATACTATTACGTTATAACGTATAACGTTATATACTATTCAGATATAATGAATAACGTAATATACCAGGCAGATATACTGTTATATACTATGGAGACAAAACGTATAACGTTATATACTACTACGATATAACGTATAACGTTATATACTATTGATATATAACGTATAACGTTGTGTACTATGACGATATAACGTATGACGTTATATACTATGACGATATCAAGTATAACGCTATATAATATTACGATATAGGGTATAACGTTATATACTATTACGATATAACGTATAACGTTATATACTATTACGATGTAACGTATAACGTTATATACTATTCAGATATAACGAATAACGTAATATACCAGGCAGATATATTGTTATATACTATGGAGACAAAACGTATAACGTTATATACTATTACGATATAAAGTGTAACGTTATATAGTATTACGATATAGGGTATAACATTATGTACTACTACTATATAACGTATAACGTTATATACTACTACGATATAACGTATAACGTTATATACTACTACGATGTAACGTATGACGTTATATACTAATACGTTATAGCGTGTAACGTTATATAGTATTACTATATTGTGTATAAGGTTATATACTATTACGTTGTACCGTATAACGTTATATACTATTACGATATAACGTATAACGTTATATACTATTACGATATAACGTATAACGTTATATACTACTACGATATAACGTATGACGTTATATACTAATACGTTATAGCGTGTAACGTTATATACTAGTGCGATATAACGTATAACGTTATATACTACTACGATATAACGTATGACGTTATAAACTAATACGTTATAGCGTGTAACGTTATATACTATTACGATATAACGTATGACGTTATATACTAATACGTTATAGCGTGTAACGTTATATACTTTTACGATATAACGTATAACGTTATATACTACTACGATATAACGTATGACGTTATATACTAATACGTTATAGCGTGTAACGTTATATACTATTACGATGTAAAGTATAACGTTATATAGTATGACGATATAGGGTATAACGTTATATACTGCTACGATATATCGTATAACGTTATATACTACTACGATATAACGTATAACGTTATATACTACTACGATATAACGTATAACGTTATATACTATTACGACATAACGTATAACGTTATATACTACTACGATATAACGTATGACGTTATATACTAATACGTTATAGCGTGTAACGTTATATACTATTACGATATAACGTATAACGTTATATACTACTACGATATAACGTATGACGTTATATACTAATACGTTATAGCGTATAACGTTATATACTATTACGATATAACGTAACAGGTTATATACTATTACGTTTTAGTGTATAACATTATATAGTATTACGATATAACGTATAACGTTAAATACTATTACGTTATAACGTATAACGTTATATACTATTACGATATAACGTATGACGTTGTATACTACTACGATATAACGTATGACGTTATATACTAATACGTTATAGCGTGTAACGTTATATACTATTACGTTATAACGTGTAACGTTATATACTATTATGTTATAGCGTATAAGGTTATATAGAATTACGATATCGCGTATAACGTTTTATGCTATTACGATATAACGTATAACGTTATATACTACTACAATATAACGTATGACGTTATATACTATGACGATATAAAGTATAACGTTATATAATATTACGATATAGGGTATAACGTTATATACTATTACGATGTAACGTATAACGTTATATACTACTACGATATAACGTATGACGTTATATACTAATACGTTATAGCGTGTAACGTTATATACTATTACGTTCTAACGTAAAACGTTATATACTATTACGTTATAACGTATAACGTTATATACTATTCAGATATAATGAATAACGTAATATACCAGGCAGATATACTGTTATATACTATGGAGACAAAACGTATAACGCTATATACTACTACGATATAACGCATAACGTTATATACTACTACGATATAACGTATAACGTTATATACTACTACGATATAACGTATAACGTTATATACTATTGATATATAACGTATAACGTTGTGTACTATGACGATATAACGTATGACGTTATATACTATGACGATATCAAGTATAACGCTATATAATATTACGATATAGGGTATAACGTTATATACTATTACGATATAACGTATAACGTTATATACTATTACGATGTAACGTATAACGTTATATACTATTCAGATATAACGAATAACGTAATATACCAGGCAGATATATTGTTATATACTATGGAGACAAAACGTATAACGTTATATACTATTACGATATAAAGTGTAACGTTATATAGTATTACGATATAGGGTATAACATTATGTACTACTACTATATAACGTATAACGTTATATACTACTACGATATAACGTATAACGTTATATACTACTACGATGTAACGTATGACGTTATATACTAATACGTTATAGCGTGTAACGTTATATAGTATTACTATATTGTGTATAAGGTTATATACTATTACGTTGTACCGTATAACGTTATATACTATTACGATATAACGTATAACGTTATATACTATTACGATATAACGTATAACGTTATATACTACTACGATATAACGTATGACGTTATATACTAATACGTTATAACGTGTAACGTTATATACTATTACGTTCTAACGTAAAACGTTATATTCTATTACGTTCTAACGTAAAACGTTATATACTATTACGTTATAACGTATAACGTTATATACTATTCAGATATAATGAATAACGTAATATACCAGGCAGATATATTGTTATATACTATGGAGACAAAACGTATAACGTTATATACTACTACGATATAACGTATAACGTTATATGCTACTACGATATAACGTATGACGTTATATACTAATACGTTATAGTGTGTAACGTTATATACTATTACGTTATAGCGTGTAACGTTATATACTATTACGTTATAGCGTGTAACGTTATACAGAATTACGATATCGCGTATAACGTTATATGCTATTACGATATAACGTATAACGTTATATACTACTACGATATAACGTATAACGTTATAGACTACTACGATATAACGTATAACGTTATATACTAATACGTTATAGCGTGTAACGTTATATACTATTACGATATAACGTATAACGTTATATACTAATACGATATAACGTATAACGTTATATACAATGACGATACAAAGTATAACGTTATATGCTAATACGTTATAGCGTATAACGTTATATAGTATATCGATATAGGAGATAACGTCATATACTATTGACATATAACGTTTAACGTTATATAGTATTACGATATAGGGTATAACGTTATATACTATTCAGATATAACGGTTTACGTTATGTACTAATACGTTATAGCGTATAACGTTATATACTACTACGGTATAACGTATAACGTTATATACTATTGAGATATAACGTATAACGTTATGTACTATGACGATATAACGAATAACGTAATATACCAGGCAGATATATTGTTATTTACTATGGAGACAAAACGTATAACGTTATACACTACTACGATATAACGTATAACGTTATATACTATTGAGATATAACGTATAACTTTATGTACTATGACGATAGAACGTATTACGTCATATACTATTACGTTATAAAGTATAACATTATATAGTATTACGATATTGAGTATAAGGTTATATACTATTGAGACATAACGTATGACCTTATATACTACTACGATATAACGTATATCGTTATATACTACTACGATATAACGTAACACGTTATATACTGTTACGTTTTAGTGTATAACATTATATCGTATTACGATATTGAGTATAAGGTTATATACTATTGAGATATAACGTATAACGTTATATACTATTACGTTATAACGTATAACGTTATATACTATTACGATATAACGTATAACGTTATATACTATTACGTTATAACGTATAACGTTATATACTATTACGATATAACGTATAATGTTATATACTATTACGATATAACGTATAACGTTATATACTATTCAGATATAACGAATAACGTAATATACCAGGCAGATATATTGTTATATACTATGGAGACAAAACGTATAACGTTATATACTATTACGATATAAAGTGTAACGTTATATAGTATTACGATATAGGGTATAACATTATGTACTACTACTATATAACGTACGACGTTATATACTAATACGTTATAGCGTGTAACGTTATATACTATTACGTTATAGCGTATAACGTTATATAGAATTACGATATCGCGTATAACGATATATGCTATTACGATATAACGTATAACGTTATATATTACTACGATATAACGTATGACGTTATATACTATGACGATATAAAGTATAACGTTATATACTACTACGATATAACGTATAACGTTATATACTACTACGATATAACGTATAACGTTATATACTATTGATATATAAAGTACAACGTTGTGTACTATGACGATATAACGTATGACGTTATATACTAATACGTTATAGCGTGTAACGTTATATACTATTACGTTATAGCGTATAACGTTATATAGAATTACGATATCGCGTATAACGTTATATGCTATTACGATATAACGTATAACGTTATATACTACTACGATATAACGTATGACGATATATACTATGACGATATAAAGTATAACGTTATATACTACTACGATATAACGTATAACGTTATATACTACTACGATATAACGTATAACGTTATATACTATTGATATATAAAGTATAACGTTGTGTACTATGACGATATAACGTATGACGTTATATACTATGACGATATCAAGTATAACGTTATATAATATTACGATATAGGGTATAACGTTATATACTATTACGATATAACGTATAACGTTATATACTATTACGATGTAACGTATAACGTTATATACTATTCAGATATAACGAATAACGTAATATACCAGGCAGATATATTGTTATATACCATGGAGACAAAACGTATAACGTTATATACTATTACGATATAAAGTGTAACGTTATATAGTATTACGATATAGGGTATAACATTATGTACTACTACTATATAACGTATAACGTTATATACTACTACGATATAACGTATAACGTTAAATACTATTGGGATATAACGTATAACGTTATGTACTATTGAGATATAACGTATAACGTTATATACTACTACGTTATAGCGTATAACGATATATACTATTACGATATGAAGTATAACGTTATATACTATTGAGGTGTAACGAATAACGTTATATACTACTACGATGTAACGTATAACGTTATATACTACTGAGATGTAACGTATAACGTTATATACTACTACGATATAACGTATAACGTTATATACTACTGAGATATAACGTATAACGTTATGTACTATGACGATATAACGTATAACGTTATAGACTACTACGATATAACGTATAACGTTATATACTAATACGTTATAGCGTGTAACGTTATATACTATTACGATATAGCGTATAACGTTATATACTAATACGATATAACGTATAACGTTATATACAATGACGATACAAAGTATAACGTTATATGCTAATACGTTATAGCGTATAACGTTATATAGTATTTCGATATAGGAAATAACGTCATATACTATTGACATATAACGTTTAACGTTATATAGTATTACGATATAGGGTATAACGTTATATACTATTCAGATATAACGGTTTACGTTATGTACTAATACGTTATAGCGTATAACGTTATATACTACTACGGCATAACGTATAACGTTATATACTATTGAGATACAACGTATAACGTTATATACTATGACGATATAAAGTATAACGTTATATAATATTACGATATAGGGTATAACGTTATATACTATTACGATGTAACGTATAACGTTATATACTACTACGATATAACGTATGACGTTATATACTAATACGTTATAGCGTGTAACGTTATATACTATTACGTTCTAACGTAAAACGTTATATACTATTACGTTATAACGTATAACGTTATATACTATTCAGATATAATGAATAACGTAATATACCAGGCAGATATACTGTTATATACTATGGAGACAAAACGTATAACGTTATATACTACTACGATATAACGAATAACGTTATATACTACTACGATATAACGTATAACGTTATATACTATTGATATATAACGTATAACGTTGTGTACTATGACGATATAACGTATTACGTCATATACTATTACGTTATAAAGTATAACATTATATAGTATTACGATATTGAGTATAAGGTTATATACTATTGAGACATAACGTATGACCTTATATACTACTACGATATAACGTAACACGTTATATACTGTTACGTTTTAGTGTATAACATTATATCGTATTACGATATTGAGTATAAGGTTATATACTATTGAGATATAACGTATAACGTTATATACTATTACGTTATAACGTATAACGTTATATACTATTACGTTATAACGTATAACGTTATATACTATTCAGATATAATGAATAACGTAATATACCAGGCAGATATACTGTTATATACTATGGAGACAAAACGTATAACGTTATATACTACTACGATATAACGTATAACGTTATATACTACTACGATATAACGTATAACGTTATATACTATTGATATATAACGTATAACGTTGTGTACTATGACGATATAACGTATGACGTTATATACTATGACGATATCAAGTATAACGCTATATAATATTACGATATAGGGTATAACGTTATATACTATTACGATATAACGTATAACGTTATATACTATTACGATGTAACGTATAACGTTATATACTATTCAGATATAACGAATAACGTAATATACCAGGCAGATATATTGTTATATACTATGGAGACAAAACGTATAACGTTATATACTATTACGATATAAAGTGTAACGTTATATAGTATTACGATATAGGGTATAACATTATGTACTACTACTATATAACGTATAACGTTATATACTACTACGATATAACGTATAACGTTATATACTACTACGATGTAACGTATGACGTTATATACTAATACGTTATAGCGTGTAACGTTATATAGTATTACTATATTGTGTATAAGGTTATATACTATTACGTTGTACCGTATAACGTTATATACTATTACGATATAACGTATAACGTTATATACTATTACGATATAACGTATAACGTTATATACTACTACGATATAACGTATGACGTTTTATACTAATACGTTATAACGTGTAACGTTATATACTATTACGTTCTAACGTAAAACGTTATATTCTATTACGTTCTAACGTAAAACGTTATATACTATTACGTTATAACGTATAACGTTATATACTATTCAGATATAATGAATAACGTAATATACCAGGCAGATATATTGTTATATACTATGGAGACAAAACGTATAACGTTATATACTACTACGATATAACGTATAACGTTATATGCTACTACGATATAACGTATGACGTTATATACTAATACGTTATAGTGTGTAACGTTATATACTATTACGTTATAGCGTGTAACGTTATATACTATTACGTTATAGCGTGTAACGTTATACAGAATTACGATATCGCGTATAACGTTATATGCTATTACGATATAACGTATAACGTTATATACTACTACGATATAACGTATAACGTTATAGACTACTACGATATAACGTATAACGTTATATACTAATACGTTATAGCGTGTAACGTTATATACTATTACGATATAACGTATAACGTTATATACTAATACGATATAACGTATAACGTTATATACAATGACGATACAAAGTATAACGTTATATGCTAATACGTTATAGCGTATAACGTTATATAGTATATCGATATAGGAGATAACGTCATATACTATTGACATATAACGTTTAACGTTATATAGTATTACGATATAGGGTATAACGTTATATACTATTCAGATATAACGGTTTACGTTATGTACTAATACGTTATAGCGTATAACGTTATATACTACTACGGTATAACGTATAACGTTATATACTATTGAGATATAACGTATAACGTTATGTACTATGACGATATAACGAATAACGTAATATACCAGGCAGATATATTGTTATTTACTATGGAGACAAAACGTATAACGTTATACACTACTACGATATAACGTATAACGTTATATACTATTGAGATATAACGTATAACTTTATGTACTATGACGATAGAACGTATTACGTCATATACTATTACGTTATAAAGTATAACATTATATAGTATTACGATATTGAGTATAAGGTTATATACTATTGAGACATAACGTATGACCTTATATACTACTACGATATAACGTATATCGTTATATACTACTACGATATAACGTAACACGTTATATACTGTTACGTTTTAGTGTATAACATTATATCGTATTACGATATTGAGTATAAGGTTATATACTATTGAGATATAACGTATAACGTTATATACTATTACGTTATAACGTATAACGTTATATACTATTACGATATAACGTATAACGTTATATACTATTACGTTATAACGTATAACGTTATATACTATTACGATATAACGTATAATGTTATATACTATTACGTTATAACGTATAACGTTATATACTATTCAGATATAACGAATAACGTAATATACCAGGCAGATATATTGTTATATACTATGGAGACAAAACGTATAACGTTATATACTATTACGATATAAAGTGTAACGTTATATAGTATTACGATATAGGGTATAACATTATGTACTACTACTATATAACGTACGACGTTATATACTAATACGTTATAGCGTGTAACGTTATATACTATTACGTTATAGCGTATAACGTTATATAGAATTACGATATCGCGTATAACGATATATGCTATTACGATATAACGTATAACGTTATATATTACTACGATATAACGTATGACGTTATATACTATGACGATATAAAGTATAACGTTATATACTACTACGATATAACGTATAACGTTATATACTACTACGATATAACGTATAACGTTATATACTATTGATATATAAAGTACAACGTTGTGTACTATGACGATATAACGTATGACGTTATATACTAATACGTTATAGCGTGTAACGTTATATACTATTACGTTATAGCGTATAACGTTATATAGAATTACGATATCGCGTATAACGTTATATGCTATTACGATATAACGTATAACGTTATATACTACTACGATATAACGTATGACGATATATACTATGACGATATAAAGTATAACGTTATATACTACTACGATATAACGTATAACGTTATATACTACTACGATATAACGTATAACGTTATATACTATTGATATATAAAGTATAACGTTGTGTACTATGACGATATAACGTATGACGTTATATACTATGACGATATCAAGTATAACGTTATATAATATTACGATATAGGGTATAACGTTATATACTATTACGATATAACGTATAACGTTATATACTATTACGATGTAACGTATAACGTTATATACTATTCAGATATAACGAATAACGTAATATACCAGGCAGATATATTGTTATATACTATGGAGACAAAACGTATAACGTTATATACTATTACGATATAAAGTGTAACGTTATATAGTATTACGATATAGGGTATAACATTATGTACTACTACTATATAACGTATAACGTTATATACTACTACGATATAACGTATAACGTTAAATACTATTGGGATATAACGTATAACGTTATGTACTATTGAGATATAACGTATAACGTTATATACTACTACGTTATAGCGTATAACGATATATACTATTACGATATGAAGTATAACGTTATATACTATTGAGGTGTAACGAATAACGTTATATACTACTACGATGTAACGTATAACGTTATATACTACTGAGATGTAACGTATAACGTTATATACTACTACGATATAACGTATAACGTTATATACTACTGAGATATAACGTATAACGTTATGTACTATGACGATATAACGTATAACGTTATAGACTACTACGATATAACGTATAACGTTATATACTAATACGTTATAGCGTGTAACGTTATATACTATTACGATATAGCGTATAACGTTATATACTAATACGATATAACGTATAACGTTATATACAATGACGATACAAAGTATAACGTTATATGCTAATACGTTATAGCGTATAACGTTATATAGTATTTCGATATAGGAAATAACGTCATATACTATTGACATATAACGTTTAACGTTATATAGTATTACGATATAGGGTATAACGTTATATACTATTCAGATATAACGGTTTACGTTATGTACTAATACGTTATAGCGTATAACGTTATATACTACTACGGCATAACGTATAACGTTATATACTATTGAGATACAACGTATAACGTTATATACTATGACGATATAAAGTATAACGTTATATAATATTACGATATATGGTATAACGTTATATACTATTACGATGTAACGTATAACGTTATATACTACTACGATATAACGTATGACGTTATATACTAATACGTTATAGCGTGTAACGTTATATACTATTACGTTCTAACGTAAAACGTTATATACTATTACGTTATAACGTATAACGTTATATACTATTCAGATATAATGAATAACGTAATATACCAGGCAGATATACTGTTATATACTATGGAGACAAAACGTATAACGTTATATACTACTACGATATAACGAATAACGTTATATACTACTACGATATAACGTATAACGTTATATACTATTGATATATAACGTATAACGTTGTGTACTATGACGATATAACGTATTACGTCATATACTATTACGTTATAAAGTATAACATTATATAGTATTACGATATTGAGTATAAGGTTATATACTATTGAGACATAACGTATGACCTTATATACTACTACGATATAACGTAACACGTTATATACTGTTACGTTTTAGTGTATAACATTATATCGTATTACGATATTGAGTATAAGGTTATATACTATTGAGATATAACGTATAACGTTATATACTATTACGTTATAACGTATAACGTTATATACTATTCAGATATAATGAATAACGTAATATACCAGGCAGATATACTGTTATATACTATGGAGACAAAACGTATAACGTTATATACTACTACGATATAACGTATAACGTTATATACTATTGATATATAACGTATAACGTTGTGTACTATGACGATATAACGTATGACGTTATATACTATGACGATATCAAGTATAACGCTATATAATATTACGATATAGGGTATAACGTTATATACTATTACGATATAACGTATAACGTTATATACTATTACGATGTAACGTATAACGTTATATACTATTCAGATATAACGAATAACGTAATATACCAGGCAGATATATTGTTATATACTATGGAGACAAAACGTATAACGTTATATACTATTACGATATAAAGTGTAACGTTATATAGTATTACGATATAGGGTATAACATTATGTACTACTACTATATAACGTATAACGTTATATACTACTACGATATAACGTATAACGTTATATACTATTACGATGTAACGTATAACGTTATATACTACTACATAATAACGTATGACGTTATATACTAATACGTTATAACGTGTAACGTTATATACTATTACGTTCTATCGTAAAACGTTATATACTATTACGTTCTAACGTAAAACGTTATATACTATTACGTTATAACGTATAACGTTATATACTATTCAGATATAATGAATAACGTAATATACAAGGCAGATATATTGTTATATACTATGGAGACAAAACGTATAACGTTATATACTACTACGATATAACGTATAACGTTATATGCTACTACGATATAACGTATGACGTTATATACTAATACGTTATAGTGTGTAACGTTATATACTATTACGTTATAGCGTGTAACGTTATATACTATTACGTTATAGCGTGTAACGTTATACAGAATTACGATATCGCGTATAACGTTATATGCTATTACGATATAACGTATAACGTTATATACTACTACGATATAACGTATAACGTTATAGACTACTACGATATAACGTATAACGTTATATACTAATACGTTATAGCGTGTAACGTTATATACTATTACGATATAACGTTTAACGTTATATACTAATACGATGTAACGTATAACGTTATATACAATGACGATACAAAGTATAACGTTATATGCTAATACGTTATAGCGTATAACGTTATATAGTATTTCGATATAGGAGATAACGTCATATACTATTGACATATAACGTTTAACGTTATATAGTATTACGATATAGGGTATAACGTTATATACCATTCAGATATAACGGTTTACGTTATGTACTAATACGTTATAGCGTATAACGTTATATACTACTACGGTATAACGTATAACGTTACATACTATTGAGATATAACGTATAACGTTATGTACTATGACGATATAACGAATAACGTAATATGCCAGGCAGATATATTGTTATTTACTATGGAGACAAAACGTATAACGTTATACACTACTACGATATAACGTATAACGTTATATACTATTGAGATATAACGTATAACTTTATGTACTATGACGATATAATGTATTACGTCATATACTATTACGTTATAAAGTATAACATTATATAGTATTACGATATTGAGTATAAGGTTATATACTATTGAGACATAACGTATGACCTTATATACTACTACGATATAACGTATATCGTTATATACTACTACGATATAACGTAACACGTTATATACTGTTACGTTTTAGTGTATAACATTATATCGTATTACGATATTGAGTATAAGGTTATATACTATTGAGATATAACGTATAACGTTATATACTATTACGTTATAACGTATAACGTTATATACTATTACGATATAACGTATAACGTTATATACTATTACGTTATAACGTATAACGTTATATACTATTACGATATAACGTATAATGTTATATACTATTACGTTATAACGTATAACGTTATATACTATTCAGATATAACGAATAACGTAATATACCAGGCAGATATATTGTTATATACTATGGAGACAAAACGTATAACGTTATATACTATTACGATATAAAGTGTAACGTTATATAGTATTACGATATAGGGTATAACATTATGTACTACTACTATATAACGTATGACGTTATATACTAATACGTTATAGCGTGTAACGTTATATACTATTACGTTATAGCGTATAACGTTATATAGAATTACGAAATCGCGTATAACGTTATATGCTATTACGATATAACGTATAACGTTATATACTACTACGATATAACGTATGACGATATATACTATGACGATATAAAGTATAACGTTATATACTACTACGATATAAAGTATAACGTTATATACTACTACGATATAACGTATAACGTTATATACTATTGATATATAAAGTATAACGTTGTGTACTATGACGATATAACGTATGACGTTATATACTATGACGATATCAAGTATAACGTTATATAATATTACGATATAGGGTATAACGTTATATACTATTACGATATAACGTATAACGTTATATACTATTACGATGTAACGTATAACGTTATATACTATTCAGATATAACGAATAACGTAATATACCAGGCAGATATATTGTTATATACTATGGAGACAAAACGTATAACGTTATATACTATTACGATATAAAGTGTAACGTTATATAGTATTACGATATAGGGTATAACATTATGTACTACTATTATATAACGTATAACGTTATATACTACTACGATATAACGTATAACGTTAAATACTATTGGGATATAACGTATAACGTTATGTACTATTGAGATATAACGTATAACGTTATATACTACTACGTTATAGCGTATAACGATATATACTATTACGATATGAAGTATAACGTTATATACTATTGAGGTGTAACGAATAACGTTATATACTACTACGATGTAACGTATAACGTTATATACTACTGAGATGTAACGTATAACGTTATATACTACTACGATATAACGTATAACGTTATATACTACTGAGATATAACGTATAACGTTATGTACTATGACGATATAACGTATAACGTTATAGACTACTACGATATAACGTATAACGTTATATACTAATACGTTATAGCGTGTAACGTTATATACTATTACGATATAGCGTATAACGTTATATACTAATACGATATAACGTATAACGTTATATACAATGACGATACAAAGTATAACGTTATATGCTAATACGTTATAGCGTATAACGTTATATAGTATTTCGATATAGGAAATAACGTCATATACTATTGACATATAACGTTTAACGTTATATAGTATTACGATATAGGGTATAACGTTATATACTATTGAGATACAACGTATAACGTTATATACTATGACGATATAAAGTATAACGTTATATAATATTACGATATAGGGTATAACGTTATATACTATTACGATGTAACGTATAACGTTATATACTACTACGATATAACGTATGACGTTATATACTAATACGTTATAGCGTGTAATGTTATATACTATTACGTTCTAACGTAAAACGTTATATACTATTACGTTATAACGTATAACGTTATATACTATTCAGATATAATGAATAACGTAATATACCAGGCAGATATACTGTTATATACTATGGAGACAAAACGTATAACGTTATATACTACTACGATATAACGAATAACGTTATATACTACTACGATATAACGTATAACGTTATATACTATTGATATATAACGTATAACGTTGTGTACTATGACGATATAACGTATGACGTTATATACTATGACGATATCAAGTATAACGCTATATAATATTACGATATAGGGTATAACGTTATATACTATTACGATATAACGTATAATGTTATATACTATTACGATGTAACGTACAACGTTATATACTATTCATATATAACGAATAACGTAATATACCAGGCAGATATATTGATATATACTATGGAGACAAAACGTATAACGTTATATACTATTACGATATAAAGTGTAACGTTATATAGTATTACGATATAGGGTATAACATTATGTACTACTACTATATAACGTATAACGTTATATACTACTACGATATAACGTATAACGTTATATACTACTACGATGTAACGTATGACGTTATATACTACTGAGATATAACGTATAACGTTATATACTACTACGATATAACGTATAACGTTATATACTACTACGATATAACGTATGACGTTATATACTAATACGTTATAGCGTGTAACGTTATATAGTATTACGATATTGTGTATAAGGTTATATACTATTACGTTGTACCGTATATCGTTATATACTATTACGATATAACGTATAACGTTATATACTATTACGATGTAACGTATAACGTTATATACTACTACGATATAACGTATGACGTTATATACTAATACGTTATAACGTGTAACGTTATATACTATTACGTTCTAACGTAAAACGTTATATACTATTACGTTCTAACGTAAAACGTTATATACTATTACGTTATAACGTATAACGTTATACAGAATTACGATATCGCGTATAACGTTATATGCTATTACGATATAACGTATAACGTTATATACTACTACGATATAACGTATAACGTTATAAACTACTACGATATAACGTATAACGTTATATACTAATACGTTATAGCGTGTAACGTTATATACTATTACGATATAACGTATAACGTTATATACTAATACGATATAACGTATAACGTTATATACAATGACGATACAAAGTATAACGTTATATGCTAATACGTTATAGCGTATAAAGTTATATAGTATTTCGATATAGGAGATAACGTCATATACTATTGACATATAACGTTTAACGTTATATAGTATTACGATATAGGGTATAACGTTATATACTATTCAGATATAACGGTTTACGTTACGTACTAATACGTTATAGCTTATAACGTTATATACTACTACGGTATAACGTATAACGTTATATACTATTGAGATATAACGTATAACGTTATGTACTATGACGATATAACGAATAACGTAATAGACCAGGCAGATATATTGTTATTTACTATGGAGACAAAACGTATAACGTTATACACTACTACGATATAACGTATAACGTTATATACTATTGAGATATAACGTATAACTTTATGTACTATGACGATATAACATATTACGTCATATACTATTACGTTATAAAGTATAACATTATATAGTATTACGATATTGAGTATAAGGTTATATACTATTGAGACATAACGTATGACCTTATATACTACTACGATATAACGTATATCGTTATATACTACTACGATATAACGTAACACGTTATATACTGTTACGTTTTAGTGTATAACATTATATCGTATTACGATATTGAGTATAAGGTTATATACTATTGAGATATAACGTATAACGTTATATACTATTACGTTATAACGTATAACGTTATATACTATTACGATATAACGTATAACGTTATATACTACTACGATATAACGTATAACGTTATATACTACTACGATGTAACGTATGACGTTATATACTACTGAGATATAACGTATAACGTTATATACTACTACGATATAACGTATAACGTTATATACTACTACGATATAACGTATGACGTTATATACTAATACGTTATAGCGTGTAACGTTATATAGTATTACGATATTGTGTATAAGGTTATATACTATTACGTTGTACCGTATATCGTTATATACTATTACGATATAACGTATAACGTTATATACTATTACGATGTAACGTATAACGTTATATACTACTACGATATAACGTATGACGTTATATACTAATACGTTATAACGTGTAACGTTATATACTATTACGTTCTAACGTATAACGTTATATACTATTACGATATAACGTATAACGTTATATACTATTACGTTATAACGTATAACGTCATATACTATTACGATATAACGTATAATGTTATATACTATTACGTTATAACGTATAACGTTATATACTATTCAGATATAACGAATAACGTAATATACCAGGCAGATATATTGTTATATACTATGGAGACAAAACGTATAACGTTATATACTATTACGATATAAAGTGTAACGTTATATAGTATTACGATATAGGGTATAACATTATGTACTACTACTATATAACGTATGACGTTATATACTAATACTTTATAGCGTGTAACGTTATATACCATTACCTTATAGCGTATAACGTTATATAGAATTACGATATCGCGTATAACGTTATATGCTATTACGATATAACGTATAACGTTATATACTACTACGATATAACGTATGACGTTATATACTATGACGATATAAAGTATAACGTTATATACTACTACGATATAACGTATAACGTTATATACTACTACGATATAACGTATAACGTTATATACTACTACGATATAACGTATAACGTTATATACTATTGATATATAAAGTATAACGTTGTGTACTATGACGATATAACGTATGACGTTATATACTAATACGTTATAGCGTGTAACGTTATATACTATTACGTTATAGCGTATAACGTTATATAGAATTACGATATCGCGTATAACGTTATATGCTATTACGATATAACGTATAACGTTATATACTACTACGATATAACGTATGACGTTATATACTAATACGTTATAGCGTGTAACGTTATATACTATTACGTTATAACGTGTAACGCTATATACTATTACGTTATAGCGTATAAGGTTATATAGAATTACGATATCGCGTATAACGTTTTATGCTATTACGATATAACGTATAACGTTATATACTACTACGATATAACGTATGACGTTATATACTATGACGATATAAAGTATAACGTTATATAATATTACGATATAGGGTATAACGTTATATACTATTACGATGTAACGTATAACGTTATATACTACTACGATATAACGTATGACGTTATATACTGTTACGTTATAGCGTGTAACGTTATATACTATTACGTTCTAACGTAAAACGTTATATACTATTACGTTATAACGTATAACGTTATATACTATTCAGATATAATGAATAACGTAATATACCAGACAGATATACTGTTATATACTATGGAGACAAAACGTATAACGTTATATACTACTACGATATAACGTATAACGTTATATACTACTACGATATAACGTATAACGTTATATACTATTGATATATAACGTATAACGTTGTGTACTATGACGATATAACGTATGACGTTATATACTAATACGTTATAGCGTGTAACGTTATATAGTATTACGATATTGTGTATAAGGTTATATACTATTACGTTGTACCGTATAACGTTATATACTATTACGATATAACGTATAACGTTATATACTATTACGATGTAACGTATAACGTTATATACTACTACGATATAACGTATGACGTTATATACTAATACGTTATAACGTGTAACGTTGTATACTATTACGTTCTAACGTAAAACGTTATATACTATTACGTTCTAACGTAAAACGTTATATACTATTACGTTATAACGTATAACGTTATATACTATTCAGATATAATGAATAACGTAATATACCAGGCAGATATATTGTTATATACTATGGAGACAAAACGTATAACGTTATATACTACTACGATATAACGTATAACGTTATGTGCTACTACGATATAACGTATGACGTTATATACTAATACGTTATAGTGTGTAACGTTATATACTATTACGTTATAGCGTGTAACGTTATATACTATTACGTTATAGCGTGTAACGTTATACAGAATTACGATATCGCGTATAACGTTATATGCTACTACTATATAACGTATGAAGTTATATACTAATACGTTATAGCGTGTAACGTTATATACTATTACGTTATAGCGTATAACGTTATATAGAATTACGATATCGCGTATAACGTTATATGCTATTACGATATAACGTATAACGTTATATACTACTACGATATAACGTATGACGTTATATACTAATACGTTATAGCGTGTAACGTTATATACTATTACGTTATAACGTGTAACGTTATATACTATTACGTTATAGCGTATAAGGTTATATAGAATTACGATATCGCGTATAACGTTTTATGCTATTACGATATAACCTATAACGTTATATACTACTACGATATAACGTATGACGTTATATACTATGACGATATAAAGTATAACGTTATATAATATTACGATATAGGGTATAACGTTATATACTATTACGATGCAACGTATAACGTTATATACTACTACGATATAACGTATGACGTTATATACTATTACGTTATAGCGTGTAACGTTATATACTATTACGTTCTAACGTAAAACGTTATATACTATTACGTTATAACGTGTAACGTTATATACTATTCAGATATAATGAATAACGTAATATACCAGACAGATATACTGTTATATACTATGGAGACAAAACGTATAACGTTATATACTACTACGATATAACGTATAACGTTATATAATATTGATATATAACGTATAACGTTGTGTACTATGACGATATAACGTATGACGTTATATACTATGACGATATAAAGTATAACGTTATATAATATTACGATATAGGGTATAACGTTATATACTATTACGATGCAACGTATAACGTTATATACTACTACGATATAACGTATAACGTTATATACTACTACGATGTAACGTATAACGTTATATACTACTGTGATATAACGTATAACGTTATATACTACTACGATATAACGTATAATGTTATATACTACTACGATATAACGTATGACGTTATATACTAATACGTTATAGCGTGTAACGTTATATAGTATTACGATATTGTGTATAAGGTTATATACTATTACGTTGTACCGTATAACGTTATATGCTATTACGATATAACGTATAACGTTATATACTATTACGATGTAACGTATAACGTTATATACTACTACGATATAACGTATGACGTTATATACTAATACGTTATAACGTGTAACGTTATATACTATTACGTTCTAACGTAAAACGTTATATACTATTACGTTATAACGTATAACGTTATATACTATTCAGATATAATGAATAACGTAATGTACCAGGCAGATATATTGTTATATACTATGGAGACAAAACGTATAACGTTATATACTACTACGATATAACGTATAACGTTATATGCTACTACGATATAACGTATGACGTTATATACTAATACGTTATAGTGTGTAACGTTATATACTATTACGTTATAGCGTGTAACGTTATATACTATTACGTTATAGCGTGTAACGTTATACAGAATTACGATATCGCGTATAACGTTATATGCTACTACTATATAACGTATGACGTTATATACTAATACGTTATAGCGTGTAACGTTATATACTATTACGTTATAGTGTATAACGTTATATAGAATTACGATATCGCGTATAACGTTATATGCTATTACGATATAACGTATAACGTTATATACTACTACGATATAACGTATGACGTTATATACTATGACGATATAAAGTATAACGTTATATACTACTACGATATAACGTATAACGTTATATACTACTACGATATAACGTATAACGTTATATACTATTGATATATAAAGTATAACGTTATGTACTATGACGATATAACGTATGACGTTATATACTAATACGTTATAGCGTGTAACGTTATATACTATTACGTTATAGCGTATAACGTTATATAGAATTACGATATCGCGTATAACGTTATATGCTATTACGATATAACGTATAACGTTATATACTACTACGATATAACGTATGACGTTATATACTATGACGATATAAAGTATAACGTTACATACTACTACGATATAACGTATAACGTTATATACTACTACGATATAACGTATAACGTTATATACTATTCAGATATAACGAATAACGTAATATACCAGGCAGATATATTGTTATATACTATGGAGACAAAACGTATAACGTTATATACTATTACGATATAAAGTGTAAGGTTATATAGTATTACGATATAGGGTATAACATTATGTACTACTACTATATAACGTATAACGTTATATACTACTACGATATAACGTATAACGTTAAATACTATTGGGATATAACGTATAACGTTATGTACTATTGAGATATAACGTATAACGTTATATACTACTACGTTATAGCGTATAACGATATATACTATTACGATATGAAGTATAACGTTATATACTATTGAGGTGTAACGAATAACGTTATATACTACTACGATGTAACGTATAACGTTATATACTACTGAGATGTAACGTATAACGTTATGTACTATGACCATATAACGTATAACGTTATAGACTACTACGATATAACGTATAACGTTATATACTAATACGTTATAGCGTGTAACGTTATATACTATTACGATATAGCGTATAACGTTATATACTACTACGATATAACGTATAACGTTATATACTACTGAGATATAACGTATAACGTTATGTACTATGACGATATAACGTATAACGTTATAGACTACTACGATATAACGTATAACGTTATATACTAATACGTTATAGAGTGTAACGTTATATACTATTACGATATAGCGTATAACGTTATATACTAATACGATATAACGTATAACGTTATATACAATGACGATACAAAGTATAACGTTATATGCTAATACGTTATAGCGTATAACGTTATATAGTATTTCGATATAGGAAATAACGTCATATACTATTGACATATAACGTTTAACGTTATATAGTATTACGATATAGGGTATAACGTTATATACTATTCAGATATAAGGGTTTACGTTATGTACTAATACGTTATAGCGTATAACGTTATATACTACTACGGCATAACGTATAACGTTATATACTATTGAGATACAACGTATAACGTTATATACTATGACGATATAAAGATTAACGTTATATAATATTACGATATAGGGTATAACGTTATATACTATTACGATGTAACGTATAACGTTATATACTACTACGATATAACGTATGACGTTATATACTAATACGTTATAGCGTGTAACGTTATATACTATTACGTTCTAACGTAAAACGTTATATACTATTACGTTATAACGTATAACGTTATATACTATTCAGATATAATGAATAACGTAATATACCAGGCAGATATACTGTTATATACTATGGAGACAAAACGTATAACGTTATATACTACTACGATATAACGTATAACGTTATATACTACTACGATATAACGTATAACGTTATATACTATTGATATATAACGTATAACGTTGTGTACTATGACGATATAACGTATGACGTTATATACTATGACGATATCAAGTATAACGCTATATAATATTACGATATAGGGTATAACGTTATATACTATTACGATATAACGTATAATGTTATATACTATTACGATGTAACGTACAACGTTATATACTATTCATATATAACGAATAACGTAATATACCAGGCAGATATATTGATATATACTATGGAGACAAAACGTATAACGTTATATACTATTACGATATAAAGTGTAACGTTATATAGTATTACGATATAGGGTATAACATTATGTACTACTACTATATAACGTATAACGTTATATACTACTACGATATAACGTATAACGTTATATACTACTACGATGTAACGTATAACGTTATATACTACTGAGATATAACGTATAACGTTATATACTATTACGTTATAACGTATAACGTTATATACTATTACGATATAACGTATAATGTTATATACTATTACGTTATAACGTATAACGTTATATACTATTCAGATACAACGAATAACGTAATATACCAGGCAGATATATTGTTATATACTATGGAGACAAAACGTATAACGTTATATACTATTACGATATAAAGTGTAACGTTATATAGTATTACGATATAGGGTATAACATTATGTACTACTACTATATAACGTATGACGTTATATACTAATACGTTATAGCGTGTAACGTTATATACTATTACGTTATAGCGTATAACGTTATATAGAATTACGATATAGAGTATAACGTTATATGCTATTACGATATAACGTATAACGTTATATACTACTACGATATAACGTATGACGTTATATACTATGACGATATAAAGTATAACGTTATATACTACTACGATATAACGTATAACGTTATATACTCCAACGTTATAGAGTATAACGTTATATAGTATTACGATATGGCGTACAACGTTATATAGTATTACGATATAGGGTGTAACCTTATATACTATTGAGGTATAACGTATAACGTTATATGCTACTACGATATATCGTATAACGTTATATACGATTACGTTATAGTGTACAACGTTGCATAGTATTGCGATATAACGAATAGCGCTATATACCATTGCGATATAGTGTTATATACTATTGAGATATAACGTATAAGGTTCTGTACTAATAAGTTATAGCGTATAACGTTATATAGTATTACGATATGGCGTATAACGTTATATACTATCACGTTATAACGTAAAACGTTATGTAGCACTACGATATAGCGTATAACGATATATACTACTACGATAAATCGTATAACGTTATATACTATTACGATATAACGTATAACGTTAAGTACTATTGAGATATAACGTATAACGTTATATACTAATCACGTTATAGCGTGTAACGTTATATACTATTACGATATAACGTATGACGTTATATACTAATACGTCATAACGTATAACGTTTTATAGTATTACGATATAGGCTAAAACGTTATATACTATTGAGGTGTAACGTATAACGTTATATACTACTACGTTGTAACGTACAACGTTATATACTCCTACGATATAACGTATGACGTTGTATACTACTACGATATAACGTATGACGTTATATACTAATACGTTATAGCGTGTAACGTTATATACTATTACGTTATAGCGTGTAACGTTATATACTATTACGTTATAGCGTATAAGGTTATATAGAATTACGATATCGCGTATAACGTTTTATGCTATTACGATATAACGTATAACGTTATATACTACTACGATATAACGTATGACGTTATATACTATGACGATATAAAGTATAACGTTATATAATATTACGATATAGGGTATAACGTTATATACTATTACGATGTAACGTATAACGTTATATACTACTACGATATAACGTATGACGTTATATACTAATACGTTATAGCGTGTAACGTTATATACTATTACGTTCTAACGTAAAACGTTATATACTATTACGTTATAACGTATAACGTTATATACTATTCAGATATAATGAATAACGTAATATACCAGGCAGATATACTGTTATATACTATGGAGACAAAACGTATAACGTTATATACTACTACGATATAACGTATAACGTTATATACTACTACGATATAACGTATAACGTTATATACTATTGATATATAACGTATAACGTTGTGTACTATGACGATATAACGTATGACGTTATATACTATGACGATATCAAGTATAACGTTATATAATATTACGATATAGGGTATAACGTTATATACTATTACGATATAACGTATAACGTTATATACTATTACGATGTAACGTATAACGTTATATATGTAAAATCCCTAGAGTCCTTTTAGGATAGGGATTCTTTTTTTGTACGGGTAGCACGACAGGCTGTGTCTAACGGAGAGACCGATCTTTCTTTGTTGCACGGACGACGAGTGAAGAAGCACGTGGTCTCCAGACGGACGGATAGAGAGTACATTAGAGAGAGAGACAAGGCTATAGAATAAGTGTTTAAGATTGCAAAGACTAAAGATTTAAGATTTAAGACTGAAGAAGAAAGACAGGTAGCTCAGGACGTTGAAAATCGATTCTCGATTTTCAGGTAAACATCGTACCAAAGACTTATAATTTCCCGTTTAGATAATCATCGCTATTGATTGTTATAGTCGCATATTAATTGTCGTTCACTTTTGTATTTTATCCAATCATTTCATAATAAAAAAACCTCGATTTTCAGACTTCAGAATCGATCCCTGAATTGACCCATTATTGAACCTTATAAATCGATTTTCGCCACGCCATGCCGCTGAGAGTTAACCTACGCGTCGTCATGATCGAGAACGCGAAAGGGGAGAAGATAGAGAGTATAGAATCTATCAGGAGACCAGAAGACGAAATGTGCTATATTTTCCCCCCAGAATATCAAGAAAGAAAGTACCACCAACAATTATTTAGTTTACCAACAGTGAAAAAGACCGCAAACAGTCTAACCAAGGTAGGCCAATATAGGAATATTAAAATCACAATAGACGATGAGACAGCAGCACTGTATACCGATACGGATTCAAACTTCGTATTCCGAGACATTGTCTTAGAGGAAGCAGAAATAACCTACACAAGAAAAACAAAGACGAAAATCGAAAAACCCAACCTGGACATGGAAAGACTTCTAGAGGCCCTTCAAAGACGAGATAAGAGGGAGATAGAGGAAATAAACTTCAATATAGAACGGTTTGAAGGAACCCAGAAAGCCGCAAACTGGATAGCAGAGTATGAAGAGGAATGCAAAAAATACAAAATAAAAAGCGATGAGGAAAAAATCAAAGGTTTGAGAAAGTACCTAGGAAAAACAGCAGAAAAGTGGTATCAAACAAATCTACTGAAAGCTGAAGAACACAACTGGGAAGATTGGAAAGAAGCATTTCTCAAAACTTTTAAGAATAAAGGTTGGTCGGCAATACGATATGCTTACAACTTTAAATACCTTTCAGGGTCGCTCGTAGAATATGCAATAGAGAAAGAAAGACTAATATTGGAAGTAAAAAGGAAAATGGATGAAGAGGTGAGGATACACCTGATTGTCATGGGATTACCTATCGAAATCCAGGACAAAATCGATAGGGAAAATATACAGACAACAAATGACCTAATAGGAACTTTGGGACAACATGAAGACTGGAGAAAAAGGAAAGAAACACAAGAAAGAAGGATAGACGCGGTTAAAAAGGAAAACCCACCATTCAAAAAAAAACCATGCACAATCTGTGAAGCACTGAACTTTCCGGGCCGATTCCACCCAGTGGAACTATGTAGAAATAGAGACAGAAACCCCCAGAAGAAACCCAAACAAATAAATTCACTGGAGGCGTTCACATCAGAAAATGAAATAGCAGGAACATCGGATGAGGAGGAAGAAAAAAACTAAAATGCCCGGAGAAGCACATACCATTGATAAAACTGCGAGTCAAAGTCAATGATCAAAGAGAGATTAAAGGTATCTACGACACGGGAGCGAATGCAAGTTTTATTAACCAAAAGATCATTGATCAGATAAAAGCAAACATAAAAGAAGACAAGAGCATGTTCAAAACCATCAATGGGAAAGACTTCACGAGTAGCCGGGCGAGACTAAAAATGAGGATAAACAAGATAGAGAAAGAGATAGATGTGTATATAGTACGCAATGATAATTTCACATATGATCTCATCTTAGGGCTGGACGCCATAAGGGAATTCAGACTAAGACAAGACGAGAATTTGAGGGTTAGCCAAAAATTAGGCGACAAAGAGGAAATAATAGCTGATAGAAAAGAAGAAAGAAGGAACAATCAGAGAAGAAAGGTAAACGTTACCGAGCACAAGGAGACGGGTAAACCTATGGACAACTTAGAACACCTAAATAACCTACAAAAAACAGAGGTAAGCCAACTTATAGAGAGATATAAAGATGTATTTGCTAAACACAAATTCGATGTGGGAACCAGGAAATCACAAGAAGCTTCTATTAAGCTAATCGAAAATAAATACATATCAAAGAAACCATACAGATGTAGCATTCCAGATCAGAGAGAAATAGAATTCCAGATTACGAAACTACTAGAACATGATCTCATAGAGGAATCAAGTTCACCATTTGCAGCACCAGTGACACTAGCCTTTAAAAAGGAGTCAAATCGTAGAGATAGACTATGTATTGATTTCAGAGAGATAAACAAAATTGTAGTTCCGGAACCACAACCATTCCCAAGAATTGAAGATATCATAGTCAAAGCGGGAAATTGCCATTTCTTCTCAACGTTTGACATTAATTCGGCGTTCTGGTCAATTCCAATAAAAAAGGAGGACCGGGAGAAGACAGCCTTCATAACACAAAATGGACACTGGCAATGGAAATGTTTACCGTTCGGACTAAAAATCTCTCCTGCTATTTTCCAACGAGTGCTGGCAAACACCCTTAGAAGGAACGGATTAGCGGAATTTTGCATGAATTACATCGACGATATTCTAGTCTTCTCCGAGACGTTTGACCAACATATCAAACACATAGAACAATTGATGAAAACCATAAGGAAAGAAGGATTCAGACTAAAACTAGCCAAATGCAAGTTTGCAGAGAACTCGGTAAAATATCTAGGCCATATTATCGAGAAAGACGGCGTGAGACCAGGAAAAGATAACCTAAAGGCGATACGCGATTTCGAACGCCCAAGAAACAAGAAGAATGTGAGGCAACTACTCGGAAAGATAAATTTTTATTACAAATTTATAGAAGACGCGTGCAAGCTCCTGGAACCGCTACACAATCTACTAAGAAAAAAATACAGAATTTATCTGGAATGAAGAATGCGAAAAGGCATTTAAAAAGATTAAGGAATACCTCTGTTCAAGCCCGATCCTTTCAATATACGACCACAACAGAGAAGTATTCATCTACACCGATGCAAGTGGAGACGGATTAGGGGCAGTGCTAAAGCAACCTCAAGATAACGGGATGTTACACCCGGTGGCGTATTTTTCGAGAAGACTGAAACCAACCGAGACAAAGAAGAAAGCAATCCACCTTGAATGTCTTGCTATCAAAGAGGCGATTCAGTACTGGCAGCATTGGTTAATCGGTAGGCACTTCACTGTCCTTTCAGACCACAAACCGTTGGAATCAATGAGAGTCAAAGCAAGAACCGACGAAATTTTAGGAGACCTGATGCACTACTTATCGCAGTACGACTTCAAGATCATCTACTCACCGGGAAAACACAACATAGAGGCAGACGCACTATCCAGGAACCCCGTCTTAGAAAGTTTTGAGGACGAAGAAGAGGTTTTGAAAGTAGCGAATATTATAAAAAAACAGGACATAATCCGAGATCAGAAAGAAAACAGGGAAGATATTAAAAATACGAAAGACCTTATAAAAAAATCAGAAATTTTTTTTAAAAATATTAAAGGATGCCAACGTATAGTCGTCTCACAAGAATTTGGCGAGCATATCATAAAGACAGTGCATGATTTCTTTGGTCATGTTGGAAGGAATCATATACTGAAAAAAATCCGACCCTTTTATTATTTCAAAAATATGGACCGAATTGTCGACAAATTCTGCAAACAATGCGAAATTTGCATTAAGAATAAAAGCAGAACGAGAAGACCGATCGGGCTTATGTCGAGACTAGGACCAGCGAGGAAACCGTTTGAAATAATGTCATTCGATACGATCGGAGGGTTTTCCAACAACAACTCACCAAAGAAGTACATGCATATACTCATAGATCACTTTTCAAGGGCTGTTTTTATGTCCACATCGAAAACACAACGCGCAGAAGATATCATAAAACTTATGAACTCGACAGGAGAAACTGACTCCATAAAAATTATCCTTGCAGACCGATACCCAGCAATGACATCCAAGGAAATCCAAGAGTACGCGAGAGAGAAAAACATTAAATTAATTTTCACCTCGACAGACTGTCCATCCTCCAATGGACTAAACGAGAGGGTAAATCAGACATTGGTAAACAGAATCAGATGCAAAATCAATTCGGAAAAAAAAAAGAGAAACTGGACAAAGATCGCAAAAGAAAGCGTAGAAGAATACAATAACACCAGACACAGTGTAACGGGATTTGCCCCAAATTACTTACTGTATGGGAAAATGATCGAAATCATCCCTAAGGGAATAACAGAAAAGAAGATAAACTTAGAAAGAGACAGAGAAGAAGCATTTAAAAACTCAGCAAGAAACTTCGAAATCAACAAACAGAAATACGACAAGAAAAGACGAGAACACGAATTTAAAATTGGTGATATGGTCTTCACCCACAACGGAAACAGAATGAATAGAAATAAGCTGGAAGAAATTAGGAAAGGACCCTTCAAAATTTTGAGAAAAATCTCAAACTCTATATATGAAGTGGACAACGGTAACCGGAGATCGGAAGGGAATCTCTTCCACTCGAGTAAGCTTACCCCTTATAGAGAAGACAATTAACGACGTAATTGTCAGCACGAGGAGGGGAGGTGTAAAATCCCTAGAGTCCTTTTAGGATAGGGATTCTTTTTTTGTACGGGTAGCACGACAGGCTGTGTCTAACGGAGAGACCGATCTTTCTTTGTTGCACGGACGACGAGTGAAGAAGCACGTGGTCTCCAGACGGACGGATAGAGAGTACATTAGAGAGAGAGACAAGGCTATAGAATAAGTGTTTAAGATTGCAAAGACTAAAGATTTAAGATTTAAGACTGAAGAAGAAAGACAGGTAGCTCAGGACGTTGAAAATCGATTCTCGATTTTCAGGTAAACATCGTACCAAAGACTTATAATTTCCCGTTTAGATAATCATCGCTATTGATTGTTATAGTCGCATATTAATTGTCGTTCACTTTTGTATTTTATCCAATCATTTCATAATAAAAAAACCTCGATTTTCAGACTTCAGAATCGATCCCTGAATTAACCCATTATTGAACCTTATATATACTATTCAGATATAACGAATAACGTAATATACCAGGCAGATATATTGTTATATACTATGGAGACAAAACGTATAACGTTATATACTATTACGATATAAAGTGTAACGTTATATAGTATTACGATATAGGGTATAACATTATGTACTACTACTATATAACGTATAACGTTATATACTACTACGATATAACGTATAACGTTATATACTATTGAGATATAACGTATAACGTTATGTACTATTGAGATATAAGGTATAACGTTATATACTACTACGATATAACGTATAACGTTTTATACTACTACGATATAACGTATGACGTTATATACTAATACGTTATAGCGTGTAACGTTATATACTATTACGATATAACGTATAACGTTATTTAGTACTACGATATAGCGTATAACGTTATATACTACTACGATATAACGTATGACGTTATATACTAATACGTTATAGCGTATATCGTTATATACTATTACGTTATATCGTATAACGTTAAATACCATTACGTTCTAGCGTATCACGTTATATACTATTATGATATAACGTATAACGTTATATACTACTACGATATAACGTATGACGTTATATACTAATACGTTATAGCGTGTAACGTTATATACTATTACGATATAACGCATAACGTTATTGAGTACTACGATATAGCGTATAACGTTATATACTAATACGATATAACGTATGACGTTATATACTAATACGTTATAGCGTGTAACGTTATGTACTATTACGATATAACGTATATCGTTATATACTACTACGATATAACGTAACAGGTTATATACTATTACGTTTTAGTGTATAACATTATATAGTATTACGATATAACGTATAACGTTAAATACTATTACGTTATAACGTATAACGTTATATACTATTACGATATAACGTATAACGTTATATACTATTATGTTATGACGTATAACGTTATATACTATTCAGATATAACGAATTACGTAATATACCAGGCAGATATATTGTTATATACTATGGAGACAAAACGTATAACGTTATATACTACTACGATATAACGTATAACGTTATATACTATTGAGATATAACGTATAACGTTATGTACTATTGAGATATAACGTATAATGTTATATACTACTACGATATAACGTATAACGTTTTATACTACTACGATATAGCGTATAACGTTATATACTAATACGATATAGCGTATGACGTTATATACTAATACGTTATAGCGTGTAACGTTATATACTATTACGATATAACGTATAACGTTATATACTACTACGATATAACGTATGACGTTATATACTAATACGTTATAGCGTATATCGTTATATACTATTACGTTATATCGTATAACGTTAAATACCATTACGTTCTAGCGTATAACGTTATATACTATTATGATATAACGTATAACGTTATATACTACTACGATATAACGTATGACGTTATATACTAATACGTTATAGCGTGTAACGTTATATACTATTACGATATAACGTATAACGTTATATACTACTACGATATAACGTATGACGTTATATACTATTACGATATAACGTATAACGTTATATACTAATACGATATAACGTATGACGTTATATACAATGACGATACAACGTATAACGTTATATAATATTACGATATAGGGTATAACGTTGTATACTATTACGATATTACGTATAACGTTATATAATATTACGATATAATGTATAACGTTATATACTATTACTTTATAACGTATAACGTTATATAGTACTACGATATAGGGTATAACGTTATATACTACTGAGATATCACGTATAACGTTATATACTACAACGTTATAGAGTATGACGTTATATAGTATTCCGATATGGCGTACAACGTTATATAGTATTACGATATGGGGTGTAACCTTATATACTATTGAGGTATAACGTATAACGTTATATACTACTGCGATATATCGTATAACGTTATATACGATTACGTTATAGTGTACAACGTTGCATAGTATTGCGATATAACGAATAGCGCTATATACCATTGCGATATAGTGTTATATACTATTGAGATATAACGTATAAGGTTCTGTACTAATAAGTTATAGCGTATAACGTTATATAGTATTACGATATGGCGTGTAACGTTATATACTATCACGTTATGACGTATAACGTTATATAGCATTACGATATGGCGTATAACGATATATACTATTACGATAAATCGTATAACGTTATATACTATTACGATATAACGTATAACATTATATACTGCTACGATATAACGTATAACGTTATATAGTATTACGATATAGCGTATAACCATATATACTATTACGTCATAGCGTGTAACGTTAGATACTACTACGATATAACGTATAACGTTATATACTATTACTTTATAACGTATAGCGTTATATACTATAGAGATATGACGTATAACGCTATATGCTAATACGTTATAGCGTATAACGTTATATAGTATTACGATATAGGGTACATCGTTATATACTATTGAGATATAACGTTTAACGTTATGTACTATGACGATATAAAGTGTAACGTTATATACTATTACGTTTTAGCGTATAACGTTATACAGCATTACGATATAGCGTACAACGTTATATAGTGTTACGATATAGGGTATAACGTTATATACTATTCAGATATAACGAATAACGTAATATACCATGCAGATATATTGTTATATACTATGGAGACAAAACGTATAACGTTGTGTACTTTGACGATATAACGTATAACGTTATATACTTTAACGTCATAACGTATAACGTTTTATAGTATTACGATATAGGGTATAACGTTATATACTATTGAGGTGTAACGAATAACGTTACATACTACTACGATGTAACGTACAAAGTTATATACTACTACGATATAACGTATAACGTTATATACTACTACGATATAACGTATGACGTTATATACTAATACGTTATAGCGTGTAACGTTATTACGATATAACGTATAACGTTATATAGTATTACGATATAGCGTATAACGTTATATACTAATACGATATAACGTATGACGTTATATACAATGACGATACAACGTATAACGTTATATAATATTACGATATAGGGTATAACGTTGTATACTATTACGATATAACGTATAACGTTATATACTATTACGATATAACGTATAACGTTATATACTAATACGATATAACGTATGACGTTATATACAATGACGATACAACGTATAACGTTATATAATATTACGATATAGGGTATAACGTTATATACTATTACGATATAACGTATAACGTTATATAATATTACAATATAACGTATAACGTTATATACTATTACTTTATAACGTATAACGTTATATAGTACTACGATATAGGGTATAACGTTATATACTACTGAGATATCACATATAACGTTATATACTACAACGTTATAGAGTATAACGTTATATAGTATGCCGATATGGCGTACAACGTTATATAGTATTACGATATAGCGTATAACCATATATACTATTACGTCATAGCGTGTAACGTTAGATACTACTACGGTATAACGTATAACGTTATATACTATTACTTTATAACGTATAGCGTTATATACTATAGAGATATGACGTATAACGTTATATGCTAATACGTTATAGCGTATAACGTTATATAGTATTACGATATAGCGTATATCGTTATATACTATTGAGATATAACGTTTAACGTTATGTACTATGACGATATAAAGTGTAACGTTATATACTATTACGTTTTAGCGTATAACGTTATACAGCATTACGATATAGCGTATAACGTTATATAGTGTTACGATATAGTGTATAACGTTATATACTACTACTTTATAACGTATAACGTTATATACTACTACGATATAACGTATAACGTTATATACTACTACGATATAACGTATAACGTTATATGCTATTCAGATATAACGAATACCGTAATATACCAGGCAGATATATTGTTATATACTATGGAGGCAGAATGTATAACGTTATATACAACTACGATATAACGCATAACGTTATATACTATTGAGATACAACGTATAACGTTATGTACTATGACGATATAACGTATAACGTTATACTCTACTACGATATAACGTATAACGATATATACTATTACGTTTTAACGTATAACGTTATATACTATTACGATATAACGTATAACGTTATAGACTATTACGTTATAACGTATAACGTTATATACTATTCAGATATAACGAATAACGTAATATACCAGGCAGATATATTGTTATATACTATGGAGACAAAACGTATAACGTTATATACTACTACGATATAACGTATAACGTTATATACTATTACTTTATAACGTATAACGTTATATAGTACTACGATATAGGGTATAACGTTATATACTACTGAGATATCACGTATAACGTTATATACTACAACGTTATAGAGTATAACGTTATATAGTATGCCGATATGGCGTACAACGTTATATAGTATTACGATATAGCGTGTAACCTTATATACTATTGAGATATAACGTATAACGTTATGTACTATTGAGATATAACGTATAACGTTATATACTACTACGTTATAGCGTATAACGTTATATACTACTACGATGTAACGTATAACGTTATATACTACTACGATATAACGTATAACGTTATATAGTATTGCGATATAACGTATAACGTAATATACTACTACGATATAACGTATAACGTTATATACTAATACGTTATAGCGTGTAACGTTATATACTATTACGATATAACGTATAACGTTATATAGTATTACGATATAGCGTATAAAGTTATATACTAATACGATATAAAGTATGACGTTATATACTAATACATTATAGCGTGTAACGTTATATACTATTACGTTCTAACGTAAAACGTTATATACTATTACGTTATATCGTATAACGTTAAATACCATTACGTTCTAGCGTATAACGTTATATACTATTACGATATAACGTAACAGGTTATATACTATTACGTTTTAGTGTATAACATTATATAGTATTACGATATAACGTATAACGTTATATACTATTGATATATAACGTATAACGTTGTGTACTATGACGATATAACGTATGACGTTATATACTATGACGATATCAAGTATAACGTTATATAATATTACGATATAGGGTATAACGTAATATACTATTACGATATAACGTATAACGTTATATACTATTACGATGTAACGTATAACGTTATATACTATTCAGATATAACGAATAACGTAAAATACCAGGCAGATATATTGTTATATACTATGGAGACAAAACGTATAACGTTATATACTATTACGATATAAAGTGTAACGTTATATAGTATTACGATATAGGGTATAACATTATGTACTACTACTATATAACGTATAACGTTATATACTACTACGATATAACGTATAACGTTATATACTATTGAGATATAACGTATAACGTTATGTACTATTGAGATATAACGTATAACGTTATATACTACTACGATATAACGTATAACGTTTTATACTACTACGATATAACGTATGACGTTATATACTAATACGTTATAGCGTGTAACGTTATATACTATTACGATATAACGTATAACGTTATTTAGTACTACGATATAGCGTATAACGTTATATACTACTACGATATAACGTATGACGTTATATACTAATACGTTATAGCGTATATCGTTATATACTACTACGTTATATCGTATAACGTTAAATACCATTACGTTCTAGCGTATTACGTTATATACTATTATGATATAACGTATAACGTTATATACTACTACGATATAACGTAACAGGTTATATACTATTACGTTTTAGTGTATAACATTATATATTATTACGACATAACGTATATCGTTAAATACTATTACGTTTTAGTGTATAACATTATATATTATTACGATATAACGTATAACGTTAAATACTATTACGTTATAACGTATAACGTTATATATTATTACGATATAACGTATAACGTTAAATACTATTACGTTATAACGTATAACGTTATATACTACTACGATATAACGTATAACGTTATATACTATTGAGATATAACGTATAACGTTATGTACTATTGAGATATAACGTATAACGTTATATACTACTACGATATAACGTATAACGTTTTATACTACTACGATATAGCGTATAACGTTATATACTACTACGATATAACGTATGACGTTATATACTAATACGTTATTGCGTATATCGTTATATACTATTACGTTATATCGTATAACGTTAAATACCATTACGTTCTAGCGTATAACGTTATATACTATTATGATATAACGTATAACGTTATGTACTACTACGATATAACGTATGACGTTATATACTAATACGTTATAGCGTGTAACGTTATATATTATTACGATATAACGTTTAACGTTATATACTACTACGATATAACGTATGACGTTATATACTATTACTTTATAACGTATAACGTTATATAGTACTACGATATAGGGTATAACGTTATATACTACTGAGATATCACGTATAACGTTATATACTACAACGTTATAGAGTATAACGTTATATAGTATTCCGATATGGCGTACAACGTTATATAGTATTACGATATGGGGTGTAACCTTATATACTATTGAGGTATAACGTATAACGTTATATACTACTGCGATATATCGTATAACGTTATATACGATTACGTTATAGTGTACAACGTTGCATAGTATTGCGATATAACGAATAGCGCTATATACCATTGCGATATAGTGTTATATACTATTGAGATATAACGTATAAGGTTCTGTACTAATAAGTTATAGCGTATAACGTTATATAGTATTACGATATGGCGTATAACGTTATATACTATCACGTTATGACGTATAACGTTATAAAGCATTACGATATAGCGTATAACGATATATACTATTACGATAAATCGTATAACGTTATATACTATTACGATATAACGTATAACGTTATATGCTATTCAGATATAACGAATACCGTAATATACCAGGCAGATATATTGTTATATACTATGGAGGCAGAATGTATAACGTTATATACAACTACGATATAACGCATAACGTTATATACTATTGAGATACAACGTATAACGTTATGTACTATGACGATATAACGTATAACGTTATACTCTACTACGATATAACGTATAACGATATATACTATTACGTTTTAACGTATAACGTTATATACTATTACGATATAACGTATAACGTTATAGACTATTACGTTATAACGTATAACGTTATATACTATTCAGATATAACGAATAACGTAATATACCAGGCAGATATATTGTTATATACTATGGAGACAAAACGTATAACGTTATATACTACTACGATATAACGTATAACGTTATATACTATTACTTTATAACGTATAACGTTATATAGTACTACGATATAGGGTATAACGTTATATACTACTGAGATATCACGTATAACGTTATATACTACAACGTTATAGAGTATAACGTTATATAGTATGCCGATATGGCGTACAACGTTATATAGTATTACGATATAGCGTGTAACCTTATATACTATTGAGATATAACGTATAACGTTATGTACTATTGAGATATAACGTATAACGTTATATACTACTACGTTATAGCGTATAACGTTATATACTACTACGATGTAACGTATAACGTTATATACTACTACGATATAACGTATAACGTTATATAGTATTGCGATATAACGTATAACGTAATATACTACTACGATATAACGTATAACGTTATATACTAATACGTTATAGCGTGTAACGTTATATACTATTACGATATAACGTATAACGTTATATAGTATTACGATATAGCGTATAAAGTTATATACTAATACGATATAAAGTATGACGTTATATACTAATACGTTATAGCGTGTAACGTTATATACTATTACGTTCTAACGTAAAACGTTATATACTATTACGTTATATCGTATAACGTTAAATACCATTACGTTCTAGCGTATAACGTTATATACTATTACGATATAACGTAACAGGTTATATACTATTACGTTTTAGTGTATAACATTATATAGTATTACGATATAACGTATAACGTTATATACTATTGATATATAACGTATAACGTTGTGTACTATGACGATATAACGTATGACGTTATATACTATGACGATATCAAGTATAACGTTATATAATATTACGATATAGGGTATAACGTTATATACTATTACGATATAACGTATAACGTTATATACTATTACGATGTAACGTATAACGTTATATACTATTCAGATATAACGAATAACGTAAAATACCAGGCAGATATATTGTTATATACTATGGAGACAAAACGTATAACGTTATATACTATTACGATATAAAGTGTAACGTTATATAGTATTACGATATAGGGTATAACATTATGTACTACTACTATATAACGTATAACGTTATATACTACTACGATATAACGTATAACGTTATATACTATTGAGATATAACGTATAACGTTATGTACTATTGAGATATAACGTATAACGTTATATACTACTACGATATAACGTATAACGTTTTATACTACTACGATATAACGTATGACGTTATATACTAATACGTTATAGCGTGTAACGTTATATACTATTACGATATAACGTATAACGTTATTTAGTACTACGATATAGCGTATAACGTTATATACTACTACGATATAACGTATGACGTTATATACTAATACGTTATAGCGTATATCGTTATATACTACTACGTTATATCGTATAACGTTAAATACCATTACGTTCTAGCGTATTACGTTATATACTATTATGATATAACGTATAACGTTATATACTACTACGATATAACGTAACAGGTTATATACTATTACGTTTTAGTGTATAACATTATATATTATTACGACATAACGTATATCGTTAAATACTATTACGTTTTAGTGTATAACATTATATATTATTACGATATAACGTATAACGTTAAATACTATTACGTTATAACGTATAACGTTATATATTATTACGATATAACGTATAACGTTAAATACTATTACGTTATAACGTATAACGTTATATACTACTACGATATAACGTATAACGTTATATACTATTGAGATATAACGTATAACGTTATGTACTATTGAGATATAACGTATAACGTTATATACTACTACGATATAACGTATAACGTTTTATACTACTACGATATAGCGTATAACGTTATATACTACTACGATATAACGTATGACGTTATATACTAATACGTTATTGCGTATATCGTTATATACTATTACGTTATATCGTATAACGTTAAATACCATTACGTTCTAGCGTATAACGTTATATACTATTATGATATAACGTATAACGTTATGTACTACTACGATATAACGTATGACGTTATATACTAATACGTTATAGCGTGTAACGTTATATATTATTACGATATAACGTTTAACGTTATATACTACTACGATATAACGTATGACGTTATATACTATTACGATATAACGTATAACGTTATATACTAATACGATATAACGTATGACGTTATATACAATGACGATACAACGTATAACGTTATATAATATTACGATATAAGGTATACCGTTGTATACTATTACGATATTACGTATAACGTTATATAATATTACGATATAATGTATAACGTTATATACTATTACTTTATAACGTATAACGTTATATAGTACTACGATATAGGGTATAACGTTATATACTACTGAGATATCACGTATAACGTTATATACTACAACGTTATAGAGTATAACGTTATATAGTATTCCGATATGGCGTACAACGTTATATAGTATTACGATATGGGGTGTAACCTTATATACTATTGAGGTATAACGTATAACGTTATATACTACTGCGATATATCGTATAACGTTATATACGATTACGTTATAGTGTACAACGTTGCATAGTATTGCGATATAACGAATAGCGCTATATACCATTGCGATATAGTGTTATATACTATTGAGATATAACGTATAAGGTTCTGTACTAATAAGTTATAGCGTATAACGTTATATAGTATTACGATATGGCGTATAACGTTATATACTATCACGTTATGACGTATAACGTTATAAAGCATTACGATATAGCGTATAACGATATATACTATTACGATAAATCGTATAACGTTATATACTATTACGATATAACGTATAACATTATATACTGCTACGATATAACGTATAACGTTATATAGTATTACGATATAGCGTATAACCATATATACTATTACGTCATAGCGTGTAACGTTAGATACTACTACGATATAACGTATAACGTTATATACTATTACTTTATAACGTATAGCGTTATATACTATAGAGATATGACGTATAACGCTATATGCTAATACGTTATAGCGTATAACGTTATATAGTATTACGATATAGGGTATATCGTTATATACTATTGAGATATAACGTTTAACGTTATGTACTATGACGATATAAAGTGTAACGTTATATACTATTACGTTTTAGCGTATAACGTTATACAGCATTACGATATAGCGTACAACGTTATATAGTGTTACGATATAGGGTATAACGTTATATACTATTCAGATATAACGAATAACGTAATATACCATGCAGATATATTGTTATATACTATGGAGACAAAACGTATAACGTTGTGTACTTTGACGATATAACGTATAACGTTATATACTTTAACGTCATAACGTATAACGTTTTATAGTATTACGATATAGGGTATAACGTTATATACTATTGAGGTGTAACGAATAACGTTATATACTACTACGATGTAACGTACAGCGTTATATACTACTACGATATAACGTACAACGTTATATACTATTGAGATATAACGTATAACGTTATATACTACTACGATGTAACGTATAACGTCATATACTACTACGATATAACGTATAACGTTATATACTATTGAGATATAATGTATAACGTTATGTACTATGACGATATATCGTATAACGTTATATACTATTACGTCATAACGTATAACGTTTTATAGTATTATGATATAGGCTAAAACGTTATATAGTATTGAGGTGTAACGTATAACGTTACATACTACTACGATGTAACGTACAAAGTTATATACTACTACGATATAATGTATAACGCTATATACTACTATGGTATAACGTAACACGTTATATACTATTACGTTACATCGTATAACGTTAAATACCATTACGTTCTAGCGTATAACGTTATATACTATTACGATATAACGTATAACGTTATATACTACTACGATATAACGTATGACGTTATATACTAATACGTTATAGCGTGTAACGTTATTACGATATAACGTATAACGTTATATAGTATTACGATATAGCGTATAACGTTATATACTAATACGATATAACGTATGACGTTATATACTAATACGTTATAGCGTGTAACGTTATATACTATTACGATATAACGTATAACGTAAAATACCAGGCAGATATATTGTTATATACTATGGAGACAAAACGTATAACGTTATATACTATTACGATATAAAGTGTAACGTTATATAGTATTACGATATAGGGTATAACATTATGTACTACTACTATATAACGTATAACGTTATATACTACTACGATATAACGTATAACGTTATATACTATTGAGATATAACGTATAACGTTATGTACTATTGAGATATAACGTATAACGTTATATACTACTACGATATAACGTATAACGTTGTATACTACTACGATATAACGTATGACGTTATATACTAATACGTTATAGCGTGTAACGTTATATACTATTACGATATAACGTATAACGTTATTTAGTACTACGATATAGCGTATAACGTTATATACTACTACGATATAACGTATGACGTTATATACTAATACGTTATAGCGTATATCGTTATATACTACTACGTTATATCGTATAACGTTAAATACCATTACGTTCTAGCGTATTACGTTATATACTATTATGATATAACGTATAACGTTATATACTACTACGATATAACGTAACAGGTTATATACTATTACGTTTTAGTGTATAACATTATATATTATTACGACATAACGTATATCGTTAAATACTATTACGTTTTAGTGTATAACATTATATATTATTACGATATAACGTATAACGTTAAATACTATTACGTTATAACGTATAACGTTATATATTATTACGATATAACGTATAACGTTAAATACTATTACGTTATAACGTATAACGTTATATACTACTACGATATAACGTATAACGTTATATACTATTGAGATATAACGTATAACGTTATGTACTATTGAGATATAACGTATAACGATATATACTACTACGATATAACGTATAACGTTTTATACTACTACGATATAGCGTATAACGTTATATACTACTACGATATAACGTATGACGTTATATACTAATACGTTATTGCGTATATCGTTATATACTATTACGTTATATCGTATAACGTTAAATACCATTACGTTCTAGCGTATAACGTTATATACTATTATGATATAACGTATAACGTTATGTACTACTACGATATAACGTATGACGTTATATACTAATACGTTATAGCGTGTAACGTTATATATTATTACGATATAACGTTTAACGTTATATACTACTACGATATAACGTATGACGTTATATACTATTACTTTATAACGTATAACGTTATATAGTACTACGATATAGGGTATAACGTTATATACTACTGAGATATCACGTATAACGTTATATACTACAACGTTATAGAGTATAACGTTATATAGTATTCCGATATGGCGTACAACGTTATATAGTATTACGATATGGGGTGTAACCTTATATACTATTGAGGTATAACGTATAACGTTATATACTACTGCGATATATCGTATAACGTTATATACGATTACGTTATAGTGTACAACGTTGCATAGTATTGCGATATAACGAATAGCGCTATATACCATTGCGATATAGTGTTATATACTATTGAGATATAACGTATAAGGTTCTGTACTAATAAGTTATAGCGTATAACGTTATATAGTATTACGATATGGCGTATAACGTTATATACTATCACGTTATGACGTATAACGTTATAAAGCATTACGATATAGCGTATAACGATATATACTATTACGATAAATCGTATAACGTTATATACTATTACGATATAACGTATAACATTATATACTGCTACGATATAACGTATAACGTTATATAGTATTACGATATAGCGTATAACCATATATACTATTACGTCATAGCGTGTAACGTTAGATACTACTACGATATAACGTATAACGTTATATACTATTACTTTATAACGTATAGCGTTATATACTATAGAGATATGACGTATAACGCTATATGCTAATACGTTATAGCGTATAACGTTATATAGTATTACGATATAGGGTATATCGTTATATACTATTGAGATATAACGTTTAACGTTATGTACTATGACGATATAAAGTGTAACGTTATATACTATTACGTTTTAGCGTATAACGTTATACAGCATTACGATATAGCGTACAACGTTATATAGTGTTACGATATAGGGTATAACGTTATATACTATTCAGATATAACGAATAACGTAATATACCATGCAGATATATTGTTATATACTATGGAGACAAAACGTATAACGTTGTGTACTTTGACGATATAACGTATAACGTTATATACTTTAACGTCATAACGTATAACGTTTTATAGTATTACGATATAGGGTATAACGTTATATACTATTGAGGTGTAACGAATAACGTTATATACTACTACGATGTAACGTACAGCGTTATATACTACTACGATATAACGTACAACGTTATATACTATTGAGATATAACGTATAACGTTATATACTACTACGATGTAACGTATAACGTCATATACTACTACGATATAACGTATAACGTTATATACTATTGAGATATAATGTATAACGTTATGTACTATGACGATATATCGTATAACGTTATATACTATTACGTCATAACGTATAACGTTTTATAGTATTATGATATAGGCTAAAACGTTATATAGTATTGAGGTGTAACGTATAACGTTACATACTACTACGATGTAACGTACAAAGTTATATACTACTACGATATAATGTATAACGCTATATACTACTATGGTATAACGTAACACGTTATATACTATTACGTTATATCGTATAACGTTAAATACCATTACGTTCTAGCGTATAACGTTATATACTATTACGATATAACGTATAACGTTATATACTACTACGATATAACGTATGACGTTATATACTAATACGTTATAGCGTGTAACGTTATTACGATATAACGTATAACGTTATATAGTATTACGATATAGCGTATAACGTTATATACTAAGACGATATAACGTATGACGTTATATACTAATACGTTATAGCGTGTAACGTTATATACTATTACGATATAACGTATAACGTTATATACTACTACGATATAACGTATGACGTTATGTACTAATACGTTATAGCGTGTAAAGTTATATACTATTACGATATAACGTATGACGCTATATACTATGACGATATAAAGTATAACGTTATATAATATTACGATATAGGGTATAACGTTGTATACTATTACGATATAACGTATAACGTTATATACTATTACGATATAACGTATAACGTTATATACTAATACGATATAACGTATGACGTTATATACAATGACGATACAACGTATAACGTTATATAATATTACGATATAGGGTATAACGTTATATACTATTACGATATAACGTATAACGTTATATAATATTACAATATAACGTATAACGTTATATACTATTACTTTATAACGTATAACGTTATATAGTACTACGATATAGGGTATAACGTTATATATTACTGAGATATCACATAAAACGTTATATACTACAACGTTATAGAGTATAACGTTTTATAGTATGCCGATATGGCGTACAACGTTATATAGCATTACGATATAGCGTATAACCATATATACTATTACGTCATAGCGTGTAACGTTAGATACTACTACGGTATAACGTATAACGTTATATACTATTACTTTATAACGTATAGCCTTATATACTATAGAGATATGACGTATAACGATATATGCTAATACGTTATAGCGGATAACGTTATATAGTATTACGATATAGCGTATATCGTTATATACTATTGAGATATAACGTTTATCGTTATGTACTATGACGATATAAAGTGTAACGTTATATACTATTACGTTTTAGCGTATAACGTTATACAGCATTACGATATAGCGTATAACGTTATATAGTGTTACGATATAGTGTATAACGTTATATACTACTACTTTATAACGTATAACGTTATATACTACTACGATATAACGTATAACGTTATATACTATTACTTTATAACGTATAACGTTATATAGTACTACGATATAGGGTATAACGTTATATACTACTGAGATATCACGTATAACGTTATATACTACAACGTTATAGAGTATAACGTTATATAGTATGCCGATATGGCGTACAACGTTATATAGTATTACGATATAGCGTGTAACCTTATATACTATTGAGATATAACGTATAACGTTATGTACTATTGAGATATAACGTATAACGTTATATACTACTACGTTATAGCGTATAACGTTATATACTACTACGATGTAACGTATAACGTTATATACTACTACGATATAACGTATAACGTTATATAGTATTGCGATATAACGTATAACGTAATATACTACTACGATATAACGTATAACGTTATATACTAATACGTTATAGCGTGTAACGTTATATACTATTACGATATAACGTATAACGTTATATAGTATTACGATATAGCGTATAAAGTTATATACTAATACGATATAAAGTATGACGTTATATACTAATACGTTATAGCGTGTAACGTTATATACTATTACGTTCTAACGTAAAACGTTATATACTATTACGTTATATCGTATAACGTTAAATACCATTACGTTCTAGCGTATAACGTTATATACTATTACGATATAACGTAACAGGTTATATACTATTACGTTTTAGTGTATAACATTATATAGTATTACGATATAACGTATAACGTTATATACTATTGATATATAACGTATAACGTTGTGTACTATGACGATATAACGTATGACGTTATATACTATGACGATATCAAGTATAACGTTATATAATATTACGATATAGGGTATAACGTTATATACTATTACGATATAACGTATAACGTTATATACTATTACGATGTAACGTATAACGTTATATACTATTCAGATATAACGAATAACGTAAAATACCAGGCAGATATATTGTTATATACTATGGAGACAAAACGTATAACGTTATATACTATTACGATATAAAGTGTAACGTTATATAGTATTACGATATAGGGTATAACATTATGTACTACTACTATATAACGTATAACGTTATATACTACTACGATATAACGTATAACGTTATATACTATTGAGATATAACGTATAACGTTATGTACTATTGAGATATAACGTATAACGTTATATACTACTACGATATAACGTATAACGTTTTATACTACTACGATATAACGTATGACGTTATATACTAATACGTTATAGCGTGTAACGTTATATACTATTACGATATAACGTATAACGTTATTTAGTACTACGATATAGCGTATAACGTTATATACTACTACGATATAACGTATGACGTTATATACTAATACGTTATAGCGTATATCGTTATATACTACTACGTTATATCGTATAACGTTAAATACCATTACGTTCTAGCGTATTACGTTATATACTATTATGATATAACGTATAACGTTATATACTACTACGATATAACGTAACAGGTTATATACTATTACGTTTTAGTGTATAACATTATATATTATTACGACATAACGTATATCGTTAAATACTATTACGTTTTAGTGTATAACATTATATATTATTACGATATAACGTATAACGTTAAATACTATTACGTTATAACGTATAACGTTATATATTATTACGATATAACGTATAACGTTAAATACTATTACGTTATAACGTATAACGTTATATACTACTACGATATAACGTATAACGTTATATACTATTGAGATATAACGTATAACGTTATGTACTATTGAGATATAACGTATAACGTTATATACTACTACGATATAACGTATAACGTTTTATACTACTACGATATAGCGTATAACGTTATATACTACTACGATATAACGTATGACGTTATATACTAATACGTTATTGCGTATATCGTTATATACTATTACGTTATATCGTATAACGTTAAATACCATTACGTTCTAGCGTATAACGTTATATACTATTATGATATAACGTATAACGTTATGTACTACTACGATATAACGTATGACGTTATATACTAATACGTTATAGCGTGTAACGTTATATATTATTACGATATAACGTTTAACGTTATATACTACTACGATATAACGTATGACGTTATATACTATTACGATATAACGTATAACGTTATATACTAATACGATATAACGTATGACGTTATATACAATGACGATACAACGTATAACGTTATATAATATTACGATATAAGGTATACCGTTGTATACTATTACGATATTACGTATAACGTTATATAATATTACGATATAATGTATAACGTTATATACTATTACTTTATAACGTATAACGTTATATAGTACTACGATATAGGGTATAACGTTATATACTACTGAGATATCACGTATAACGTTATATACTACAACGTTATAGAGTATAACGTTATATAGTATTCCGATATGGCGTACAACGTTATATAGTATTACGATATGGGGTGTAACCTTATATACTATTGAGGTATAACGTATAACGTTATATACTACTGCGATATATCGTATAACGTTATATACGATTACGTTATAGTGTACAACGTTGCATAGTATTGCGATATAACGAATAGCGCTATATACCATTGCGATATAGTGTTATATACTATTGAGATATAACGTATAAGGTTCTGTACTAATAAGTTATAGCGTATAACGTTATATAGTATTACGATATGGCGTATAACGTTATATACTATCACGTTATGACGTATAACGTTATAAAGCATTACGATATAGCGTATAACGATATATACTATTACGATAAATCGTATAACGTTATATACTATTACGATATAACGTATAACATTATATACTGCTACGATATAACGTATAACGTTATATAGTATTACGATATAGCGTATAACCATATATACTATTACGTCATAGCGTGTAACGTTAGATACTACTACGATATAACGTATAACGTTATATACTATTACTTTATAACGTATAGCGTTATATACTATAGAGATATGACGTATAACGCTATATGCTAATACGTTATAGCGTATAACGTTATATAGTATTACGATATAGGGTATATCGTTATATACTATTGAGATATAACGTTTAACGTTATGTACTATGACGATATAAAGTGTAACGTTATATACTATTACGTTTTAGCGTATAACGTTATACAGCATTACGATATAGCGTACAACGTTATATAGTGTTACGATATAGGGTATAACGTTATATACTATTCAGATATAACGAATAACGTAATATACCATGCAGATATATTGTTATATACTATGGAGACAAAACGTATAACGTTGTGTACTTTGACGATATAACGTATAACGTTATATACTTTAACGTCATAACGTATAACGTTTTATAGTATTACGATATAGGGTATAACGTTATATACTATTGAGGTGTAACGAATAACGTTACATACTACTACGATGTAACGTACAGCGTTATATACTACTACGATATAACGTACAACGTTATATACTATTGAGATATAACGTATAACGTTATATACTACTACGATGTAACGTATAACGTCATATACTACTACGATATAACGTATAACGTTATATACTATTGAGATATAATGTATAACGTTATGTACTATGACGATATATCGTATAACGTTATATACTATTACGTCATAACGTATAACGTTTTATAGTATTATGATATAGGCTAAAACGTTATATAGTATTGAGGTGTAACGTATAACGTTACATACTACTACGATGTAACGTACAAAGTTATATACTACTACGATATAATGTATAACGCTATATACTACTATGGTATAACGTAACACGTTATATACTATTACGTTACATCGTATAACGTTAAATACCATTACGTTCTAGCGTATAACGTTATATACTATTACGATATAACGTATAACGTTATATACTACTACGATATAACGTATGACGTTATATACTAATACGTTATAGCGTGTAACGTTATTACGATATAACGTATAACGTTATATAGTATTACGATATAGCGTATAACGTTATATACTAATACGATATAACGTATGACGTTATATACTAATACGTTATAGCGTGTAACGTTATATACTATTACGATATAACGTATAACGTTATATACTACTACGATATAACGTATGACGTTATGTACTAATGCGTTATAGCGTGTAAAGTTATATACTATTACGATATAACGTATGACGCTATATACTATGACGATATAAAGTATAACGTTATATAATATTACGATATAGGGTATAACGTTGTATACTATTACGATATAACGTATAACGTTATATACTATTACGATATAACGTATAACGTTATATACTAATACGATATAACGTATGACGTTATATACAATGACGATACAACGTATAACGTTATATAATATTACGATATAGGGTATAACGTTATATACTATTACGATATAACGTATAACGTTATATAATATTACAATATAACGTATAACGTTATATACTATTACTTTATAACGTATAACGTTATATAGTACTACGATATAGGGTATAACGTTATATACTACTGAGATATCACATAAAACGTTATATACTACAACGTTATAGAGTATAACGTTTTATAGTATGCCGATATGGCGTACAACGTTATATAGCATTACGATATAGCGTATAACCATATATACTATTACGTCATAGCGTGTAACGTTAGATACTACTACGGTATAACGTATAACGTTATATACTATTACTTTATAACGTATAGCCTTATATACTATAGAGATATGACGTATAACGATATATGCTAATACGTTATAGCGGATAACGTTATATAGTATTACGATATAGCGTATATCGTTATATACTATTGAGATATAACGTTTAACGTTATGTACTATGACGATATAAAGTGTAACGTTATATACTATTACGTTTTAGCGTATAACGTTATACAGCATTACGATATAGCGTATAACGTTATATAGTGTTACGATATAGTGTATAACGTTATATACTACTACTTTATAACGTATAACGTTATATACTACTACGATATAACGTATAACGTTATATACTATTACTTTATAACGTATAACGTTATATAGTACTACGATATAGGGTATAACGTTATATACTACTGAGATATCACGTATAACGTTATATACTACAACGTTATAGAGTATAACGTTATATAGTATGCCGATATGGCGTACAACGTTATATAGTATTACGATATAGCGTGTAACCTTATATACTATTGAGATATAACGTATAACGTTATGTACTATTGAGATATAACGTATAACGTTATATACTACTACGTTATAGCGTATAACGTTATATACTACTACGATGTAACGTATAACGTTATATACTACTACGATATAACGTATAACGTTATATAGTATTGCGATATAACGTATAACGTAATATACTACTACGATATAACGTATAACGTTATATACTATTGATATATAACGTATAACGTTGTGTACTATGACGATATAACGTATGACGTTATATACTATGACGATATCAAGTATAACGTTATATAATATTACGATATAGGGTATAACGTTATATACTATTACGATATAACGTATAACGTTATATACTATTACGATGTAACGTATAACGTTATATACTATTCAGATATAACGAATAACGTAAAATACCAGGCAGATATATTGTTATATACTATGGAGACAAAACGTATAACGTTATATACTATTACGATATAAAGTGTAACGTTATATAGTATTACGATATAGGGTATAACATTATGTACTACTACTATATAACGTATAACGTTATATACTACTACGATATAACGTATAACGTTATATACTATTGAGATATAACGTATAACGTTATGTACTATTGAGATATAACGTATAACGTTATATACTACTACGATATAACGTATAACGTTTTATACTACTACGATATAACGTATGACGTTATATACTAATACGTTATAGCGTGTAACGTTATATACTATTACGATATAACGTATAACGTTATTTAGTACTACGATATAGCGTATAACGTTATATACTACTACGATATAACGTATGACGTTATATACTAATACGTTATAGCGTATATCGTTATATACTACTACGTTATATCGTATAACGTTAAATACCATTACGTTCTAGCGTATTACGTTATATACTATTATGATATAACGTATAACGTTATATACTACTACGATATAACGTAACAGGTTATATACTATTACGTTTTAGTGTATAACATTATATATTATTACGACATAACGTATATCGTTAAATACTATTACGTTTTAGTGTATAACATTATATATTATTACGATATAACGTATAACGTTAAATACTATTACGTTATAACGTATAACGTTATATATTATTACGATATAACGTATAACGTTAAATACTATTACGTTATAACGTATAACGTTATATACTACTACGATATAACGTATAACGTTATATACTATTGAGATATAACGTATAACGTTATGTACTATTGAGATATAACGTATAACGTTATATACTACTACGATATAACGTATAACGTTTTATACTACTACGATATAGCGTATAACGTTATATACTACTACGATATAACGTATGACGTTATATACTAATACGTTATTGCGTATATCGTTATATACTATTACGTTATATCGTATAACGTTAAATACCATTACGTTCTAGCGTATAACGTTATATACTATTATGATATAACGTATAACGTTATGTACTACTACGATATAACGTATGACGTTATATACTAATACGTTATAGCGTGTAACGTTATATATTATTACGATATAACGTTTAACGTTATATACTACTACGATATAACGTATGACGTTATATACTATTACGATATAACGTATAACGTTATATACTAATACGATATAACGTATGACGTTATATACAATGACGATACAACGTATAACGTTATATAATATTACGATATAAGGTATACCGTTGTATACTATTACGATATTACGTATAACGTTATATAATATTACGATATAATGTATAACGTTATATACTATTACTTTATAACGTATAACGTTATATAGTACTACGATATAGGGTATAACGTTATATACTACTGAGATATCACGTATAACGTTATATACTACAACGTTATAGAGTATAACGTTATATAGTATTCCGATATGGCGTACAACGTTATATAGTATTACGATATGGGGTGTAACCATATATACTATTGAGGTATAACGTATAACGTTATATACTACTGCGATATATCGTATAACGTTATATACGATTACGTTATAGTGTACAACGTTGCATAGTATTGCGATATAACGAATAGCGCTATATACCATTGCGATATAGTGTTATATACTATTGAGATATAACGTATAAGGTTCTGTACTAATAAGTTATAGCGTATAACGTTATATAGTATTACGATATGGCGTATAACGTTATATACTATCACGTTATGACGTATAACGTTATAAAGCATTACGATATAGCGTATAACGATATATACTATTACGATAAATCGTATAACGTTATATACTATTACGATATAACGTATAACATTATATACTGCTACGATATAACGTATAACGTTATATAGTATTACGATATAGCGTATAACCATATATACTATTACGTCATAGCGTGTAACGTTAGATACTACTACGATATAACGTATAACGTTATATACTATTACTTTATAACGTATAGCGTTATATACTATAGAGATATGACGTATAACGCTATATGCTAATACGTTATAGCGTATAACGTTATATAGTATTACGATATAGGGTATATCGTTATATACTATTGAGATATAACGTTTAACGTTATGTACTATGACGATATAAAGTGTAACGTTATATACTATTACGTTTTAGCGTATAACGTTATACAGCATTACGATATAGCGTACAACGTTATATAGTGTTACGATATAGGGTATAACGTTATATACTATTCAGATATAACGAATAACGTAATATACCATGCAGATATATTGTTATATACTATGGAGACAAAACGTATAACGTTGTGTACTTTGACGATATAACGTATAACGTTATATACTTTAACGTCATAACGTATAACGTTTTATAGTATTACGATATAGGGTATAACGTTATATACTATTGAGGTGTAACGAATAACGTTATATACTACTACGATGTAACGTACAGCGTTATATACTACTACGATATAACGTACAACGTTATATACTATTGAGATATAACGTATAACGTTATATACTACTACGATGTAACGTATAACGTCATATACTACTACGATATAACGTATAACGTTATATACTATTGAGATATAATGTATAACGTTATGTACTATGACGATATATCGTATAACGTTATATACTATTACGTCATAACGTATAACGTTTTATAGTATTATGATATAGGCTAAAACGTTATATAGTATTGAGGTGTAACGTATAACGTTACATACTACTACGATGTAACGTACAAAGTTATATACTACTACGATATAATGTATAACGCTATATACTACTATGGTATAACGTAACACGTTATATACTATTACGTTATATCGTATAACGTTAAATACCATTACGTTCTAGCGTATAACGTTATATACTATTACGATATAACGTATAACGTTATATACTACTACGATATAACGTATGACGTTATATACTAATACGTTATAGCGTGTAACGTTATTACGATATAACGTATAACGTTATATAGTATTACGATATAGCGTATAACGTTATATACTAATACGATATAACGTATGACGTTATATACTAATACGTTATAGCGTGTAACGTTATATACTATTACGATATAACGTATAACGTTATATACTACTACGATATAACGTATGACGTTATGTACTAATACGTTATAGCGTGTAAAGTTATATACTATTACGATATAACGTATGACGCTATATACTATGACGATATAAAGTATAACGTTATATAATATTACGATATAGGGTATAACGTTGTATACTATTACGATATAACGTATAACGTTATATACTATTACGATATAACGTATAACGTTATATACTAATACGATATAACGTATGACGTTATATACAATGACGATACAACGTATAACGTTATATAATATTACGATATAGGGTATAACGTTATATACTATTACGATATAACGTATAACGTTATATAATATTACAATATAACGTATAACGTTATATACTATTACTTTATAACGTATAACGTTATATAGTACTACGATATAGGGTATAACGTTATATACTACTGAGATATCACATAAAACGTTATATACTACAACGTTATAGAGTATAACGTTTTATAGTATGCCGATATGGCGTACAACGTTATATAGCATTACGATATAGCGTATAACCATATATACTATTACGTCATAGCGTGTAACGTTAGATACTACTACGGTATAACGTATAACGTTATATACTATTACTTTATAACGTATAGCCTTATATACTATAGAGATATGACGTATAACGATATATGCTAATACGTTATAGCGGATAACGTTATATAGTATTACGATATAGCGTATATCGTTATATACTATTGAGATATAACGTTTAACGTTATGTACTATGACGATATAAAGTGTAACGTTATATACTATTACGTTTTAGCGTATAACGTTATACAGCATTACGATATAGCGTATAACGTTATATAGTGTTACGATATAGTGTATAACGTTATATACTACTACTTTATAACGTATAACGTTATATACTACTACGATATAACGTATAACGTTATATACTACTACGATATAACGTATAACGTTATATGCTATTCAGATATAACGAATACCGTAATATACCAGGCAGATATATTGTTATATACTATGGAGGCAGAATGTATAACGTTATATACAACTACGATATAACGCATAACGTTATATACTATTGAGATACAACGTATAACGTTATGTACTATGACGATATAACGTATAACGTTATAGTCTACTACGATATAAAGTATAACGATATATATTATTACGTTATAACGTATAACGTTATATACTATTACGATATAACGTATAACGTTATAGACTATTACGTTATAACGTATAACGTTATATACTATTCAGATATAACGAATAACGTAATATACCAGGCAGATATATTGTTATATACTATGGAGACAAAACGTATAACGTTATATACTATTACGATATAAAGTGTAACGTTATATAGTATTACGATATAGGGTATAACATTATGTACTACTACTATATAACGTATAACGTTATATACTACTACGATATAACGTATAACGTTATATACTATTACTTTATAACGTATAACGTTATATAGTACTACGATATAGGGTATAACGTTATATACTACTGAGATATCACGTATAACGTTATATACTACAACGTTATAGAGTATAACGTTATATAGTATGCCGATATGGCGTACAACGTTATATAGTATTACGATATAGCGTGTAACCTTATATACTATTGAGATATAACGTATAACGTTATGTACTATTGAGATATAACGTATAACGTTATATACTACTACGTTATAGCGTATAACGTTATATACTATTACGATATGAAGTATAACGTTATATACTATTGAGGTGAAACGAATAACGTTATATACTACTACGATGTAACGTATAACGTTATATACTACTGAGATATAACGTACAACGTTATATACTATTGAGATATAACGTATATCGTTATATACTACTACGATGTAACGTATAACGTTATATACTACTACGATATAACGTATAACGTTATATAGTATTACGATATAACGTATAACGTAATATACTACTACGATATAACGTATAACGTTATATACTAATACGTTATAGCGTGTAACGTTATATACTATTACGATATAACGTATAACGTTATATAGTATTACGATATAGCGTATAAAGTTATATACTAATACGATATAACGTATGACGTTATATACTAATACGATATAACGTATAACGTTATATACTATTACTTTATAACGTATAACGTTATATAGTACTACGATATAGGGTATAACGTTATATACTACTGAGATATCACGTATAACGTTATATACTATTACGATATAACGTATGACGTTATATACTATGACGATATAAAGTATAACGTTATATAATATTACGATGTAGGGTATAACGTTGTATACTATTACGATATAACGTATACCGTTATATACTATTACGATATAACGTATAACGTTATATACTAATACGATCTAACGTATGACGTTATATACAATGACGATACAACGTATAACGTTATATAATATTACGATATAGGGTATAACGTTATATACTATTGACGTGTAACGTATAACGTTATATACTACTACGATGTAACGTACAACGTTATATACTACTACGATATAATGTATAACGCTATATACTACTATGGTATAACGTAACACGTAATATACTATTACGTTATATCGTATAACGTTATACACTATTACGATATGGCGTATAACGTTATATACTACTACGACATAACGTATGACGTTATATACTATTCAGATATAACGAATAAAGTAATATACCAGGCAGATATATTGTTATAATCTATGGAGACAAAATGTATAACGTTATATACTATTACGACATAAAGTGTATCGTTATATAGTATTACGATATAGGATATAACATTATGTACTACTACTATATAACGTATAACGTTATATACTACTACGATATAACGTATAACGTTATATACTATTACTTTATAACGTATAGCCTTATATACTATAGAGATATGACGTATAACGATATATGCTAATACGTTATAGCGTATAACGTTATATAGTATTACGATATAGCGTATATCGTTATATACTATTGAGATATAACGTTTAACGTTATGTACTATGACGATATAAAGTGTAACGTTATATACTATTACGTTTTAGCGTATAACGTTATACAGCATTACGATATAGCGTATAACGTTATATAGTGTTACGATATAGTGTATAACGTTATATACTACTACTTTATAACGTATAACGTTATATACTACTACGATATAACGTATAACGTTATATACTACTACGATATAACGTATAACGTTATATACTACTACGATATAACGTATAACGTTATATGCTATTCAGATATAGCGAATACCGTAATATACCAGGCAGATATATTGTTATATACTATGGAGGCAGAATGTATAACGTTATATACAACTACGAAATAACGCATAACGTTATATACTATTGAGATACAACGTATAACCTTATGTACTATGACGATATAACGTATAACGTTATACTCTACTACGATATAACGTATAACGATATATACTATTACGTTATAACGTATAACGTTATATACTATTACGATATAACGTATAACGTTATATACTATTAAGTTATAACGTATAACGTTATATACTATTCAGATATAACGAATAACGTAATATACCAGGCAGATATATTGTTATATACTATGGAGACAAAACCTATAACGTTATATACTATTACGATATAAAGTGTAACGTTATATAGTATTACGATATAGGGTATAACATTATGTACTACTACTATATAACGTATAACGTTATATACTACTACGATATAACGTATAACGTTATATACTATTACTTTATAACGTATAACGTTATATAGTACTACGATATAGGGTATAACGTTATATACTACTGAGATATCACGTATAACGTTATATAATACAACGTTATAGAGTATAACGTTATATAGTATGCCGATATGGCGTACAACGTTATATAGTATTACGATATAGCGTGTAACCTTATATACTATTGAGATATAACGTATAACGTTATGTACTATTGAGATATAACGTATATCGTTATATACTACTACGATGTAACGTATAACGTTATATACTACTACGATATAACGTATAACGTTATATAGTATTACGATATAACGTATAACGTAATATACTACTACGATATAACGTATAACGTTATATACTAATACGTTATAGCGTGTAACGTTATATACTATTACTTTATAACGTATAGCGTTATATACTATAGAGATATGACGTATAACGCTATATGCTAATACGTTATAGCGTATAACGTTATATAGTATTACGATATAGGGTATATCGTTATATACTATTGAGATATAACGTTTAACTTTATGTACTATGACGATATAAAGTGTAACGTTATATACTATTACGTTTTAGCGTATAACGTTATACAGCATTACGATATAGCGTACAACGTTATATAGTGTTACGATATAGGGTATAACGTTATATACTATTCAGATATAACGAATAACGTAATATACCATGCAGATATATTGTTATATACTATGGAGACAAAACGTATAACGTTGTGTACTTTGACGATATAACGTATAACGTTATATACTTTAACGTCATAACGTATAACGTTTTATAGTATTACGATATAGGGTATAACGTTATATACTATTGAGGTGTAACGAATAACGTTATATACTACTACGATGTAACGTACAGCGTTATATACTACTACGATATAACGTACAACGTTATATACTATTGAGATATAACGTATAACGTTATATACTACTACGATGTAACGTATAACGTCATATACTACTACGATATAACGTATAACGTTATATACTATTGAGATATAATGTATAACGTTATGTACTATGACGATATATCGTATAACGTTATATACTATTACGTCATAACGTATAACGTTTTATAGTATTATGATATAGGCTAAAACGTTATATAGTATTGAGGTGTAACGTATAACGTTACATACTACTACGATGTAACGTACAAAGTTATATACTACTACGATATAATGTATAACGCTATATACTACTATGGTATAACGTAACACGTTATATACTATTACGTTATATCGTATAACGTTAAATACCATTACGTTCTAGCGTATAACGTTATATACTATTACGATATAACGTATAACGTTATATACTACTACGATATAACGTATGACGTTATATACTAATACGATATAGCGTGTAACGTTATTACGATATAACGTATAACGTTATATAGTATTACGATATAGCGTATAACGTTATATACTATTACGTTCTAACGTAAAACGTTATATACTATTACGTTATAACGTATAACGTTATATACTAATACGTTATAGCGTGTAACGTTATATACTATTACGATATAACGTATGACGTTATATACTATGACGATATAAAGTATAACGTTATATAATATTACGATGTAGGGTATAACGTTGTATACTATTACGATATAACGTATACCGTTATATACTATTACGATATAACGTATAACGTTATATACTAATACGATATAACGTATGACGTTATATACAATGACGATACAACGTATAACGTTATATAATATTCCGATATAGGGTATAACGTTATATACTATTGACGTGTAACGTACAACGTTATATACTACTACGATATAATGTATAACGCTATATACTACTATGGTATAACGTAACACGTAATATACTATTACGTTATATCGTATAACGTTATACACTATTACGATATGGCGTATAACGTTATATACTACTACGACATAACGTATGACGTTATATACTATTCAGATATAACGAATAAAGTAATATACCAGGCAGATATATTGTTATAATCTATGGAGACAAAATGTATAACGTTATATACTATTACGACATAAAGTGTAACGTTATATAGTATTACGATATAGGATATAACATTATGTACTACTACTATATAACGTATAACGTTATATAGTACTACGATATAGGGTATAACGTTATATACTACTGAGATATCACGTATAACGTTATATACTACAACGTTATAGAGTATAACGTTATATAGTATGCCGATATGGCGTACAACGTTATATAGTATTACGATATAGCGTGTAACCTTATATACTATTGAGATATAACGTATAACGTTATGTACTATTGAGATATAACGTATAACGTTATATACTACTACGTTATAGCGTATAACGTTATATACTACTACGATGTAACGTATAACGTTATATACTACTACGATATAACGTATAACGTTATATAGTATTGCGATATAACGTATAACGTAATATACTACTACGATATAACGTATAACGTTATATACTAATACGTTATAGCGTGTAACGTTATATACTATTACGATATAACGTATAACGTTATATACTATTACTTTATAACGTATAGCGTTATATACTATAGAGATATGACGTATAACGCTATATGCTAATACGTTATAGCGTATAACGTTATATAGTATTACGATATAGGGTATATCGTTATATACTATTGAGATATAACGTATAAGGTTCTGTACTAATAAGTTATAGCGTATAACGTTATATAGTATTACGATATGGCGTATAACGTTATATACTATCACGTTATGACGTATAACGTTATAAAGCATTACGATATAGCGTATAACGATATATACTATTACGATAAATCGTATAACGTTATATACTATTACGATATAACGTATAACATTATATACTGCTACGATATAACGTATAACGTTATATAGTATTACGATATAGCGTATAACCATATATACTATTACGTCATAGCGTGTAACGTTAGATACTACTACGATATAACGTATAACGTTATATACTATTACTTTATAACGTATAGCGTTATATACTATAGAGATATGACGTATAACGCTATATGCTAATACGTTATAGCGTATAACGTTATATAGTATTACGATATAGGGTATATCGTTATATACTATTGAGATATAACGTTTAACGTTATGTACTATGACGATATAAAGTGTAACGTTATATACTATTACGTTTTAGCGTATAACGTTATACAGCATTACGATATAGCGTACAACGTTATATAGTGTTACGATATAGGGTATAACGTTATATACTATTCAGATATAACGAATAACGTAATATACCATGCAGATATATTGTTATATACTATGGAGACAAAACGTATAACGTTGTGTACTTTGACGATATAACGTATAACGTTATATACTTTAACGTCATAACGTATAACGTTTTATAGTATTACGATATAGGGTATAACGTTATATACTATTGAGGTGTAACGAATAACGTTATATACTACTACGATGTAACGTACAGCGTTATATACTACTACGATATAACGTACAACGTTATATACTATTGAGATATAACGTATAACGTTATATACTACTACGATGTAACGTATAACGTCATATACTACTACGATATAACGTATAACGTTATATACTATTGAGATATAATGTATAACGTTATGTACTATGACGATATATCGTATAACGTTTTATAGTATTATGATATAGGCTAAAACGTTATATAGTATTGAGGTGTAACGTATAACGTTACATACTACTACGATGTAACGTACAAAGTTATATACTACTACGATATAATGTATAACGCTATATACTACTATGGTATAACGTAACACGTTATATACTATTACGTTATATCGTATAACGTTAAATACCATTACGTTCTAGCGTATAACGTTATATACTATTACGATATAACGTATAACGTTATATACTACTACGATATAACGTATGACGTTATATACTAATACGTTATAGCGTGTAACGTTATTACGATATAACGTATAACGTTATATAGTATTACGATATAGCGTATAACGTTATATACTATTACGATATAACGTATAACGTTATATACTACTACGATATAACGTATGACGTTATGTACTAATACGTTATAGCGTGTAAAGTTATATACTATTACGATATAACGTATGACGCTATATACTATGACGATATAAAGTATAACGTTATATAATATTACGATATAGGGTATAACGTTGTATACTATTACGATATAACGTATAACGTTATATACTATTACGATATAACGTATAACGTTATATACTAATACGATATAACGTATGACGTTATATACAATGACGATACAACGTATAACGTTATATAATATTACGATATAGGGTATAACGTTATATACTATTACGATATAACGTATAACGTTATATAATATTACAATATAACGTATAACGTTATATACTATTACTTTATAACGTATAACGTTATATAGTACTACGATATAGGGTATAACGTTATATACTACTGAGATATCACATAAAACGTTATATACTACAACGTTATAGAGTATAACGTTTTATAGTATGCCGATATGGCGTACAACGTTATATAGCATTACGATATAGCGTATAACCATATATACTATTACGTCATAGCGTGTAACGTTAGATACTATACGGTATAACGTATAACGTTATATACTATTACTTTATAACGTATAGCCTTATATACTATAGAGATATGACGTATAACGATATATGCTAATACGTTATAGCGGATAACGTTATATAGTATTACGATATAGCGTATATCGTTATATACTATTGAGATATAACGTTTAACGTTATGTACTATGACGATATAAAGTGTAACGTTATATACTATTACGTTTTAGCGTATAACGTTATACAGCATTACGATATAGCGTATAACGTTATATAGTGTTACGATATAGTGTATAACGTTATATACTACTACTTTATAACGTATAACGTTATATACTACTACGATATAACGTATAACGTTATATACTATTACTTTATAACGTATAACGTTATATAGTACTACGATATAGGGTATAACGTTATATACTACTGAGATATCACGTATAACGTTATATACTACAACGTTATAGAGTATAACCTTATATAGTATGCCGATATGGCGTACAACGTTATATAGTATTACGATATAGCGTGTAACCTTATATACTATTGAGATATAACGTATAACGTTATGTACTATTGAGATATAACGTATAACGTTATGTACTACTACGATATAACGTATGACGTTATATACTAATACGTTATAGCGTGTAACGTTATATATTATTACGATATAACGTTTAACGTTATATACTACTACGATATAACGTATGACGTTATATACTATTACGATATAACGTATAACGTTATATACTAATACGATATAACGTATGACGTTATATACAATGACGATACAACGTATAACGTTATATAATATTACGATATAAGGTATACCGTTGTATACTATTACGATATTACGTATAACGTTATATAATATTACGATATAATGTATAACGTTATATACTATTACTTTATAACGTATAACGTTATATAGTACTACGATATAGGGTATAACGTTATATACTACTGAGATATCACGTATAACGTTATATACTACAACGTTATAGAGTATAACGTTATATAGTATTCCGATATGGCGTACAACGTTATATAGTATTACGATATGGGGTGTAACCTTATATACTATTGAGGTATAACGTATAACGTTATATACTACTGCGATATATCGTATAACGTTATATACGATTACGTTATAGTGTACAACGTTGCATAGTATTGCGATATAACGAATAGCGCTATATACCATTGCGATATAGTGTTATATACTATTGAGATATAACGTATAAGGTTCTGTACTAATAAGTTATAGCGTATAACGTTATATAGTATTACGATATGGCGTATAACGTTATATACTATCACGTTATGACGTATAACGTTATAAAGCATTACGATATAGCGTATAACGATATATACTATTACGATAAATCGTATAACGTTATATACTATTACGATATAACGTATAACATTATATACTGCTACGATATAACGTATAACGTTATATAGTATTACGATATAGCGTATAACCATATATACTATTACGTCATAGCGTGTAACGTTAGATACTACTACGATATAACGTATAACGTTATATACTATTACTTTATAACGTATAGCGTTATATACTATAGAGATATGACGTATAACGCTATATGCTAATACGTTATAGCGTATAACGTTATATAGTATTACGATATAGGGTATATCGTTATATACTATTGAGATATAACGTTTAACGTTATGTACTATGACGATATAAAGTGTAACGTTATATACTATTACGTTTTAGCGTATAACGTTATACAGCATTACGATATAGCGTACAACGTTATATAGTGTTACGATATAGGGTATAACGTTATATACTATTCAGATATAACGAATAACGTAATATACCATGCAGATATATTGTTATATACTATGGAGACAAAACGTATAACGTTGTGTACTTTGACGATATAACGTATAACGTTATATACTTTAACGTCATAACGTATAACGTTTTATAGTATTACGATATAGGGTATAACGTTATATACTATTGAGGTGTAACGAATAACGTTATATACTACTACGATGTAACGTACAGCGTTATATACTACTACGATATAACGTACAACGTTATATACTATTGAGATATAACGTATAACGTTATATACTACTACGATGTAACGTATAACGTCATATACTACTACGATATAACGTATAACGTTATATACTATTGAGATATAATGTATAACGTTATGTACTATGACGATATATCGTATAACGTTATATACTATTACGTCATAACGTATAACGTTTTATAGTATTATGATATAGGCTAAAACGTTATATAGTATTGAGGTGTAACGTATAACGTTACATACTACTACGATGTAACGTACAAAGTTATATACTACTACGATATAATGTATAACGCTATATACTACTATGGTATAACGTAACACGTTATATACTATTACGTTATATCGTATAACGTTAAATACCATTACGTTCTAGCGTATAACGTTATATACTATTACGATATAACGTATAACGTTATATACTACTACGATATAACGTATGACGTTATATACTAATACGTTATAGCGTGTAACGTTATTACGATATAACGTATAACGTTATATAGTATTACGATATAGCGTATAACGTTATATACTAATACGATATAACGTATGACGTTATATACTAATACGTTATAGCGTGTAACGTTATTACGATATAACGTATAACGTTATATAGTATTACGATATAGCGTATAACGTTATATACTATTACGATATAACGTATGACGCTATATACTATGACGATATAAAGTATAACGTTATATAATATTACGATATAGGGTATAACGTTGTATACTATTACGATATAACGTATAACGTTATATACTATTACGATATAACGTATAACGTTATATACTAATACGATATAACGTATGACGTTATATACAATGACGATACAACGTATAACGTTATATGATATTACGATATAGGGTATAACGTTATATACTATTACGATATAACGTATAACGTTATATAATATTACAATATAACGTATAACGTTATATACTATTACTTTATAACGTATAACGTTATATAGTACTACGATATAGGGTATAACGTTATATACTACTGAGATATCACATAAAACGTTATATACTACAACGTTATAGAGTATAACGTTTTATAGTATGCCGATATGGCGTACAACGTTATATAGCATTACGATATAGCGTATAACCATATATACTATTACGTCATAGCGTGTAACGTTAGATACTACTACGGTATAACGTATAACGTTATATACTATTACTTTATAACGTATAGCCTTATATACTATAGAGATATGACGTATAACGATATATGCTAATACGTTATAGCGGATAACGTTATATAGTATTACGATATAGCGTATATCGTTATATACTATTGAGATATAACGTTTAACGTTATGTACTATGACGATATAAAGTGTAACGTTATATACTATTACGTTTTAGCGTATAACGTTATACAGCATTACGATATAGCGTATAACGTTATATAGTGTTACGATATAGTGTATAACGTTATATACTACTACTTTATAACGTATAACGTTATATACTACTACGATATAACGTATAACGTTATATACTATTACTTTATAACGTATAACGTTATATAGTACTACGATATAGGGTATAACGTTATATACTACTGAGATATCACGTATAACGTTATATACTACAACGTTATAGAGTATAACCTTATATAGTATGCCGATATGGCGTACAACGTTATATAGTATTACGATATAGCGTGTAACCTTATATACTATTGAGATATAACGTATAACGTTATGTACTATTGAGATATAACGTATAACGTTATATACTACTACGTTATAGCGTATAACGTTATATACTACTACGATGTAACGTATAACGTTATATACTACTACGATATAACGTATAACGTTATATAGTATTGCGATATAACGTATAACGTAATATACTACTACGATATAACGTATAACGTTATATACTAATACGTTATAGCGTGTAACGTTATATACTATTACGATATAACGTATAACGTTATATAGTATTACGATATAGCGTATAAAGTTATATACTAATACGATATAAAGTATGACGTTATATACTAATACGTTATAGCGTGTAACGTTATGTACTATTACGTTCTAACGTAAAACGTTATATACTATTACGTTATATCGTATAACGTTAAATACCATTACGTTCTAGCGTATAACGTTATATACTATTACGATATAACGTAACAGGTTATATACTATTACGTTTTAGTGTATAACATTATATAGTATTACGATATAACGTATAACGTTATATACTATTGATATATAACGTATAACGTTGTGTACTATGACGATATAACGTATGACGTTATATACTATGACGATATCAAGTATAACGTTATATAATATTACGATATAGGGTATAACGTTATATACTATTACGATATAACGTATAACGTTATATACTATTACGATGTAACGTATAACGTTATATACTATTCAGATATAACGAATAACGTAAAATACCAGGCAGATATATTGTTATATACTATGGAGACAAAACGTATAACGTTATATACTATTACGATATAAAGTGTAACGTTATATAGTATTACGATATAGGGTATAACATTATGTACTACTACTATATAACGTATAACGTTATATACTACTACGATATAACGTATAACGTTATATACTATTGAGATATAACGTATAACGTTATGTACTATTGAGATATAACGTATAACGTTATATACTACTACGATATAACGTATAACGTTTTATACTACTACGATATAACGTATGACGTTATATACTAATACGTTATAGCGTGTAACGTTATATACTATTACGATATAACGTATAACGTTATTTAGTACTACGATATAGCGTATAACGTTATATACTACTACGATATAACGTATGACGTTATATACTAATACGTTATAGCGTATATCGTTATATACTACTACGTTATATCGTATAACGTTAAATACCATTACGTTCTAGCGTATTACGTTATATACTATTATGATATAACGTATAACGTTATATACTACTACGATATAACGTAACAGGTTATATACTATTACGTTTTAGTGTATAACATTATATATTATTACGACATAACGTATATCGTTAAATACTATTACGTTTTAGTGTATAACATTATATATTATTACGATATAACGTATAACGTTAAATACTATTACGTTATAACGTATAACGTTATATATTATTACGATATAACGTATAACGTTAAATACTATTACGTTATAACGTATAACGTTATATACTACTACGATATAACGTATAACGTTATATACTATTGAGATATAACGTATAACGTTATGTACTATTGAGATATAACGTATAACGTTATATACTACTACGATATAACGTATAACGTTTTATACTACTACGATATAGCGTATAACGTTATATACTACTACGATATAACGTATGACGTTATATACTAATACGTTATTGCGTATATCGTTATATACTATTACGTTATATCGTATAACGTTAAATACCATTACGTTCTAGCGTATAACGTTATATACTATTATGATATAACGTATAACGTTATGTACTACTACGATATAACGTATGACGTTATATACTAATACGTTATAGCGTGTAACGTTATATATTATTACGATATAACGTTTAACGTTATATACTACTACGATATAACGTATGACGTTATATACTATTACGATATAACGTATAACGTTATATACTAATACGATATAACGTATGACGTTATATACAATGACGATACAACGTATAACGTTATATAATATTACGATATAAGGTATACCGTTGTATACTATTACGATATTACGTATAACGTTATATAATATTACGATATAATGTATAACGTTATATACTATTACTTTATAACGTATAACGTTATATAGTACTACGATATAGGGTATAACGTTATATACTACTGAGATATCACGTATAACGTTATATACTACAACGTTATAGAGTATAACGTTATATAGTATTCCGATATGGCGTACAACGTTATATAGTATTACGATATGGGGTGTAACCTTATATACTATTGAGGTATAACGTATAACGTTATATACTACTGCGATATATCGTATAACGTTATATACGATTACGTTATAGTGTACAACGTTGCATAGTATTGCGATATAACGAATAGCGCTATATACCATTGCGATATAGTGTTATATACTATTGAGATATAACGTATAAGGTTCTGTACTAATAAGTTATAGCGTATAACGTTATATAGTATTACGATATGGCGTATAACGTTATATACTATCACGTTATGACGTATAACGTTATAAAGCATTACGATATAGCGTATAACGATATATACTATTACGATAAATCGTATAACGTTATATACTATTACGATATAACGTATAACATTATATACTGCTACGATATAACGTATAACGTTATATAGTATTACGATATAGCGTATAACCATATATACTATTACGTCATAGCGTGTAACGTTAGATACTACTACGATATAACGTATAACGTTATATACTATTACTTTATAACGTATAGCGTTATATACTATAGAGATATGACGTATAACGCTATATGCTAATACGTTATAGCGTATAACGTTATATAGTATTACGATATAGGGTATATCGTTATATACTATTGAGATATAACGTTTAACGTTATGTACTATGACGATATAAAGTGTAACGTTATATACTATTACGTTTTAGCGTATAACGTTATACAGCATTACGATATAGCGTACAACGTTATATAGTGTTACGATATAGGGTATAACGTTATATACTATTCAGATATAACGAATAACGTAATATACCATGCAGATATATTGTTATATACTATGGAGACAAAACGTATAACGTTGTGTACTTTGACGATATAACGTATAACGTTATATACTTTAACGTCATAACGTATAACGTTTTATAGTATTACGATATAGGGTATAACGTTATATACTATTGAGGTGTAACGAATAACGTTATATACTACTACGATGTAACGTACAGCGTTATACACTACTACGATATAACGTACAACGTTATATACTATTGAGATATAACGTATAACGTTATATACTACTACGATGTAACGTATAACGTCATATACTACTACGATATAACGTATAACGTTATATACTATTGAGATATAATGTATAACGTTATGTACTATGACGATATATCGTATAACGTTATATACTATTACGTCATAACGTATAACGTTTTATAGTATTATGATATAGGCTAAAACGTTATATAGTATTGAGGTGTAACGTATAACGTTACATACTACTACGATGTAACGTACAAAGTTATATACTACTACGATATAATGTATAACGCTATATACTACTATGGTATAACGTAACACGTTATATACTATTACGTTATATCGTATAACGTTAAATACCATTACGTTCTAGCGTATAACGTTATATACTATTACGATATAACGTATAACGTTATATACTACTACGATATAACGTATGACGTTATATACTAATACGTTATAGCGTGTAACGTTATTACGATATAACGTATAACGTTATATAGTATTACGATATAGCGTATAACATTATATACTAATACGATATAACGTATGACGTTATATACTAATACGTTATAGCGTGTAACGTTATATACTATTACGATATAACGTATAACGTTATATACTACTACGATATAACGTATGACGTTATGTACTAATACGTTATAGCGTGTAAAGTTATATACTATTACGATATAACGTATGACGCTATATACTATGACGATATAAAGTATAACGTTATATAATATTACGATATAGGGTATAACGTTGTATACTATTACGATATAACGTATAACGTTATATACTATTACGATATAACGTATAACGTTATATACTAATACGATATAACGTATGACGTTATATACAATGACGATACAACGTATAACGTTATATAATATTACGATATAGGGTATAACGTTATATACTATTACGATATAACGTATAACGTTATATAATATTACAATATAACGTATAACGTTATATACTATTACTTTATAACGTATAACGTTATATAGTACTACGATATAGGGTATAACGTTATATACTACTGAGATATCACATAAAACGTTATATACTACAACGTTATAGAGTATAACGTTTTATAGTATGCCGATATGGCGTACAACGTTATATAGCATTACGATATAGCGTATAACCATATATACTATTACGTCATAGCGTGTAACGTTAGATACTACTACGGTATAACGTATAACGTTATATACTATTACTTTATAACGTATAGCCTTTATATACTATAGAGATATGACGTATAACGATATATGCTAATACGTTATAGCGGATAACGTTATATAGTATTACGATATAGCGTATATCGTTATATACTATTGAGATATAACGTTTAACGTTATGTACTATGACGATATAAAGTGTAACGTTATATACTATTACGTTTTAGCGTATAACGTTATACAGCATTACGATATAGCGTATAACGTTATATAGTGTTACGATATAGTGTATAACGTTATATACTACTACTTTATAACGTATAACGTTATATACTACTACGATATAACGTATAACGTTATATACTACTACGATATAACGTATAACGTTATATGCTATTCAGATATAACGAATACCGTAATATACCAGGCAGATATATTGTTATATACTATGGAGGCAGAATGTATAACGTTATATACAACTACGATATAACGCATAACGTTATATACTATTGAGATACAACGTATAACGTTATGTACTATGACGATATAACGTATAACGTTATAGTCTACTACGATATAAAGTATAACGATATATATTATTACGTTATAACGTATAACGTTATATACTATTACGATATAACGTATAACGTTATAGACTATTACGTTATAACGTATAACGTTATATACTATTCAGATATAACGAATAACGTAATATACCAGGCAGATATATTGTTATATACTATGGAGACAAAACGTATAACGTTATATACTATTACGATATAAAGTGTAACGTTATATAGTATTACGATATAGGGTATAACATTATGTACTACTACTATATAACGTATAACGTTATATACTACTACGATATAACGTATAACGTTATATACTATTACTTTATAACGTATAACGTTATATAGTACTACGATATAGGGTATAACGTTATATACTACTGAGATATCACGTATAACGTTATATACTACAACGTTATAGAGTATAACGTTATATAGTATGCCGATATGGCGTACAACGTTATATAGTATTACGATATAGCGTGTAACCTTATATACTATTGAGATATAACGTATAACGTTATGTACTATTGAGATATAACGTATAACGTTATATACTACTACGTTATAGCGTATAACGTTATATACTATTACGATATGAAGTATAACGTTATATACTATTGAGGTGAAACGAATAACGTTATATACTACTACGATGTAACGTATAACGTTATATACTACTGAGATATAACGTACAACGTTATATACTATTGAGATATAACGTATATCGTTATATACTACTACGATGTAACGTATAACGTTATATACTACTACGATATAACGTATAACGTTATATAGTATTACGATATAACGTATAACGTAATATACTACTACGATATAACGTATAACGTTATATACTAATACGTTATAGCGTGTAACGTTATATACTATTACGATATAACGTATAACGTTATATAGTATTACGATATAGCGTATAAAGTTATATACTAATACGATATAACGTATGACGTTATATACTAATACGATATAACGTATAACGTTATATACTATTACTTTATAACGTATAACGTTATATAGTACTACGATATAGGGTATAACGTTATATACTACTGAGATATCACGTATAACGTTATATACTATTACGATATAACGTATGACGTTATATACTATGACGATATAAAGTATAACGTTATATAATATTACGATGTAGGGTATAACGTTGTATACTATTACGATATAACGTATACCGTTATATACTATTACGATATAACGTATAACGTTATATACTAATACGATCTAACGTATGACGTTATATACAATGACGATACAACGTATAACGTTATATAATATTACGATATAGGGTATAACGTTATATACTATTGACGTGTAACTTATAACGTTATATACTACTACGATGTAACGTACAACGTTATATACTACTACGATATAATGTATAACGCTATATACTACTATGGTATAACGTAACACGTAATATACTATTACGTTATATCGTATAACGTTATACACTATTACGATATGGCGTATAACGTTATATACTACTACGACATAACGTATGACGTTATATACTATTCAGATATAACGAATAAAGTAATATACCAGGCAGATATATTGTTATAATCTATGGAGACAAAATGTATAACGTTATATACTATTACGACATAAAGTGTAACGTTATATAGTATTACGATATAGGATATAACATTATGTACTACTACTATATAACGTATAACGTTATATACTACTACGATATAACGTATAACGTTATATACTATTACTTTATAACGTATAGCCTTATATACTATAGAGATATGACGTATAACGATATATGCTAATACGTTATAGCGTATAACGTTATATAGTATTACGATATAGCGTATATCGTTATATACTATTGAGATATAACGTTTAACGTTATGTACTATGACGATATAAAGTGTAACGTTATATACTATTACGTTTTAGCGTATAACGTTATACAGCATTACGATATAGCGTATAACGTTATATAGTGTTACGATATAGTGTATAACGTTATATACTACTACTTTATAACGTATAACGTTATATACTACTACGATATAACGTATAACGTTATATACTACTACGATATAACGTATAACGTTATATACTACTACGATATAACGTATAACGTTATATGCTATTCAGATATAGCGAATACCGTAATATACCAGGCAGATATATTGTTATATACTATGGAGGCAGAATGTATAACGTTATATACAACTACGAAATAACGCATAACGTTATATACTATTGAGATACAACGTATAACGTTATGTACTATGACGATATAACGTATAACGTTATACTCTACTACGATATAACGTATAACGATATATACTATTACGTTATAACGTATAACGTTATATACTATTACGATATAACGTATAACGTTATATACTATTAAGTTATAACGTATAACGTTATATACTATTCAGATATAACGAATAACGTAATATACCAGGCAGATATATTGTTATATACTATGGAGACAAAACCTATAACGTTATATACTATTACGATATAAAGTGTAACGTTATATAGTATTACGATATAGGGTATAACATTATGTACTACTACTATATAACGTATAACGTTATATACTACTACGATATAACGTATAACGTTATATACTATTACTTTATAACGTATAACGTTATATAGTACTACGATATAGGGTATAACGTTATATACTACTGAGATATCACGTATAACGTTATATAATACAACGTTATAGAGTATAACGTTATATAGTATGCCGATATGGCGTACAACGTTATATAGTATTACGATATAGCGTGTAACCTTATATACTATTGAGATATAACGTATAACGTTATGTACTATTGAGATATAACGTATATCGTTATATACTACTACGATGTAACGTATAACGTTATATACTACTACGATATAACGTATAACGTTATATAGTATTACGATATAACGTATAACGTAATATACTACTACGATATAACGTATAACGTTATATACTAATACGTTATAGCGTGTAACGTTATATACTATTACTTTATAACGTATAGCGTTATATACTATAGAGATATGACGTATAACGCTATATGCTAATACGTTATAGCGTATAACGTTATATAGTATTACGATATAGGGTATATCGTTATATACTATTGAGATATAACGTTTAACTTTATGTACTATGACGATATAAAGTGTAACGTTATATACTATTACGTTTTAGCGTATAACGTTATACAGCATTACGATATAGCGTACAACGTTATATAGTGTTACGATATAGGGTATAACGTTATATACTATTCAGATATAACGAATAACGTAATATACCATGCAGATATATTGTTATATACTATGGAGACAAAACGTATAACGTTGTGTACTTTGACGATATAACGTATAACGTTATATACTTTAACGTCATAACGTATAACGTTTTATAGTATTACGATATAGGGTATAACGTTATATACTATTGAGGTGTAACGAATAACGTTATATACTACTACGATGTAACGTACAGCGTTATATACTACTACGATATAACGTACAACGTTATATACTATTGAGATATAACGTATAACGTTATATACTACTACGATGTAACGTATAACGTCATATACTACTACGATATAACGTATAACGTTATATACTATTGAGATATAATGTATAACGTTATGTACTATGACGATATATCGTATAACGTTATATACTATTACGTCATAACGTATAACGTTTTATAGTATTATGATATAGGCTAAAACGTTATATAGTATTGAGGTGTAACGTATAACGTTACATACTACTACGATGTAACGTACAAAGTTATATACTACTACGATATAATGTATAACGCTATATACTACTATGGTATAACGTAACACGTTATATACTATTACGTTATATCGTATAACGTTAAATACCATTACGTTCTAGCGTATAACGTTATATACTATTACGATATAACGTATAACGTTATATACTACTACGATATAACGTATGACGTTATATACTAATACGATATAGCGTGTAACGTTATTACGATATAACGTATAACGTTATATAGTATTACGATATAGCGTATAACGTTATATACTAATACGATATAACGTATGACGTTATATACTAATACGTTATAGCGTGTAACGTTATATACTATTACGATATAACGTATAACGTTATATACTACTACGATATAACGTATGACGTTATGTACTAATACGTTATAGCGTGTAAAGTTATATACTATTACGATATAACGTATGACGCTATATACTATGACGATATAAAGTATAACGTCATATAATATTACGATATAGGGTATAACGTTGTATACTATTACGATATAACGTATAACGTTATATACTATTACGATATAACGTATAACGTTATATACTAATACGATATAACGTATGACGTTATATACAATGACGATACAACGTATAACGTTATATAATATTACGATATAGGGTATAACGTTATATACTATTACGATATAACGTATAACGTTATATAATATTACAATATAACGTATAACGTTATATACTATTACTTTATAACGTATAACGTTATATAGTACTACGATATAGGGTATAACGTTATATACTACTGAGATATCACATAAAACGTTATATACTACAACGTTATAGAGTATAACGTTTTATAGTATGCCGATATGGCGTACAACGTTATATAGCATTACGATATAGCGTATAACCATATATACTATTACGTCATAGCGTGTAACGTTAGATACTACTACGGTATAACGTATAACGTTATATACTATTACTTTATAACGTATAGCCTTATATACTATAGAGATATGACGTATAACGATATATGCTAATACGTTATAGCGGATAACGTTATATAGTATTACGATATAGCGTATATCGTTATATACTATTGAGATATAACGTTTAACGTTATGTACTATGACGATATAAAGTGTAACGTTATATACTATTACGTTTTAGCGTATAACGTTATACAGCATTACGATATAGCGTATAACGTTATATAGTGTTACGACATAGTGTATAACGTTATATACTACTACTTTATAACGTATAACGTTATATACTACTACGATATAACGTATAACGTTATATACTACTACGATATAACGTATAACGTTATATGCTATTCAGATATAACGAATACCGTAATATACCAGGCAGATATATTGTTATATACTATGGAGGCAGAATGTATAACGTTATATACAACTACGATATAACGCATAACGTTATATACTATTGAGATACAACGTATAACGTTATGTACTATGACGATATAACGTATAACGTTATAGTCTACTACGATATAACGTATAACGATATATACTATTACGTTATAACGTATAACGTTATATACTATTACGATATAACGTATAACGTTATAGACTATTACGTTATAACGTATAACGTTATATACTATTCAGATATAACGAATAACGTAATATACCAGGCAGATATATTGTTATATACTATGGAGACAAAACGTATAACGTTATATACTATTACGATATAAAGTGTAACGTTATATAGTATTACGATATAGGGTATAACATTATGTACTACTACTATATAACGTATAACGTTATATACTACTACGATATAACGTATAACGTTATATACTATTACTTTATAACGTATAACGTTATATAGTACTACGATATAGGGTATAACGTTATATACTACTGAGATATCACGTATAACGTTATATACTATTACGATATAACGTATGACGTTATATACTATGACGATATAAAGTATAACGTTATATAATATTACGATGTAGGGTATAACGTTGTATACTATTACGATATAACGTATACCGTTATATACTATTACGATATAACGTATAACGTTATATACTAATACGATCTAACGTATGACGTTATATACAATGACGATACAACGTATAACGTTATATAATATTACGATATAGGGTATAACGTTATATACTATTGACGTGTAACGTATAACGTTATATACTACTACGATGTAACGTACAACGTTATATACTACTACGATATAATGTATAACGCTATATACTACTATGGTATAACGTAACACGTAATATACTATTACGTTATATCGTATAACGTTATACACTATTACGATATGGCGTATAACGTTATATACTACTACGACATAACGTATGACGTTATATACTATTCAGATATAACGAATAAAGTAATATACCAGGCAGATATATTGTTATAATCTATGGAGACAAAATGTATAACGTTATATACTATTACGACATAAAGTGTAACGTTATATAGTATTACGATATAGGATATAACATTATGTACTACTACTATATAACGTATAACGTTATATACTACTACGATATAACGTATAACGTTATATACTATTACTTTATAACGTATAGCCTTATATACTATAGAGATATGACGTATAACGATATATGCTAATACGTTATAGCGTATAACGTTATATAGTATTACGATATAGCGTATATCGTTATATACTATTGAGATATAACGTTTAACGTTATGTACTATGACGATATAAAGTGTAACGTTATATACTATTACGTTTTAGCGTATAACGTTATACAGCATTACGATATAGCGTATAACGTTATATAGTGTTACGATATAGTGTATAACGTTATATACTACTACTTTATAACGTATAACGTTATATACTACTACGATATAACGTATAACGTTATATACTACTACGATATAACGTATAACGTTATATACTACTACGATATAACGTATAACGTTATATGCTATTCAGATATAGCGAATACCGTAATATACCAGGCAGATATATTGTTATATACTATGGAGGCAGAATGTATAACGTTATATACAACTACGAAATAACGCATAACGTTATATACTATTGAGATACAACGTATAACGTTATGTACTATGACGATATAACGTATAACGTTATACTCTACTACGATATAACGTATAACGATATATACTATTACGTTATAACGTATAACGTTATATACTATTACGATATAACGTATAACGTTATATACTATTAAGTTATAACGTATAACGTTATATACTATTCAGATATAACGAATAACGTAATATACCAGGCAGATATATTGTTATATACTATGGAGACAAAACCTATAACGTTATATACTATTACGATATAAAGTGTAACGTTATATAGTATTACGATATAGGGTATAACATTATGTACTACTACTATATAACGTATAACGTTATATACTACTACGATATAACGTATAACGTTATATACTATTACTTTATAACGTATAACGTTATATAGTACTACGATATAGGGTATAACGTTATATACTACTGAGATATCACGTATAACGTTATATACTACAACGTTATAGAGTATAACGTTATATAGTATGCCGATATGGCGTACAACGTTATATAGTATTACGATATAGCGTGTAACCTTATATACTATTGAGATATAACGTATAACGTTATGTACTATTGAGATATAACGTATAACGTTATATACTACTACGTTACAGCGTATAACGTTATATACTATTACGATATGAAGTATAACGTTATATACTATTGAGGTGAAACGAATAACGTTATATACTACTACGATGTAACGTATAACGTTATATACTACTGAGATATAACGTACAACGTTATATACTATTGAGATATAGCGTATATCGTTATATACTACTACGATGTAACGTATAACGTTATATACTACTACGATATAACGTATAACGTTATATAGTATTACGATATAACGTATAACGTAATATACTACTACGATATAACGTATAACGTTATATACTAATACGTTATAGCGTGTAACGTTATATACTATTACGATATAACGTATAACGTTATATAGTATTACGATATAGCGTATAAAGTTACATACTAATACGATATAACGTATGACGTTATATACTAATACGTTATAGCGTGTAACGTTATATACTATTACGTTCTAACGTAAAACGTTATATACTATTACGTTATAACGTATAACGTTATATACTAATACGTTATAGCGTGTAACGTTATATACTATTACGATATAACGTATGACGTTATATACTATGACGATATAAAGTATAACGTTATATAATATTACGATATAGGGTATAACGTTGTATACTATTACGATATAACGTATAACGTTATATACTATTACGATATAACGTATAACGTTATATACTAATACGATATAACGTATGACGTTATATACAATGACGATACAACGTATAACGTTATATACTACTACGATATAACGTATGACGTTATGTACTAATACGTTATAGCGTGTAACGTTATATACTATTACGTTCTAACGTAAAACGTTATATACTATTACGTTATAACGTATAACGTTATATACCAATACGTTATAGCGTGTAACGTTATATACTATTACGATATAACGTATGACGTTATATACTATGACGATATAAAGTATAACGTTATATAATATTACGATATAGGGTATAACGTTATATACTAATACGTTATAGCGTGTAACGTTATATACTATTACGATATAACGTATAACGTTATATAGTATTACGATATAGCGTATAAAGTTATATACTAATACGATATAACGTATGACGTTATATACTAATACGTTATAGCGTGTAACGTTATATACTATTACGTTCTAACGTAAAACGTTATATACTATTACGTTATAACGTATAACGTTATATACTAATACGTTATAGCGTGTAACGTTATATACTATTACGATATAACGTATGACGTTATATACTATGACGATATAAAGTATAACGTTATATAATATTACGATATAGGGTATAACGTTGTATACTATTACGATATAACGTATAACGTTATATACTATTACGATATAACGTATAACGTTATATACTAATACGATATAACGTATGACGCTATATACTATGACGATATAAAGTATAACGTTATATAATATTACGATATAGGGTATAACGTTGTATACTATTACGATATAACGTATAACGTTATATACTATTACGTTATATGGTATAACGTTAAATACCATTACGTTCTAGCGTATAACGTTATATACTATTACGATATAACGTATAACGTTATATACTACTACCATATAACGTATGACGTTATATACTAATACGTTATAGCGTGTAACATTATATACTATTACGATATAACGTATAACGTTATATAGTATTACGATATAGCGTATAACGTTATATACTAATACGATATAACGTATGACGTTATATACTAATACGTTATAGCGTGTAACGTTATATACTATTACGATATAACGTATAACGTTATTTAGTACTACGATATAGCGTATAACGTTATATACTACTACGATATAACGTATGACGTTATATACTAATACGTTATAGCGTATATCGTTATATACTACTACGTTATATCGTATAACGTTAAATACCATTACGTTCTAGCGTATTACGTTATATACTATTATGATATAACGTATAACGTTATATACTACTACGATATAACGTAACAGGTTATATACTATTACGTTTTAGTGTATAACATTATATATTATTACGACATAACGTATATCGTTAAATACTATTACGTTTTAGTGTATAACATTATATATTATTACGATATAACGTATAACGTTAAATACTATTACGTTATAACGTATAACGTTATATATTATTACGATATAACGTATAACGTTAAATACTATTACGTTATAACGTATAACGTTATATACTACTACGATATAACGTATAACGTTATATACTATTGAGATATAACGTATAACGTTATGTACTATTGAGATATAACGTATAACGTTATATACTACTACGATATAACGTATAACGTTTTATAATACTACGATATAGCGTATAACGTTATATACTACTACGATATAACGTATGACGTTATGTACTAATACGTTATAGCGTATATCGTTATATACTATTACGTTATATCGTATAACGTTAAATACCATTACGTTCTAGCGTATAACGTTATATACTATTATGATATAACGTATAACGTTATGTACTACCACGATATAACGTATGACGTTATATACTAATACGTTATAGCGTGTAACGTTATATATTATTACGATATAACGTTTAACGTTATATACTACTACGATATAACGTATGACGTTATATACTATTACGATATAACGTATAACGTTATATACTAATACGATATAACGTATGACGTTATATACAATGACGATACAACGTATAACGTTATATAATATTACGATATAAGGTATACCGTTGTATACTATTACGATATTACGTATAACGTTATATAATATTACGATATAATGTATAACGTTATATACTATTACTTTATAACGTATAACGTTATATAGTACTACGATATAGGGTATAACGTTATATACTACTGAGATATCACGTATAACGTTATATACTACAACGTTATAGAGTATAACGTTATATAGTATTCCGATATGGCGTACAACGTTATATAGTATTACGATATGGGGTGTAACCTTATATACTATTGAGGTATAACGTATAACGTTATATACTACTGCGATATATCGTATAACGTTATATACGATTACGTTATAGTGTACAACGTTGCATAGTATTGCGATATAACGAATAGCGCTATATACCATTGCGATATAGTGTTATATACTATTGAGATATAACGTATAAGGTTCTGTACTAATAAGTTATAGCGTATAACGTTATATAGTATTACGATATGGCGTATAACGTTATATACTATCACGTTATGACGTATAACGTTATAAAGCATTACGATATAGCGTATAACGATATATACTATTACGATAAATCGTATAACGTTATATACTATTACGATAAATCGTATAACGTTATATACTATTACGATATAACGTATAACATTATATACTGCTACGATATAACGTATAACGTTATATAGTATTACGATATAGCGTATAACCATATATACTATTACGTCATAGCGTGTAACGTTAGATACTACTACGATATAACGTATAACGTTATATACTATTACTTTATAACGTATAGCGTTATATACTATAGAGATATGACGTATAACGCTATATGCTAATACGTTATAGCGTATAACGTTATATAGTATTACGATATAGGGTATATCGTTATATACTATTGAGATATAACGTTTAACGTTATGTACTATGACGATATAAAGTGTAACGTTATATACTATTACGTTTTAGCGTATAACGTTATACAGCATTACGATATAGCGTACAACGTTATATAGTGTTACGATATAGGGTATAACGTTATATACTATTCAGATATAACGAATAACGTAATATACCATGCAGATATATTGTTATATACTATGGAGACAAAACGTATAACGTTGTGTACTTTGACGATATAACGTATAACGTTATATACTTTAACGTCATAACGTATAACGTTTTATAGTATTACGATATAGGGTATAACGTTATATACTATTGAGGTGTAACGAATAACGTTATATACTACTACGATGTAACGTACAGCGTTATATACTACTACGATATAACGTACAACGTTATATACTATTGAGATATAACGTATAACGTTATATACTACTACGATGTAACGTATAACGTCATATACTACTACGATATAACGTATAACGTTATATACTATTGAGATATAATGTATAACGTTATGTACTATGACGATATATCGTATAACGTTATATACTATTACGTCATAACGTATAACGTTTTATAGTATTATGATATAGGCTAAAACGTTATATAGTATTGAGGTGTAACGTATAACGTTACATACTACTACGATGTAACGTACAAAGTTATATACTACTACGATATAATGTATAACGCTATATACTACTATGGTATAACGTAACACGTTATATACTATTACGTTATATCGTATAACGTTAAATACCATTACGTTCTAGCGTATAACGTTATATACTATTACGATATAACGTATAACGTTATATACTACTACGATATAACGTATGACGTTATATACTAATACGTTGTAGCGTGTAACGTTATTACGATATAACGTATAACGTTATATAGTATTACGATATAGCGTATAACGTTATATACTAATACGATATAACGTATGACGTTATATACTAATACGTTATAGCGTGTAACGTTATATACTATTACGATATAACGTATAACGTTATATACTACTACGATATAACGTATGACGTTATGTACTAATACGTTATAGCGTGTAAAGTTATATACTATTACGATATAACGTATGACGCTATATACTATGACGATATAAAGTATAACGTTATATAATATTACGATATAGGGTATAACGTTGTATACTATTACGATATAACGTATAACGTTATATACTATTACGATATAACGTATAACGTTATATACTAATACGATATAACGTATGACGTTATATACAATGACGATACAACGTATAACGTTATATAATATTACGATATAGGGTATAACGTTATATACTATTACGATATAACGTATAACGTTATATAATATTACAATATAACGTATAACGTTATATACTATTACTTTATAACGTATAACGTTATATAGTACTACGATATAGGGTATAACGTTATATACTACTGAGATATCACATAAAACGTTATATACTACAACGTTATAGAATATAACGTTTTATAGTATGCCGATATGGCGTACAACGTTATATAGCATTACGATATAGCGTATAACCATATATACTATTACGTCATAGCGTGTAACGTTAGATACTACTACGGTATAACGTATAACGTTATATACTATTACTTTATAACGTATAGCCTTATATACTATAGAGATATGACGTATAACGATATATGCTAATACGTTATAGCGGATAACGTTATATAGTATTACGATATAGCGTATATCGTTATATACTATTGAGATATAACGTTTAACGTTATGTACTATGACGATATAAAGTGTAACGTTATATACTATTACGTTTTAGCGTATAACGTTATACAGCATTACGATATAGCGTATAACGTTATATAGTGTTACGATATAGTGTATAACGTTATATACTACTACTTTATAACGTATAACGTTATATACTACTACGATATAACGTATAACGTTATATACTACTACGATATAACGTATAACGTTATATGCTATTCAGATATAACGAATACCGTAATATACCAGGCAGATATATTGTTATATACTATGGAGGCAGAATGTATAACGTTATATACAACTACGATATAACGCATAACGTTATATACTATTGAGATACAACGTATAACGTTATGTACTATGACGATATAACGTATAACGTTATAGTCTACTACGATATAACGTATAACGATATATACTATTACGTTATAACGTATAACGTTATATACTATTACGATATAACGTATAACGTTATAGACTATTACGTTATAACGTATAACGTTATATACTATTCAGATATAACGAATAACGTAATATACCAGGCAGATATATTGTTATATACTATGGAGACAAAACGTATAACGTTATATACTATTACGATATAAAGTGTAACGTTATATAGTATTACGATATAGGGTATAACATTATGTACTACTACTATATAACGTATAACGTTATATACTACTACGATATAACGTATAACGTTATATACTATTACTTTATAACGTATAACGTTATATAGTACTACGATATAGGGTATAACGTTATATACTACTGAGATATCACGTATAACGTTATATACTACAACGTTATAGAGTATAACGTTATATAGTATGCCGATATGGCGTACAACGTTATATAGTATTACGATATAGCGTGTAACCTTATATACTATTGAGATATAACGTATAACGTTATGTACTATTGAGATATAACGTATAACGTTATATACTACTACGTTATAGCGTATAACGTTATATACTATTACGATATGAAGTATAACGTTATATACTATTGAGGTGAAACGAATAACGTTATATACTACTACGATGTAACGTATAACGTTATATACTACTGAGATATAACGTACAACGTTATATACTATTGAGATATAGCGTATATCGTTATATACTACTACGATGTAACGTATAACGTTATATACTACTACGATATAACGTATAACGTTATATAGTATTACGATATAACGTATAACGTAATATACTACTACGATATAACGTATAACGTTATATACTAATACGTTATAGCGTGTAACGTTATATACTATTACGATATAACGTATAACGTTATATAGTATTACGATATAGCGTATAAAGTTATATACTAATACGATATAACGTATGACGTTATATACTAATACGTTATAGCGTGTAACGTTATATACTATTACGTTCTAACGTAAAACGTTATATACTATTACGTTATAACGTATAACGTTATATACTAATACGTTATAGCGTGTAACGTTATATACTATTACGATATAACGTATGACGTTATATACTATGACGATATAAAGTATAACGTTATATAATATTACGATATAGGGTATAACGTTGTATACTATTACGATATAACGTATAACGTTATATACTATTACGTTATATGGTATAACGTTAAATACCATTACGTTCTAGCGTATAACGTTATATACTATTACGATATAACGTATAACGTTATATACTACTACCATATAACGTATGACGTTATATACTAATACGTTATAGCGTGTAACATTATATACTATTACGATATAACGTATAACGTTATATAGTATTACGATATAGCGTATAACGTTATATACTAATACGATATAACGTATGACGTTATATACTAATACGTTATAGCGTGTAACGTTATATACTATTACGATATAACGTATAACGTTATATACTACTACGATATAACGTATGACGTTATATACTAATACGTTATAGCGTGTAACGTTATATACTATTACTTTATAACGTATAACGTTATATAGTACTACGATATAGGGTATAACGTTATATACTACTGAGATATCACGTATAACGTTATATACTACAACGTTATAGAGTATAACGTTATATAGTATGCCGATATGGCGTACAACGTTATATAGTATTACGATATAGCGTGTAACCTTATATACTATTGAGATATAACGTATAACGTTGCGTACTATTGAGATATAACGTATAACGTTATATACTACTACGTTATAGCGTATAACGTTATATACTATTACGATATGAAGTATAACGTTATATACTAATACGTTATAGCGTGTAACGTTATACACTATTACGATATAACGTATAACGTTATATAGTATTACGATATAGCGTATAAAGTTATATACTAATACGATATAACGTATGACGTTATATACTAATACGATATAACGTATAACGTTATATACTATTACTTTATAACGTATAACGTTATATAGTACTACGATATAGGGTATAACGTTATATACTACTGAGATATCACGTATAACGTTATATACTATTACGATATAACGTATGACGTTATATACTATGACGATATAAAGTATAACGTTATATAATATTACGATGTAGGGTATAACGTTGTATACTATTACGATATAACGTATACCGTTATATACTATTACGATATAACGTATAACGTTATATACTAATACGATCTAACGTATGACGTTATATACAATGACGATACAACGTATAACGTTATATAATATTACGATATAGGGTATAACGTTATATACTATTGACGTGTAACGTATAACGTTATATACTACTACGATGTAACGTACAACGTTATATACTACTACGATATAATGTATAACGCTATATACTACTATGGTATAACGTAACACGTAATATACTATTACGTTATATCGTATAACGTTATACACTATTACGATATGGCGTATAACGTTATATACTACTACGACATAACGTATGACGTTATATACTATTCAGATATAACGAATAAAGTAATATACCAGGCAGATATATTGTTATAATCTATGGAGACAAAATGTATAACGTTATATACTATTACGACATAAAGTGTAACGTTATATAGTATTACGATATAGGATATAACATTATGTACTACTACTATATAACGTATAACGTTATATACTACTACGATATAACGTATAACGTTATATACTATTACTTTATAACGTATAGCCTTATATACTATAGAGATATGACGTATAACGATATATGCTAATACGTTATAGCGTATAACGTTATATAGTATTACGATATAGCGTATATCGTTATATACTATTGAGATATAACGTTTAACGTTATGTACTATGACGATATAAAGTGTAACGTTATATACTATTACGTTTTAGCGTATAACGTTATACAGCATTACGATATAGCGTATAACGTTATATAGTGTTACGATATAGTGTATAACGTTATATACTACTACTTTATAACGTATAACGTTATATACTACTACGATATAACGTATAACGTTATATACTACTACGATATAACGTATAACGTTATATACTACTACGATATAACGTATAACGTTATATGCTATTCAGATATAGCGAATACCGTAATATACCAGGCAGATATATTGTTATATACTATGGAGGCAGAATGTATAACATTATATACAACTACGAAATAACGCATAACGTTATATACTATTGAGATACAACGTATAACGTTATGTACTATGACGATATAACGTATAACGTTATACTCTACTACGATATAACGTATAACGATATATACTATTACGTTATAACGTATAACGTTATATACTATTACGATATAACGTATAACGTTATATACTATTAAGTTATAACGTATAACGTTATATACTATTCAGATATAACGAATAACGTAATATACCAGGCAGATATATTGTTATATACTATGGAGACAAAACCTATAACGTTATATACTATTACGATATAAAGTGTAACGTTATATAGTACTACGATATAGGGTATAACATTATGTACTACTACTATATAACGTATAACGTTATATACTACTACGATATAACGTATAACGTTACATACTATTACTTTATAACGTATAACGTTATATAGTACTACGATATAGGGTATAACGTTATATACTACTGAGATATCACGTATAACGTTATATACTACAACGTTATAGAGTATAACGTTATATAGTATGCCGATATGGCGTACAACGTTATATAGTATTACGATATAGCGTGTAACCTTATATACTATTGAGATATAACGTATAACGTTATGTACTATTGAGATATAACGTATAACGTTATATACTACTACGTTATAGCGTATAACGTTATATACTATTACGATATGAAGTATAACGTTATATACTACTGAGGTGAAACGAATAACGTTATATACTACTACGATGTAACGTATAACGTTATATACTACTGAGATATAACGTACAACGTTATATACTATTGAGATATAACGTATATCGTTATATACTACTACGATGTAACGTATAACGTTATATACTACTACGATATAACGTATAACGTTATATAGTATTACGATATAACGTATAACGTAATATACTACTACGATATAACGTATAACGTTATATACTAATACGTTATAGCGTGTAACGTTATATACTATTACGATATAACGTATAACGTTATATAGTATTACGATATAGCGTATAAAGTTATATACTAATACGATATAACGTATGACGTTATATACTAATACGTTATAGCGTGTAACGTTATATACTATTACGTTCTAACGTAAAACGTTATATACTATTACGTTATAACGTATAACGTTATATACTAATACGTTATAGCGTGTAACGTTATATACTATTACGATATAACGTATGACGTTATATACTATGACGATATAAAGTATAACGTTATATAATATTACGATATAGGGTATAACGTTGTATACTATTACGATATAACGTATAACGTTATATACTATTACGATATAACGTATAACGTTATATACTAATACGATATAACGTATGACGTTATATACAATGACGATACAACGTATAACGTTATATACTACTACGATATAACGTATGACGTTATGTACTAATACGTTATAGCGTGTAAAGTTATATACTATTACGATATAACGTATGACGCTATATACTATGACGATATAAAGTATAACGTTATATAATATTACGATATAGGGTATAACGTTGTATACTATTACGATATAACGTATAACGTTATATACTATTACGTTATATGGTATAACGTTAAATACCACTACGTTCTAGCGTATAACGTTATATACTATTACGATATAACGTATAACGTTATATACTACTACGATATAACGTATGACGTTATATACTAATACGTTATAGCGTGTAACATTATATACTATTACGATATAACGTATAACGTTATATAGTATTACGATATAGCGTATAACGTTATATACTAATACGATATAACGTATGACGTTATATACTAATACGTTATAGCGTGTAACGTTATATACTATTACGATATAACGTATAACGTTATATACTACTACGATATATCGTATGACGTTATATACTAATACGTTATAGCGTGTAACGTTATATACTATTACGATATAACGTATGACGTTATATACTATGACGATATAAAGTATAACGTTATATAATATTACGATATAGGGTATAACGTTGTATACTATTACGATATAACGTATAACGTTATATACTATTACGATATAACGTATAACGTTATATACTAATACGGTATAACGTATGAAGTTGTATACAATGACGATACAACGTATAACGTTATATAATATTACGATATAGGGTATAACGTTATATACTATTACGATATAACGTATAACGTTATATACTACTACGATGTAACGTACAACGCTATATACTACTACGATATAATGTATAACGCTATGTACTACTATGGTATGACGTAACACGTTATATACTATTACGTTATATCGTATAACGTTATACACTATTACGTTATAACGTATAACGTTATATAGAATTACGATATGGCGTATAACGTTATATACTACTACGATATAACGTATGACGTTATATACTATGACGATATAAAGTATAACGTTATATAATATTACGATATAGGGTATAACGTTGTATACTATTACGATATAACGTATAACGTTATATACTACTACGATGTAACGTATAACGTTATATACTACTACGATATAACGTATAACGTTATATACTATTGAGATATAACGTATAACGTTATGTACTATGACGATATATCGTATAACGTTATATACTATTACGTCATAACGTATAACGTTTTATAGTACTACGATATAGGGTAAAACGTTATATACTATTGAGGTGTAACGTATAACGTTATATACTACTACGATGTAACGTACAACGTTATATACTACTACGATATAATGTATAACGCTATATACTACTATGGTATAACGTAACACGTAATATACTATTACGTTATATCGTATAACGTTATACACTATTACGATATGGCGTATAACGTTATATACTACTACGACATAACGTATGACGTTATATACTATGACGATATAAAGTATAACGTTATATAATATTACGATATAGGGTATAACGTTATATACTATTACGATATAACGTATAACGTTATATACTACTACGATATAACGTATATCGTTATAAACTACTACGATATAACTTATGACGTTATATACTAATACGTTATAGCGTGTAACGTTATATACTATTACGATATAACGTATAGCGTTATATAGTATTACGATACAGCGTATAACTCTGTATAGTATTACGATATAACGTATAACGTTATATACTACTAAGATATAACGTATGACGTTATATACTAATACTTCATAGCGTGTAACGTTATATACTATTACGATATAACGTATGACGTTATATACTATGACGATATAAAGTATAACGTTATATAATATTACGATATAGGGTATAACGTTGTATACTATTACGATATAACGTATAACGTTATATACTATTACGATATAACGTATAACGTTATATAGTATTACGATATGGCGTATAACGTTATATACTATCACGTTATAGCGTATAACGTTATATAGCATTACGATATAGCGTATAACGATATATACTATTACGATAAATCGTATAACGTTATATACTATTACGATATAACGTATAACATTATATACTGCTACGATATAACGTAGGACGTTATATACTAATACGTTATAGCGTGTAACGTTATATACTATTACGATATAACGTATAACGTTATATAGTATTACGATATAGCGTATAACCATATATACTATTACGTCATAGCGTGTAACTTTAGATACTACTACGATATAACGTACAACGTTATATACTATTACTTTATAACGTATAGCGTTATATACTATAGAGATATGACGTATAACGTTATATGCTAATACGTTATAGCGTATAACGTTATATAGTATTACGATATAGCGTATATCGTTATATACTATTGAGATATAACGTTTAACGTTATGTACTATGACGATATAAAGTGTAACGTTATATACTATTACGTTTTAGCGTATAACGTTATACAGCATTACGATATAACGTATAACGTTATATAGTGTTACGATATAGGGTATAACGTTATATACTATTCAGGTATAACGTATAACATTATATACTACTACTTTATAACGTATAACGTTATATACTACTACGATATAACGTATAACGTTATATACTACTACGATATATCGTTGAACGTTATATACTATTACGTTATAGTGTATAACGTTATATAGTATTACGATATAGAGCATAACGTTATACACTATTAGGTTAGAACGTATGACTTTATATACTACTACGATATAACGTATAACGTTATATACTATTGATATACAACGTATAACGTTATGTACTATGACGATATAACGTATAACGTTATATACTATTACGATATAACGTATAACGTTATATACTATTACGATATAACGTATAACGTTATATACTATTACGATATAACGTATAACGTTATATACTATTACGTTATAACGTATAACGTTATATACTATTCAGATATAACGAATAACGTTATGTACTATGACGATATAACGTATAACGTTATATACTATAACGTCATAACGTATAACGTTTTATAGTATTAGGATATAGGGTGTAACGTTATATACTATTGAGGTGTAACGAGTAACGTTATATACTACTACGATGTAACGTACAGCGTTATATACTACTACGATATAACGTACAACGTTATATACTATTGAGATATAACGTATAACGTTATGTACTATGACGATATATCGTATAACGTTATATACTATTACGTCATAACGTCTAACGTTTTATAGTATTACGATATAGGCTAAAACGTTATATACTATTGAGGTGTAACGTATAACGTTACATACTACTACGATGTAACGTAAAACGTTATATACTACTACGATATAATGTATAACGCTATATACTACTATGGTATAACGTAACACGTTATATATTATTACGTTATATCGTATAACGTTATACACTATTACGGTGTAACGTATAACGTTATATAGAATTACGATATGACGTATAACGTTATATACTACTACGATATAACGTATGACGTTATATACTATGACGATATAAAGTATAACGTTATATAATATTACGATGTAGGGTATAACGTTATATACTATTACGATATAACGTATAACGTTGTATACTATTACGATATAACGTATAACGTTATATACTACTACCATATAACGTATGACGTTATATACTAATACGTTATAGCGTGTAACGTTATATACTATTACGATATAACGTATGACATTATATACTATGACGATATAAAGTATAACGTTATATAATATTACGATATAGGGTATAACGTTGTATACTATTACGATATAACGTATAACGTTATATACTATTACGATATAACGTATAACGTTATATACTAATACGATATAACGTATGACGTTATATACAATGACGATACAACGTATAACGTTATATACTACGACGATGTAACGTATAACGTTATATACTACTACGATATAACGTATAACGTTATATACTATTGAGATATAACGTATAACGTTATATAGTATTACGATATAGCGTATAACGTTATATACTAATACGGTATAACGTATGACGTTATATACTAATACGTTATAGCGTGTAACGTTATATACTATTACTATATAACGTATAACGTTATATACTACTACGATATAACGTATGACGTTATATACTAATACGTTATAGCGTGTTACGTTATATACAATGACGATACAACGTATAACGTTATATAATATTACGATATAGGGTATAACGTTATATACTATTAAGATATTACGTATAACGTTATATAATATTACGATATAATGTATAACGTTATATACTATTACTTTATAACGTATAACGTTATATAGTACTACGATATAGGGTATAACGTTATATACTACTGAGATATCACGTATAACGTTATATACTACAACGTTATAGAGTATAACGTTATATAGTATTCCGATATGGCGTACAACGTTATATAGTATTACGATATGGGGTGTAACCTTATATACTATTGAGGTATAACGTATAACGTTATATACTACTACGTTATAGCGTATAACGTTATATACTATTACGATATGAAGTATAACGTTATATACTATTGAGGTGTAACGAATAACGTTATATACTACTACGATGTAACGTATAACGTTATATACTACTGAGATATAACGTACAACGTTATATACTATTGAGATATAACGTATAACGTTATATACTACTACGATGTAACGTATAACGTTATATACTACTACGATATAAGGTATAACGTTATATAGTATAACGATATAACGTATAACGTTATATAGTATTACGATATAACGTATAACGTAATATACTACTACGATATAACGTATAACGTTATATACTAATACGTTATAGCGTGTAACGTTATATACTATTACGATATAACGTATAACGTTATATAGTATTACGATATAGCGTATAAAGTTATATACTAATACGATATAACGTATGACGTTATATACTAATACGTTATAGCGTGTAACGTTATATACTATTACGTTCTAACGTAAAACGTTATATACTATTACGTTATAACGTATAACGTTATATAGTATTACGATATAGCGTATAACTCTGTATAGTATTACGATATAGGGTATAACGTTATAGAGTATTGAGGTATAACGTATATCGTTATGTACTACTACGATATAACGTATAACGTTATATACTATTACGATATAACGTATATCGTTATATACTATTACGTTATATCGTATAACGTTAAATACCATTACGTTCTAGCGTATAACGTTATATACTACTACGATATAACATATGACGTTATATACTAATACGTTATAGCGTGTAACGTTATATACTACTACGATATAACGTATGACGTTATATACTAATACGTTATAGCGTGTAACGTTATATACTATTACGATATAACGTATGACGATATATACTAATATGTTATAGCGTGTTACGTTATATACAATGACGTTACAACGTATAACGTTATATAATATTACGATATAGGGTATAACGTTATATACTATTACGATATTACGTATAACGTTATATAATATTACGATATAATGTATAACGTTATATACTATTACTTTATAACGTATAACGTTATATAGTACCACGATATAGGGTATAACGTTATATACTACTGAGATATCACGTATAACGTTATATACTACAACGTTATAGAGTATAACGTTATATAGTATTCCGATATGGCGTACAACGTTATATAGTATTACGATATGGGGTGTAACCTTATATAATATTGAGGTATAACGTATAACGTTATATACTACTACGATGTAACGTATAACGTTATATACTACTACGATATAACGTATAACGTTATATACTATTGAGATATAACGTATAACGTTATGTACTATGACGATATATCGTATAACGTTATATACTATTACGTCATAACGTATAACGTTTTATAGTATTATGATATAGGCTAAAACGTTATATAGTATTGAGGTGTAACGTATAACGTTACATACTACTACGATGTAACGTACAACGTTATATACTACTACGATATAATGTATAACGCTATATACTACTATGGTATAACGTAACACGTTATATACTATTACGTTATATCGTATAACGTTAAATACCATTACGTTCTAGCGTATAACGTTATATACTATTACGATATAACGTATAACGTTATATACTACTACGATATAACGTATGACGTTATATACTAATACGTTATAGCGTGTAACGTTATTACGATATAACGTATAACGTTATATAGTATTACGATATAGCGTATAACGTTATATACTAATACGATATAACGTATGACGTTATATACTAATACGTTATAGCGTGTAACGTTATATACTATTACGATATAACGTATAACGTTATATACTACTACGATATAACGTATGACGTTATGTACTAATACGTTATAGCGTGTAACGTTATATACTATTACGATATAACGTATGACGTTATATACTATGACGATATAAAGTATAACGTTATATAATATTACGATATAGGGTATAACGTTATATACTATTACGATATTACGTATAACGCTATATAATATTACGATATAATGTATAACGTTATATACTATTACTTTATAACGTATAACGTTATATAGTACTACGATATAGGGTATAACGTTATATACTACTGAGATATCACGTATAACGTTATATACTACAACGTTATAGAGTATAACGTTATATAGTATTCCGATATGGCGTACAACGTTATATAGTATTACGATATGGGGTGTAACCTTATATACTATTGAGGTATAACGTATAACGTTATATACTACTGCGATATATCGTATAACGTTATATACGATTACGTTCTGGTGTACAACGTTGCATAGTATTGCGATATAACGAATAGCGCTATATACCATTGCGATATAAGGTTATATACTATTGAGATATAACGTATAAGGTTCTGCACTAATAAGTTATAGCGTATAACGTTATATAGTATTACGATATGGCGTATAACGTTATATACTATTACGATATAACGTATAACATTATATACTGCTACGATATAACGTAGGACGTTATATACTAATACGTTATAGCGTGTAACGTTATATACTATTACGATATAACGTATAACGTTATATAGTATTACGATATAGCGTATAACCATATATACTATTACGTCATAGCGTGTAACGTTAGATACTACTACGATATAACGTATAACGTTATATACTATTACTTTATAACGTATAGCGTTATATACTATAGAGATATGACGTATAACGTTATATGCTAATACATTATAGCGTATAACGTTATATAGTATTACGATATAGGGTATATCGTTATATACTATTACGTTATATCGTATAACGTTAAATACCATTACGTTCTAGCGTATAACGTTATATACTATTACGATATAACGTATAACGTTATATACTACTACGATATAACGTATGACGTTATATACTAATACGTTATAGCGTGTAACGTTATATACAATGACGATACAACGTATAACGTTATATAATATTACGATATAGGGTATAACGTTATATACTATTACGATATTACGTATAACGTTATATAATATTACGATATAACGTATAACGTTATATACTATTACTTTATAACGTATAACGTTATATAGTACTACGATATAGGGTATAACGTTATATACTACTGAGATATCACGTATAACGTTATATACTACAACGTTACAGAGTATAACGTTATATAGTATTCCGATATGGCGTACAACGTTATATAGTATTACGATATAGCGTATAACCATATATACTACTACGTCATAGCGTGTAACGTTAGATACTACTACGATATAACGTATAACGTTATATACTATTACTTTATAACGTATAGCGTTATATACTATAGAGATATGACGTATAACGTTATATGCTAATACGTTATAGCGTATAACGTTATATAGTATTACGATATAGTGTATATCGTTATATACTACTACGTTATATCGTATAACGTTAAATACCATTACGTTCTAGCGTATAACGTTATATACTACTACGGTATAACGTATGACGTTATATACTAATACGTTATAGCGTGTAACGTTATATACTACTACGATATAACGTATAACGTTATATACTACTACGATATAACGTATAACGTTATATACTACTACGATATAACGTATAACGTTATATACTATTGAGATATAACTTATAACGTTATGTACTATTGAGATATAACGTATAACGTTATATACTACTACGTTATAGCGTATAACGTTATATAGCATTACGATATAGCGTATAACGTTATATACTGCTACGATATAACGTATGACGTTATATACTATGACGATATAAAGTATAACGTTATATAATATTACGATATAGCGTATAACGATATATACTATTACGACAAATCGTATAACGTTATATACTATTACGATATAACGTATAACATTATATACTGCTACGATATAACGTAGGACGTTATATACTAATACGTTATAGCGTGTAACGTTATATACTATTACGATATAACGTATAACGTTATATAGTATTACGATATAGCGTATAACCATATATACTATTACGTCATAGCGTGTAACTTTAGATACTACTACGATATAACGTACAACGTTATATACTATTACTTTATAACGTATAGCGTTATATACTATAGAGATATGACGTATAACGTTATATGCTAATACGTTATAGCGTATAACGTTATATAGTATTACGATATAGCGTATATCGTTATATACTATTGAGATATAACGTTTAACGTTATGTACTATGACGATATAAAGTGTAACGTTATATACTATTACGTTTTAGCGTATAACGTTATACAGCATTACGATATAACGTATAACGTTATATAGTGTTACGATATAGGGTATAACGTTATATACTATTCAGGTATAACGTATAACATTATATACTACTACTTTATAACGTATAACGTTATATACTACTACGATATAACGTATAACGTTATATACTACTACGATATATCGTTGAACGTTATATACTATTACGTTATAGTGTATAACGTTATATAGTATTACGATATAGAGCATAACGTTATACACTATTAGGTTAGAACGTATGACTTTATATACTACTACGATATAACGTATAACGTTATATACTATTGATATACAACGTATAACGTTATGTACTATGACGATATAACGTATAACGTTATATACTATTACGATATAACGTATAACGTTATATACTATTACGATATAACGTATAACGTTATATACTATTACGATATAACGTATAACGTTATATACTATTACGTTATAACGTATAACGTTATATACTATTCAGATATAACGAATAACGTTATGTACTATGACGATATAACGTATAACGTTATATACTATAACGTCATAACGTATAACGTTTTATAGTATTAGGATATAGGGTGTAACGTTATATACTATTGAGGTGTAACGAGTAACGTTATATACTACTACGATGTAACGTACAGCGTTATATACTACTACGATATAACGTACAACGTTATATACTATTGAGATATAACGTATAACGTTATGTACTATGACGATATATCGTATAACGTTATATACTATTACGTCATAACGTCTAACGTTTTATAGTATTACGATATAGGCTAAAACGTTATATACTATTGAGGTGTAACGTATAACGTTACATACTACTACGATGTAACGTAAAACGTTATATACTACTACGATATAATGTATAACGCTATATACTACTATGGTATAACGTAACACGTTATATATTATTACGTTATATCGTATAACGTTATACACTATTACGGTGTAACGTATAACGTTATATAGAATTAAGATATGACGTATAACGTTATATACTACTACGATATAACGTATGACGTTATATACTATGACGATATAAAGTATAACGTTATATAATATTACGATGTAGGGTATAACGTTATATACTATTACGATATAACGTATAACGTTGTATACTATTACGATATAACGTATAACGTTATATACTACTACCATATAACGTATGACGTTATATACTAATACGTTATAGCGTGTAACGTTATATACTATTACGATATAACGTATGACATTATATACTATGACGATATAAAGTATAACGTTATATAATATTACGATATAGGGTATAACGTTGTATACTATTACGATATAACGTATAACGTTATATACTATTACGATATAACGTATAACGTTATATACTAATACGATATAACGTATGACGTTATATACAATGACGATACAACGTATAACGTTATATACTACGACGATGTAACGTATAACGTTATATACTACTACGATATAACGTATAACGTTATATACTATTGAGATATAACGTATAACGTTATATAGTATTACGATATAGCGTATAACGTTATATACTAATACGGTATAACGTATGACGTTATATACTAATACGTTATAGCGTGTAACGTTATATACTATTACTATATAACGTATAACGTTATATACTACTACGATATAACGTATGACGTTATATACTAATACGTTATAGCGTGTTACGTTATATACAATGACGATACAACGTATAACGTTATATAATATTACGATATAGGGTATAACGTTATATACTATTAAGATATTACGTATAACGTTATATAATATTACGATATAATGTATAACGTTATATACTATTACTTTATAACGTATAACGTTATATAGTACTACGATATAGGGTATAACGTTATATACTACTGAGATATCACGTATAACGTTATATACTACAACGTTATAGAGTATAACGTTATATAGTATTCCGATATGGCGTACAACGTTATATAGTATTACGATATGGGGTGTAACCTTATATACTATTGAGGTATAACGTATAACGTTATATACTACTACGTTATAGCGTATAACGTTATATACTATTACGATATGAAGTATAACGTTATATACTATTGAGGTGTAACGAATAACGTTATATACTACTACGATGTAACGTATAACGTTATATACTACTGAGATATAACGTACAACGTTATATACTATTGAGATATAACGTATAACGTTATATACTACTACGATGTAACGTATAACGTTATATACTACTACGATATAACGTATAACGTTATATAGTATTACGATATAACGTATAACGTTATATAGTATTACGATATAACGTATAACGTAATATACTACTACGATATAACGTATAACGTTATATACTAATACGTTATAGCGTGTAACGTTATATACTATTACGATATAACGTATAACGTTATATAGTATTACGATATAGCGTATAAAGTTATATACTAATACGATATAACGTATGACGTTATATACTAATACGTTATAGCGTGTAACGTTATATACTATTACGTTCTAACGTAAAACGTTATATACTATTACGTTATAACGTATAACGTTATATAGTATTACGATATAGCGTATAACTCTGTATAGTATTACGATATAGGGTATAACGTTATAGAGTATTGAGGTATAACGTATATCGTTATGTACTACTACGATATAACGTATAACGTTATATACTATTACGATATAACGTATATCGTTATATACTATTACGTTATATCGTATAACGTTAAATACCATTACGTTCTAGCGTATAACGTTATATACTACTACGATATAACATATGACGTTATATACTAATACGTTATAGCGTGTAACGTTATATACTACTACGATATAACGTATGACGTTATATACTAATACGTTATAGCGTGTAACGTTATATACTATTACGATATAACGTATGACGATATATACTAATACGTTATAGCGTGTTACGTTATATACAATGACGTTACAACGTATAACGTTATATAATATTACGATATAGGGTATAACGTTATATACTATTACTATATTACGTATAACGTTATATAATATTACGATATAATGTATAACGTTATATACTATTACTTTATAACGTATAACGTTATATAGTACCACGATATAGGGTATAACGTTATATACTACTGAGATATCACGTATAACGTTATATACTACAACGTTATAGAGTATAACGTTATATAGTATTCCGATATGGCGTACAACGTTATATAGTATTACGATATGGGGTGTAACCTTATATACTATTGAGGTATAACGTATAACGTTATATACTACTACGATGTAACGTATAACGTTATATACTACTACGATATAACGTATAACGTTATATACTATTGAGATATAACGTATAACGTTATGTACTATGACGATATATCGTATAACGTTATATACTATTACGTCATAACGTATAACGTTTTATAGTATTATGATATAGGCTAAAACGTTATATAGTATTGAGGTGTAACGTATAACGTTACATACTACTACGATGTAACGTACAACGTTATATACTACTACGATATAATGTATAACGCTATATACTACTATGGTATAACGTAACACGTTATATACTATTACGTTATATCGTATAACGTTAAATACCATTACGTTCTAGCGTATAACGTTATATACTATTACGATATAACGTATAACGTTATATACTACTACGATATAACGTATGACGTTATATACTAATACGTTATAGCGTGTAACGTTATTACGATATAACGTATAACGTTATATAGTATTACGATATAGCGTATAACGTTATATACTAATACGATATAACGTATGACGTTATATACTAATACGTTATAGCGTGTAACGTTATATACTATTACGATATAACGTATAACGTTATATACTACTACGATATAACGTATGACGTTATGTACTAATACGTTATAGCGTGTAACGTTATATACTATTACGATATAACGTATGACGTTATATACTATGACGATATAAAGTATAACGTTATATAATATTACGATATAGGGTATAACGTTGTATACTATTACGATATAACGTATAACGTTATATACTATTACGATATAACGTATAACGTTATATACTAATACGATATAACGTATGACGTTATATACAATGACGATACAACGTATAACGTTATATAATATTACGATATAGGGTATTACGTTATATACTATTACGATATTACGTATAACGCTATATAATATTACGATATAATGTATAACGTTATATACTATTACTTTATAACGTATAACGTTATATAGTACTACGATATAGGGTATAACGTTATATACTACTGAGATATCACGTATAACGTTATATACTACAACGTTATAGAGTATAACGTTATATAGTATTCCGATATGGCGTACAACGTTATATAGTATTACGATATGGGGTGTAACCTTATATACTATTGAGGTATAACGTATAACGTTATATACTACTGCGATATATCGTATAACGTTATATACGATTACGTTCTGGTGTACAACGTTGCATAGTATTGCGATATAACGAATAGCGCTATATACCATTGCGATATAAGGTTATATACTATTGAGATATAACGTATAAGGTTCTGCACTAATAAGTTATAGCGTATAACGTTATATAGTATTACGATATGGCGTATAACGTTATATACTATTACGATATAACGTATAACATTATATACTGCTACGATATAACGTAGGACGTTATATACTAATACGTTATAGCGTGTAACGTTATATACTATTACGATATAACGTATAACGTTATATAGTATTACGATATAGCGTATAACCATATATACTATTACGTCATAGCGTGTAACGTTAGATACTACTACGATATAACGTATAACGTTATATACTATTACTTTATAACGTATAGCGTTATATACTATAGAGATATGACTTATAACGTTATATGCTAATACATTATAGCGTATAACGTTATATAGTATTACGATATAGGGTATATCGTTATATACTATTACGTTATATCGTATAACGTTAAATACCATTACGTTCTAGCGTATAACGTTATATACTATTACGATATAACGTATAACGTTATATACTACTACGATATAACGTATGACGTTATATACTAATACGTTATAGCGTGTAACGTTATATACAATGACGATACAACGTATAACGTTATATAATATTACGATATAGGGTATAACGTTATATACTATTACGATATTACGTATAACGTTATATAGTATTACGATATAGCGTATAACCATATATACTATTACGTCATAGCGTGTAACGTTAGATACTACTACGATATAACGTATAACGTTATATACTATTACTTTATAACGTATAGCGTTATATACTATAGAGATATGACGTATAACGTTATATGCTAATACATTATAGCGTATAACGTTATATAGTATTACGATATAGGGTATATCGTTATATACTATTACGTTATATCGTATAACGTTAAATACCATTACGTTCTAGCGTATAACGTTATATACTATTACGATATAACGTATAACGTTATATACTACTACGATATAACGTATGACGTTATATACTAATACGTTATAGCGTGTAACGTTATATACAATGACGATACAACGTATAACGTTATATAATATTACGATATAGGGTATAACGTTATATACTATTACGATATTACGTATAACGTTATATAATATTACGATATAACGTATAACGTTATATACTATTACTTTATAACGTATAACGTTATATAGTACTACGATATAGGGTATAACGTTATATACTACTGAGATATCACGTATAACGTTATATACTACAACGTTACAGAGTATAACGTTATATAGTATTCCGATATGGCGTACAACGTTATATAGTATTACGATATAGCGTATAACCATATATACTACTACGTCATAGCGTGTAACGTTAGATACTACTACGATATAACGTATAACGTTATATACTATTACTTTATAACGTATAGCGTTATATACTATAGAGATATGACGTATAACGTTATATGCTAATACGTTATAGCGTATAACGTTATATAGTATTACGATATAGTGTATATCGTTATATACTACTACGTTATATCGTATAACGTTAAATACCATTACGTTCTAGCGTATAACGTTATATACTACTACGGTATAACGTATGACGTTATATACTAATACGTTATAGCGTGTAACGTTATATACTACTACGATATAACGTATAACGTTATATACTACTACGATATAACGTATAACGTTATATACTACTACGATATAACGTATAACGTTATATACTATTGAGATATAACTTATAACGTTATGTACTATTGAGATATAACGTATAACGTTATATACTACTACGTTATAGCGTATAACGTTATATAGCATTACGATATAGCGTATAACGTTATATACTGCTACGATATAACGTATGACGTTATATACTATGACGATATAAAGTATAACGTTATATAATATTACGATATAGCGTATAACGATATATACTATTACGACAAATCGTATAACGTTATATACTATTACGATATAACGTATAACATTATATACTGCTACGATATAACGTAGGACGTTATATACTAATACGTTATAGCGTGTAACGTTATATACTATTACGATATAACGTATAACGTTATATAGTATTACGATATAGCGTATAACCATATATACTATTACGTCATAGCGTGTAACTTTAGATACTACTACGATATAACGTACAACGTTATATACTATTACTTTATAACGTATAGCGTTATATACTATAGAGATATGACGTATAACGTTATATGCTAATACGTTATAGCGTATAACGTTATATAGTATTACGATATAGCGTATATCGTTATATACTATTGAGATATAACGTTTAACGTTATGTACTATGACGATATAAAGTGTAACGTTATATACTATTACGTTTTAGCGTATAACGTTATACAGCATTACGATATAACGTATAACGTTATATAGTGTTACGATATAGGGTATAACGTTATATACTATTCAGGTATAACGTATAACATTATATACTACTACTTTATAACGTATAACGTTATATACTACTACGATATAACGTATAACGTTATATACTACTACGATATATCGTTGAACGTTATATACTATTACGTTATAGTGTATAACGTTATATAGTATTACGATATAGAGCATAACGTTATACACTATTAGGTTAGAACGTATGACTTTATATACTACTACGATATAACGTATAACGTTATATACTATTGATATACAACGTATAACGTTATGTACTATGACGATATAACGTATAACGTTATATACTATTACGATATAACGTATAACGTTATATACTATTACGATATAACGTATAACGTTATATACTATTACGATATAACGTATAACGTTATATACTATTACGTTATAACGTATAACGTTATATACTATTCAGATATAACGAATAACGTTATGTACTATGACGATATAACGTATAACGTTATATACTATAACGTCATAACGTATAACGTTTTATAGTATTAGGATATAGGGTGTAACGTTATATACTATTGAGGTGTAACGAGTAACGTTATATACTACTACGATGTAACGTACAGCGTTATATACTACTACGATATAACGTACAACGTTATATACTATTGAGATATAACGTATAACGTTATGTACTATGACGATATATCGTATAACGTTATATACTATTACGTCATAACGTCTAACGTTTTATAGTATTACGATATAGGCTAAAACGTTATATACTATTGAGGTGTAACGTATAACGTTACATACTACTACGATGTAACGTAAAACGTTATATACTACTACGATATAATGTATAACGCTATATACTACTATGGTATAACGTAACACGTTATATATTATTACGTTATATCGTATAACGTTATACACTATTACGGTGTAACGTATAACGTTATATAGAATTAAGATATGACGTATAACGTTATATACTACTACGATATAACGTATGACGTTATATACTATGACGATATAAAGTATAACGTTATATAATATTACGATATAGGGTATAACGTTGTATACTATTACGATATAACGTATAACGTTATATACTATTACGATATAACGTATAACGTTATATACTAATACGTTATAGCGTGTAACGTTATATACTATTACGATATAACGTATGACATTATATACTATGACGATATAAAGTATAACGTTATATAATATTACGATATAGGGTATAACGTTGTATACTATTACGATATAACGTATAACGTTATATACTATTACGATATAACGTATAACGTTATATACTAATACGATATAACGTATGACGTTATATACAATGACGATACAACGTATAACGTTATATACTACGACGATGTAACGTATAACGTTATATACTACTACGATATAACGTATAACGTTATATACTATTGAGATATAACGTATAACGTTATATAGTATTACGATATAGCGTATAACGTTATATACTAATACGGTATAACGTATGACGTTATATACTAATACGTTATAGCGTGTAACGTTATATACTATTACTATATAACGTATAACGTTATATACTACTACGATATAACGTATGACGTTATATACTAATACGTTATAGCGTGTTACGTTATATACAATGACGATACAACGTATAACGTTATATAATATTACGATATAGGGTATAACGTTATATACTATTAAGATATTACGTATAACGTTATATAATATTACGATATAATGTATAACGTTATATACTATTACTTTATAACGTATAACGTTATATAGTACTACGATATAGGGTATAACGTTATATACTACTGAGATATCACGTATAACGTTATATACTACAACGTTATAGAGTATAACGTTATATAGTATTCCGATATGGCGTACAACGTTATATAGTATTACGATATGGGGTGTAACCTTATATACTATTGAGGTATAACGTATAACGTTATATACTACTACGTTATAGCGTATAACGTTATATACTATTACGATATGAAGTATAACGTTATATACTATTGAGGTGTAACGAATAACGTTATATACTACTACGATGTAACGTATAACGTTATATACTACTGAGATATAACGTACAACGTTATATACTATTGAGATATAACGTATAACGTTATATACTACTACGATGTAACGTATAACGTTATATACTACTACGATATAACGTATAACGTTATATAGTATTACGATATAACGTATAACGTTATATAGTATTACGATATAACGTATAACGTAATATACTACTACGATATAACGTATAACGTTATATACTAATACGTTATAGCGTGTAACGTTATATACTATTACGATATAACGTATAACGTTATATAGTATTACGATATAGCGTATAAAGTTATATACTAATACGATATAACGTATGACGTTATATACTAATACGTTATAGCGTGTAACGTTATATACTATTACGTTCTAACGTAAAACGTTATATACTATTACGTTATAACGTATAACGTTATATAGTATTACGATATAGCGTATAACTCTGTATAGTATTACGATATAGGGTATAACGTTATAGAGTATTGAGGTATAACGTATATCGTTATGTACTACTACGATATAACGTATAACGTTATATACTATTACGATATAACGTATATCGTTATATACTATTACGTTATATCGTATAACGTTAAATACCATTACGTTCTAGCGTATAACGTTATATACTACTACGATATAACATATGACGTTATATACTAATACGTTATAGCGTGTAACGTTATATACTACTACGATATAACGTATGACGTTATATACTAATACGTTATAGCGTGTAACGTTATATACTATTACGATATAACGTATGACGATATATACTAATACGTTATAGCGTGTTACGTTATATACAATGACGTTACAACGTATAACGTTATATAATATTACGATATAGGGTATAACGTTATATACTATTACTATATTACGTATAACGTTATATAATATTACGATATAATGTATAACGTTATATACTATTACTTTATAACGTATAACGTTATATAGTACCACGATATAGGGTATAACGTTATATACTACTGAGATATCACGTATAACGTTATATACTACAACGTTATAGAGTATAACGTTATATAGTATTCCGATATGGCGTACAACGTTATATAGTATTACGATATGGGGTGTAACCTTATATACTATTGAGGTATAACGTATAACGTTATATACTACTACGATGTAACGTATAACGTTATATACTACTACGATATAACGTATAACGTTATATACTATTGAGATATAACGTATAACGTTATGTACTATGACGATATATCGTATAACGTTATATACTATTACGTCATAACGTATAACGTTTTATAGTATTATGATATAGGCTAAAACGTTATATAGTATTGAGGTGTAACGTATAACGTTACATACTACTACGATGTAACGTACAACGTTATATACTACTACGATATAATGTATAACGCTATATACTACTATGGTATAACGTAACACGTTATATACTATTACGTTATATCGTATAACGTTAAATACCATTACGTTCTAGCGTATAACGTTATATACTATTACGATATAACGTATAACGTTATATACTACTACGATATAACGTATGACGTTATATACTAATACGTTATAGCGTGTAACGTTATTACGATATAACGTATAACGTTATATAGTATTACGATATAGCGTATAACGTTATATACTAATACGATATAACGTATGACGTTATATACTAATACGTTATAGCGTGTAACGTTATATACTATTACGATATAACGTATAACGTTATATACTACTACGATATAACGTATGACGTTATGTACTAATACGTTATAGCGTGTAACGTTATATACTATTACGATATAACGTATGACGTTATATACTATGACGATATAAAGTATAACGTTATATAATATTACGATATAGGGTATAACGTTGTATACTATTACGATATAACGTATAACGTTATATACTATTACGATATAACGTATAACGTTATATACTAATACGATATAACGTATGACGTTATATACAATGACGATACAACGTATAACGTTATATAATATTACGATATAGGGTATTACGTTATATACTATTACGATATTACGTATAACGCTATATAATATTACGATATAATGTATAACGTTATATACTATTACTTTATAACGTATAACGTTATATAGTACTACGATATAGGGTATAACGTTATATACTACTGAGATATCACGTATAACGTTATATACTACAACGTTATAGAGTATAACGTTATATAGTATTCCGATATGGCGTACAACGTTATATAGTATTACGATATGGGGTGTAACCTTATATACTATTGAGGTATAACGTATAACGTTATATACTACTGCGATATATCGTATAACGTTATATACGATTACGTTCTGGTGTACAACGTTGCATAGTATTGCGATATAACGAATAGCGCTATATACCATTGCGATATAAGGTTATATACTATTGAGATATAACGTATAAGGTTCTGCACTAATAAGTTATAGCGTATAACGTTATATAGTATTACGATATGGCGTATAACGTTATATACTATTACGATATAACGTATAACATTATATACTGCTACGATATAACGTAGGACGTTATATACTAATACGTTATAGCGTGTAACGTTATATACTATTACGATATAACGTATAACGTTATATAGTATTACGATATAGCGTATAACCATATATACTATTACGTCATAGCGTGTAACGTTAGATACTACTACGATATAACGTATAACGTTATATACTATTACTTTATAACGTATAGCGTTATATACTATAGAGATATGACTTATAACGTTATATGCTAATACATTATAGCGTATAACGTTATATAGTATTACGATATAGGGTATATCGTTATATACTATTACGTTATATCGTATAACGTTAAATACCATTACGTTCTAGCGTATAACGTTATATACTATTACGATATAACGTATAACGTTATATACTACTACGATATAACGTATGACGTTATATACTAATACGTTATAGCGTGTAACGTTATATACAATGACGATACAACGTATAACGTTATATAATATTACGATATAGGGTATAACGTTATATACTATTACGATATTACGTATAACGTTATATAATATTACGATATAACGTATAACGTTATATACTATTACTTTATAACGTATAACGTTATATAGTACTACGATATAGGGTATAACGTTATATACTACTGAGATATCACGTATAACGTTATATACTACAACGTTACAGAGTATAACGTTATATAGTATTCCGATATGGCGTACAACGTTATATAGTATTACGATATAGCGTATAACCATATATACTACTACGTCATAGCGTGTAACGTTAGATACTACTACGATATAACGTATAACGTTATATACTATTACTTTATAACGTATAGCGTTATATACTATAGAGATATGACGTATAACGTTATATGCTAATACGTTATAGCGTATAACGTTATATAGTATTACGATATAGTGTATATCGTTATATACTACTACGTTATATCGTATAACGTTAAATACCATTACGTTCTAGCGTATAACGTTATATACTACTACGGTATAACGTATGACGTTATATACTAATACGTTATAGCGTGTAACGTTATATACTACTACGATATAACGTATAACGTTATATACTACTACGATATAACGTATAACGTTATATACTACTACGATATAACGTATAACGTTATATACTATTGAGATATAACTTATAACGTTATGTACTATTGAGATATAACGTATAACGTTATATACTACTACGTTATAGCGTATAACGTTATATAGCATTACGATATAGCGTATAACGTTATATACTGCTACGATATAACGTATGACGTTATATACTATGAGGATATAAAGTATAACGTTATATAATATTACGATATAGCGTATAACGTTATATACTATTACGTTATAATGTATAACGTTATATTCTATTACGGTATAACGTATAACGTTATATACTATTACGTTATAGCGTATAACGTTATATAGTATTACGATATAACGTATAGCGTTATATGCTATTACGTTATAACGTATAACGTTATATACTATGACGATATAAAGTATAACGTAATATAATTTTACGATATAGGGTATAACGTTATATAGTATTACGATATAACGTATAACGTTATATACTATTACGATATGCCGTATAACGTTATATACTAATACGATATACCGTATGACGTTATATACAATGACGATACAAAGTATAAGGTTATATGCTAATACGTTATAGCGTATAACGTTATATACTATTCAGATATAACGAATAACGTAATATGCCAGGCAGATATATTGTTATATACTATGGAGACAGAATGTATAACGTTATATACTACTCCGATATAACGTATAACGTTATATACTATTAAGATACAACGTATAACGTTATGTACTATGACGATATAACGTATAACGTTATACACTACTACGATATAACGTATAACGTTATATAATACTACGATATAACGTATAACGTTATATACTTTTGAGATTTAACGTACAACTTTATGTACTATGACGATATAACGTATTACGTCATATGCTATTACGTTATAAAGTATAACGTTATATAGTAATACGATATTGAGTATAAGGTTATATACTATTGAAATATAACGTATAACGTTATATACAACTTCGTTATAGCGTATAACGTTATATACTAATACGATATAAAGTGTAACGTTATATAGTATTACGATATAGGGTATAACATTATGCTCTACTACTATATAACGTATAACGTTATATACTACTGTGATATAACGTATAACGTTATATACTATTGAGGTATAACGTATAACGTTATGTACTATTGAGATATAACGTATAACGTTATATACTATTGAGATATAACGTATAACGTTATATACTACTACGTTATAGCGTATAACGTTATATACTATTACGATATAATGTATAACGCTATATACTACTATGGTATAACGTAACACATTATATACTATTACGTTATATCGTATAACGTTATACACTATTACGTTATAACGTATAACGTTATATAGAATTACGATATTGCGTATAACGTTATATACTGCTACGATATAACGTATGACGTTATATACTATGACGATATAAAGTATAACGTTATATAATATTACGATATAGGGTATAACGTTATATACTATTACGATATAACGTATAACGTTATATACTATTACGATATAACGTATAACGTTATATACTACTACGATATAACGTATGACGTTATATACTACTACGATATAACGTATGACGTTATATACTAATACGTTATAGCGTGTAACGTTATATACTATTACGTTATAGCGTGTAACGTTATATACTGTTACGTTATAGCGTATAACGTTATATAGAATTACGATATCGCGTATAACGTTATATGCTATTACGTTATAACGTATAACGTTATATACTATGACGATATAAAGTATAACGTAATATAATATTACGCTATAGGGTATAACGTTATGTACTATTACGATATAACGTATAACGTTATATACTATTACGATATAACGTATAACGTTATATACTACTACGATATAACGTATGACGTTATATACTAATACGTTATAGCGTGTAACGTTATATACTATTACGATATAACGTATAACGTTATATACTATTACGATATGAAGTATAACGTTATATAGTATGACGATACAGGGTATAACGTTATATACTACTACGATATAACGTATAACGTTATATACTACTACGATATAACGTATAACGTTATATACTAATACGATATAACGTATAACGTTATATACTATTACGATATGAAGTATAACGTTATATAGTATGACGATACAGGGTATAACGTTATATACTACTACGATATAACGTATAACGTTATATAGTATTACGATATAGCGTATAAAGTTATATACTAATACGATATAACGTATGACGTTATATACTAATACGTTATAGCGTGTAACGTTATATACTATTACGTTCTAACGTAAAACGTTATATACTATTACGTTATAACGTATAACGTTATATACTAATACGTTATAGCGTGTAACGTTATATACTATTACGATATAACGTATGACGATATATACTATGACGATATAAAGTATAACGTTATATAATATTACGATATAGGGTATAACGTTGTATACTATTACGATATAACGTATAACGTTATATACTATTACGATATAACGTATAACGTTATATACTAATACGATATAACGTATGACGTTATATACAATGACGATACAACGTATAACGTTATATACTACTACGATATAACGTATGACGTTATGTACTAATACGTTATAGCGTGTAAAGTTATATACTATTACGATATAACGTATGACGCTATATACTATGACGATATAAAGTATAACGTTATATAATATTACGATATAGGGTATAACGTTGTATACTATTACGATATAACGTATAACGTTATATACTATTACGTTATATGGTATAACGTTAAATACCATTACGTTCTAGCGTATAACGTTATATACTATTACGATATAACGTATAACGTTATATACTACTACGATATAACGTATGACGTTATATACTAATACGTTATAGCGTGTAACATTATATACTATTACGATATAACGTATAACGTTATATAGTATTACGATATAGCGTATAACGTTATATACTAATACGATATAACGTATGACGTTATATACTAATACGTTATAGCGTGTAACGTTATATACTATTACGATATAACGTATAACGTTATATACTACTACGATATATCGTATGACGTTATATACTAATACGTTATAGCGTGTAACGTTATATACTATTACGATATAACGTATGACGTTATATACTATGACGATATAAAGTATAACGTTATATAATATTACGATATAGGGTATAACGTTGTATACTATTACGATATAACGTATAACGTTATATACTATTACGATATAACGTATAACGTTATATACTAATACGGTATAACGTATGAAGTTATATACAATGACGATACAACGTATAACGTTATATAATATTACGATATAGGGTATAACGTTATATACTATTACGATATAACGTATAACGTTATATACTACTACGATGTAACGTACAACGCTATATACTACTACGATATAATGTATAACGCTATGTACTACTATGGTATGACGTAACACGTTATATACTATTACGTTATATCGTATAACGTTATACACTATTACGTTATAACGTATAACGTTATATAGAATTACGATATGGCGTATAACGTTATATACTACTACGATATAACGTATGACGTTATATACTATGACGATATAAAGTATAACGTTATATAATATTACGATATAGGGTATAACGTTGTATACTATTACGATATAACGTATAACGTTATATACTACTACGATGTAACGTATAACGTTATATACTACTACGATATAACGTATAACGTTATATACTATTGAGATATAACGTATAACGTTATGTACTATGACGATATATCGTATAACGTTATATACTATTACGTCATAACGTATAACGTTTTATAGTACTACGATATAGGGTAAAACGTTATATACTATTGAGGTGTAACGTATAACGTTATATACTACTACGATGTAACGTACAACGTTACATACTACTACGATATAATGTATAACGCTATATACTACTATGGTATAACGTAACACGTAATATACTATTACGTTATATCGTATAACGTTATACACTATTACGATATGGCGTATAACGTTATATACTACTACGACATAACGTATGACGTTATATACTATGACGATATAAAGTATAACGTTATATAATATTACGATATAGGGTATAACGTTATATACTATTACGATATACCGTATAACGTTATATACTACTACGATATAACGTATATCGTTATAAACTACTACGATATAACTTATGACGTTATATACTAATACGTTATAGCGTGTAACGTTATATACTATTACGATATAACGTATAGCGTTATATAGTATTACGATACAGCGTATAACTCTGTATAGTATTACGATATAACGTATAACGTTATATACTACTAAGATATAACGTATGACGTTATATACTAATACGTCATAGCGTGTAACGTTATATACTATTACGATATAACGTATGACATTATATACTATGACGATATAAAGTATAACGTTATATAATATTACGATATAGGGTATAACGTTGTATACTATTACGATATAACGTATAACGTTATATACTATTACGATATAACGTATAACGTTATATAGTATTACGATATGGCGTATAACGTTATATACTATCACGTTATAGCGTATAACGTTATATAGCATTACGATATAGCGTATAACGATATATACTATTACGATAAATCGTATAACGTTATATACTATTACGATATAACGTATAACATTATATACTGCTACGATATAACGTAGGACGTTATATACTAATACGTTATAGCGTGTAACGTTATATACTATTACGATATAACGTATAACGTTATATAGTATTACGATATAGCGTATAACCATATATACTATTACGTCATAGCGTGTAACTTTAGATACTACTACGATATAACGTACAACGTTATATACTATTACTTTATAACGTATAGCGTTATATACTATAGAGATATGACGTATAACGTTATATGCTAATACGTTATAGCGTATAACGTTATATAGTATTACGATATAGCGTATATCGTTATATACTATTGAGATATAACGTTTAACGTTATGTACTATGACGATATAAAGTGTAACGTTATATACTATTACGTTTTAGCGTATAACGTTATACAGCATTACGATATAACGTATAACGTTATATAGTGTTACGATATAGGGTATAACGTTATATACTATTCAGGTATAACGTATAACATTATATACTACTACTTTATAACGTATAACGTTATATACTACTACGATATAACGTATAACGTTATATACTACTACGATATATCGTTGAACGTTATATACTATTACGTTATAGTGTATAACGTTATATAGTATTACGATATAGAGCATAACGTTATACACTATTAGGTTAGAACGTATGACTTTATATACTACTACGATATAACGTATAACGTTATATACTATTGATATACAACGTATAACGTTATGTACTATGACGATATAACGTATAACGTTATATACTATTACGATATAACGTATAACGTTATATACTATTACGATATAACGTATAACGTTATATACTATTACGATATAACGTATAACGTTATATACTATTACGTTATAACGTATAACGTTATATACTATTCAGATATAACGAATAACGTTATGTACTATGACGATATAACGTATAACGTTATATACTATAACGTCATAACGTATAACGTTTTATAGTATTAGGATATATGGTGTAACGTTATATACTATTGAGGTGTAACGAGTAACGTTATATACTACTACGATGTAACGTACAGCGTTATATACTACTACGATATAACGTACAACGTTATATACTATTGAGATATAACGTATAACGTTATGTACTATGACGATATATCGTATAACGTTATATACTATTACGTCATAACGTCTAACGTTTTATAGTATTACGATATAGGCTAAAACGTTATATACTATTGAGGTGTAACGTATAACGTTACATACTACTACGATGTAACGTAAAACGTTATATACTACTACGATATAATGTATAACGCTATATACTACTATGGTATAACGTAACACGTTATATATTATTACGTTATATCGTATAACGTTATACACTATTACGGTGTAACGTATAACGTTATATAGAATTACGATATGACGTATAACGTTATATACTACTACGATATAACGTATGACGTTATATACTATGACGATATAAAGTATAACGTTATATAATATTACGATGTAGGGTATAAGGTTATATACTATTACGATATAACGTATAACGTTGTATACTATTACGATATAACGTATAACGTTATATACTACTACCATATAACGTATGACGTTATATACTAATACGTTATAGCGTGTAACGTTATATACTATTACGATATAACGTATGACATTATATACTATGACGATATAAAGTATAACGTTATATAATATTACGATATAGGGTATAACGTTGTATACTATTACGATATAACGTATAACGTTATATACTATTACGATATAACGTATAACGTTATATACTAATACGATATAACGTATGACGTTATATACAATGACGATACAACGTATAACGTTATATACTACGACGATGTAACGTATAACGTTATATACTACTACGATATAACGTATAACGTTATATACTATTGAGATATAACGTATAACGTTATATAGTATTACGATATAGCGTATAACGTTATATACTAATACGGTATAACGTATGACGTTATATACTAATACGTTATAGCGTGTAACGTTATATACTATTACTATATAACGTATAACGTTATATACTACTACGATATAACGTATGACGTTATATACTAATACGTTATAGCGTGTTACGTTATATACAATGACGATACAACGTATAACGTTATATAATATTACGATATAGGGTATAACGTTATATACTATTAAGATATTACGTATAACGTTATATAATATTACGATATAATGTATAACGTTATATACTATTACTTTATAACGTATACCGTTATATAGTACTACGATATAGGGTATAACGTTATATACTACTGAGATATCACGTATAACGTTATATACTACAACGTTATAGAGTATAACGTTATATAGTATTCCGATATGGCGTACAACGTTATATAGTATTACGATATGGGGTGTAACCTTATATACTATTGAGGTATAACGTATAACGTTATATACTACTACGTTATAGCGTATAACGTTATATACTATTACGATATGAAGTATAACGTTATATACTATTGAGGTGTAACGAATAACGTTATATACTACTACGATGTAACGTATAACGTTATATACTACTGAGATATAACGTACAACGTTATATACTATTGAGATATAACGTATAACGTTATATACTACTACGATGTAACGTATAACGTTATATACTACTACGATATAACGTATAACGTTATATAGTATAACGATATAACGTATAACGTTATATAGTATTACGATATAACGTATAACGTAATATACTACTACGATATAACGTATAACGTTATATACTAATACGTTATAGCGTGTAACGTTATATACTATTACGATATAACGTATAACGTTATATAGTATTACGATATAGCGTATAAAGTTATATACTAATACGATATAACGTATGACGTTATATACTAATACGTTATAGCGTGTAACGTTATATACTATTACGTTCTAACGTAAAACGTTATATACTATTACGTTATAACGTATAACGTTATATAGTATTACGATATAGCGTATAACTCTGTATAGTATTACGATATAGGGTATAACGTTATAGAGTATTGAGGTATAACGTATATCGTTATGTACTACTACGATATAACGTATAACGTTATATACTATTACGATATAACGTATATCGTTATATACTATTACGTTATATCGTATAACGTTAAATACCATTACGTTCTAGCGTATAACGTTATATACTACTACGATATAACATATGACGTTATATACTAATACGTTATAGCGTGTAACGTTATATACTACTACGATATAACGTATGACGTTATATACTAATACGTTATAGCGTGTAACGTTATATACTATTACGATATAACGTATGACGATATATACTAATACGTTATAGCGTGTTACGTTATATACAATGACGTTACAACGTATAACGTTATATAATATTACGATATAGGGTATAACGTTATATACTATTACGATATTACGTATAACGTTATATAATATTACGATATAATGTATAACGTTATATACTATTACTTTATAACGTATAACGTTATATAGTACCACGATATAGGGTATAACGTTATATACTACTGAGATATCACGTATAACGTTATATACTACAACGTTATAGAGTATAACGTTATATAGTATTCCGATATGGCGTACAACGTTATATAGTATTACGATATGGGGTGTAACCTTATATAATATTGAGGTATAACGTATAACGTTATATACTACTACGATGTAACGTATAACGTTATATACTACTACGATATAACGTATAACGTTATATACTATTGAGATATAACGTATAACGTTATGTACTATGACGATATATCGTATAACGTTATATACTATTACGTCATAACGTATAACGTTTTATAGTATTATGATATAGGCTAAAACGTTATATAGTATTGAGGTGTAACGTATAACGTTACATACTACTACGATGTAACGTACAACGTTATATACTACTACGATATAATGTATAACGCTATATACTACTATGGTATAACGTAACACGTTATATACTATTACGTTATATCGTATAACGTTAAATACCATTACGTTCTAGCGTATGACGTTATATACTATTACGATATAACGTATAACGTTATATACTACTACGATATAACGTATGACGTTATATACTAATACGTTATAGCGTGTAACGTTATTACGATATAACGTATAACGTTATATAGTATTACGATATAGCGTATAACGTTATATACTAATACGATATAACGTATGACGTTATATACTAATACGTTATAGCGTGTAACGTTATATACTATTACGATATAACGTATAACGTTATATACTACTACGATATAACGTATGACGTTATGTACTAATACGTTATAGCGTGTAACGTTATATACTATTACGATATAACGTATGACGTTATATACTATGACGATATAAAGTATAACGTTATATAATATTACGATATAGGGTATAACGTTGTATACTATTACGATATAACGTATAACGTTATATACTATTACGATATAACGTATAACGTTATATACTAATACGATATAACGTATGACGTTATATACAATGACGATACAACGTATAACGTTATATAATATTACGATATAGGGTATAACGTTATATACTATTACGATATTACGTATAACGCTATATAATATTACGATATAATGTATAACGTTATATACTATTACTTTATAACGTATAACGTTATATAGTACTACGATATAGGGTATAACGTTATATACTACTGAGATATCACGTATAACGTTATATACTACAACGTTATAGAGTATAACGTTATATAGTATTCCGATATGGCGTACAACGTTATATAGTATTACGATATGGGGTGTAACCTTATATACTATTGAGGTATAACGTATAACGTTATATACTACTGCGATATATCGTATAACGTTATATACGATTACGTTCTGGTGTACAACGTTGCATAGTATTGCGATATAACGAATAGCGCTATATACCATTGCGATATAAGGTTATATACTATTGAGATATAACGTATAAGGTTCTGCACTAATAAGTTATAGCGTATAACGTTATATAGTATTACGATATGGCGTATAACGTTATATACTATTACGATATAACGTATAACATTATATACTGCTACGATATAACGTAGGACGTTATATACTAATACGTTATAGCGTGTAACGTTATATACTATTACGATATAACGTATAACGTTATATAGTATTACGATATAGCGTATAACCATATATACTATTACGTCATAGCGTGTAACGTTAGATACTACTACGATATAACGTATAACGTTATATACTATTACTTTATAACGTATAGCGTTATATACTATAGAGATATGACGTATAACGTTATATGCTAATACATTATAGCGTATAACGTTATATAGTATTACGATATAGGGTATATCGTTATATACTATTACGTTATATCGTATAACGTTAAATACCATTACGTTCTAGCGTATAACGTTATATACTATTACGATATAACGTATAACGTTATATACTACTACGATATAACGTATGACGTTATATACTAATACGTTATAGCGTGTAACGTTATATACAATGACGATACAACGTATAACGTTATATAATATTACGATATAGGGTATAACGTTATATACTATTACGATATTACGTATAACGTTATATAATATTACGATATAACGTATAACGTTATATACTATTACTTTATAACGTATAACGTTATATAGTACTACGATATAGGGTATAACGTTATATACTACTGAGATATCACGTATAACGTTATATACTACAACGTTACAGAGTATAACGTTATATAGTATTCCGATATGGCGTACAACGTTATATAGTATTACGATATAGCGTATAACCATATATACTACTACGTCATAGCGTGTAACGTTAGATACTACTACGATATAACGTATAACGTTATATACTATTACTTTATAACGTATAGCGTTATATACTATAGAGATATGACGTATAACGTTATATGCTAATACGTTATAGCGTATAACGTTATATAGTATTACGATATAGTGTATATCGTTATATACTACTACGTTATATCGTATAACGTTAAATACCATTACGTTCTAGCGTATAACGTTATATACTACTACGGTATAACGTATGACGTTATATACTAATACGTTATAGCGTGTAACGTTATATACTACTACGATATAACGTATAACGTTATATACTACTACGATATAACGTATAACGTTATATACTACTACGATATAACGTATAACGTTATATACTATTGAGATATAACTTATAACGTTATGTACTATTGAGATATAACGTATAACGTTATATACTACTACGTTATAGCGTATAACGTTATATAGCATTACGATATAGCGTATAACGTTATATACTGCTACGATATAACGTATGACGTTATATACTATGAGGATATAAAGTATAACGTTATATAATATTACGATATAGCGTATAACGTTATATACTATTACGTTATAATGTATAACGTTATATTCTATTACGGTATAACGTATAACGTTATATACTATTACGTTATAGCGTATAACGTTATATAGTATTACGATATAACGTATAACGTTATATGCTATTACGTTATAACGTATAACGTTATATACTATGACGATATAAAGTATAACGTAATATAATTTTACGATATAGGGTATAACGTTATATAGTATTACGATATAACGTATAACGTTATATACTATTACGATATGCCGTATAACGTTATATACTAATACGATATACCGTATGACGTTATATACAATGACGATACAAAGTATAAGGTTATATGCTAATACGTTATAGCGTATAACGTTATATACTATTCAGATATAACGAATAACGTAATATGCCAGGCAGATATATTGTTATATACTATGGAGACAGAATGTATAACGTTATATACTACTCCGATATAACGTATAACGTTATATACTATTAAGATACAACGTATAACGTTATGTACTATGACGATATAACGTATAACGTTATACACTACTACGATATAACGTATAACGTTATATAATACTACGATATAACGTATAACGTTATATACTTTTGAGATTTAACGTACAACTTTATGTACTATGACGATATAACGTATTACGTCATATGCTATTACGTTATAAAGTATAACGTTATATAGTAATACGATATTGAGTATAAGGTTATATACTATTGAAATATAACGTATAACGTTATATACAACTTCGTTATAGCGTATAACGTTATATACTAATACGATATAAAGTGTAACGTTATATAGTATTACGATATAGGGTATAACATTATGCTCTACTACTATATAACGTATAACGTTATATACTACTGTGATATAACGTATAACGTTATATACTATTGAGGTATAACGTATAACGTTATGTACTATTGAGATATAACGTATAACGTTATGTACTATTGAGATATAACGTATAACGTTATATACTACTACGTTATAGCGTATAACGTTATATACTATTACGATATAATGTATAACGCTATATACTACTATGGTATAACGTAACACATTATATACTATTACGTTATATCGTATAACGTTATACACTATTACGTTATAACGTATAACGTTATATAGAATTACGATATTGCGTATAACGTTATATACTGCTACGATATAACGTATGACGTTATATACTATGACGATATAAAGTATAACGTTATATAATATTACGATATAGGGTATAACGTTATATACTATTACGATATAACGTATAACGTTATATACTATTACGATATAACGTATAACGTTATATACTACTACGATATAACGTATGACGTTATATACTACTACGATATAACGTATGACGTTATATACTAATACGTTATAGCGTGTAACGTTATATACTATTACGTTATAGCGTGTAACGTTATATACTGTTACGTTATAGCGTATAACGTTATATAGAATTACGATATCGCGTATAACGTTATATGCTATTACGTTATAACGTATAACGTTATATACTATGACGATATAAAGTATAACGTAATATAATATTACGATATAGGGTATAACGTTATGTACTATTCCGATATAACGTATAACGTTATATACTATTACGATATAACGTATAACGTTATATACTACTACGATATAACGTATGACGTTATATACTAATACGTTATAGCGTGTAACGTTATATACTATTACGATATAACGTATAACGTTATATACTATTACGATATGAAGTATAACGTTATATAGTATGACGATACAGGGTATAACGTTATATACTACTACGATATAACGTATAACGTTATATACTACTACGATATAACGTATAACGTTATATACTAATACGATATAACGTATAACGTTATATACTATTACGATATGAAGTATAACGTTATATAGTATGACGATACAGGGTATAACGTTATATACTACTACGATATAACGTATGACGTTATATACAATGACGATACAAAGTATAACGTTATATGCTAATACGTTATAGCGTATAACGTTATATAGTATTTTGATAGAGGGAATAACGTCATATACTATTGAGATATAACGTATAACATTATGTACTATTGAGATATAACGTATAACGTTATATACTACTACGGTATAGCGTATAACGTTATATACTATTACGATATGAAGTATAACGTTATATAGTATGACGATATAGGGTATAACGTTATATACTACTACGATATAACGTATAACGTTATATACTACTACGATATATCGTATGACGTTATATACTACTACGATATACCGTATGACGTTACATACTAATACGTTATAGCGTGTAACGTTATATACTATTTCGTTATAGCGTGTAACGTTATATACTATTACGTTATAGCGTATAACGTTATATAGAATTACGATATCGCGTATAACGTTATATGCTATTACGATATAACGTATAACGTTATATACTACTACGATATAACGTATAACGTTATATACTATTGAGATATAACGTATAACTTTATGTACTATGACGATATAACGTATTACGTCATATACTATTACGTTATAAAGTATAACATTATATACCATTACGTTATAATGTATAACGTTATATACTATTCAGATATAACGAATAACGTAATATACCAGGCAGATATATTGTTATATACTATGGAGATAAAACGTATAACGTTATATACTATTACGATATAAAGTGTAACATTATATAGTATTACGATATAGGGTATAACATTATGTACTACTACTATATAACGTATAACGTTATATACTGCTACGATATAACGTATAACGTTATATACTACTACGATATAACGTATAACGTTATATACTACTACGATGTAACGTACAGCGTTATATACTACTACGATATAACGTACAACGTTATATACTATTGAGATATAACGTATAACGTTATATACTACTACGATATAACGTAACACGTTATATACTCTTACGTTTTAGTGTATAACGTTATATAGTATTACGCTATAGAGCATAACGTTATGCACTATTAGGTTAGAACGTATAACGTTATATACTACTACGATATAACGTATAACGTTATATACTATTCAGATATAACGAATAACGTAAGATACCAGGCAGATATATTGTTATATACTATGGGGGCAGAATGTATAACGTTATATACTACTACGATATAACGTATAACGTTATATACTATTGAGATGCAACGTATAACGTTATATACTATTACGATATAACGTATAACGTTATATACTATTACGTTATAACGTATAACGTTATATAGTATTCAGATATAACGAATAACGTAATATACTATTACGTTATAGCGTATAACGTTATATAGAATTACGATATCGCGTATAACGTTATATGCTATTACGATATAACGTATAACGTTATATACTAAGACGATATAACGTATAACGTTATATACTATTCAGATATAACGAATATCGTAACATACCACGCAGATATATTGTTATATACTATGGAGTCAAAACATATAACGTTATATACTATTACGATATAGTGTGTAACGTTACATAGTATTACGATATAGGGTATAACATTATGTACTACTACTATATAACGTATAACGTTATATACTACTACGATATAACGTATAACGGTATATACTATTGAGATATGACGTATAACGTTATGTACTATTGAGATATAACGGATAACGGTATATACTACTACGTTATAGCGTATAACGTTATATAGCATTACGATATAGCGTATAACGTTATATACTATTACGTTATAGCGTATAACGTTATATAGAATTACGATATCGCGTATAACGTTATATGCTATTACGATATAACGTATAACGTTATATACTAAGACGATATAACGTATGACGTTATATACAATGACGATACAAAGTATAACGTTATATGCTAATACGTTATAGCGTATAACGTTATATACTATTACGATATGAAGTATAACGTTATATACTATTACGTTATAGCGTATAACGTTATATAGAATTACGATATCGCGTATAACGTTATATGCTATTACGATATAACGTATAACGTTATATACTACTACGATATAACGTATAACGTTATATACTATTGAGATATAACGTATAACGTTATGTACTATGACGATATAACGTATTACGTCATATACTATTACGTTATAAAGTATAACGTTATATACCATTACGTTATAACGTATAACGTTATATACTATACAGATATAACGAATAACGTAATATACCAGGCAGATATATTGTTATATACTATGGAGATAAAACGTATAACGTTATATACTATTACGATATAAAGTGTAACATTATATAGTATTACGATATAGGGTATAACATTATGTACTACTACTATATAACGTATAACGTTATATACTGCTACGATATAACGTATAACGTTATATACTATTGAGATATAACGTGTAACGTTATGTACTATTGAGATATAACGTATAACGTTATATACTATTACGATATGAAGTATAACGTTATATAGTATGACGATACAGGGTATAACGTTATATACTACTACGATATAACGTATAACGTTATATACTACTACGATGTAACGTTCAGCGTTATATACTACTACGATATAACGTACAACGTTATATACTATTGAGATATAACGTATAACATTATATACTACTACGATGTAACGTATAACGTTATATACTACTACGATATAACGTATAACGTTATGTACTATGACGATATATCGTATAACGTTATATACTATTACGTCATAACGTATAACGTTTTATAGTATTACGATTTAGGCTAAAACGTTATATACTATTGAGGTGTAACGTATAACGTTATATAATACTACGATGTAACGTACAACGTTATATACTACTACGATATAACGTACAACGTTATATACTATTGAGATATAACGTATAACGTTATATACTGCAACGATGTAACGTATAACGTTATATACTACTACGATATAACGTATAACGTTATATACTATTGAGATATAACGTATAACGTTATGTTCTATTGAGATATAACGTATAACGTTATATACTATTACGATATGAAGTATAACGTTATATAGTATGACGATATAGGGTATAACGTTATATACTACTACGATATATCGTATAACGTTATATACTACTACGATATAACGTATAACGTTATATACTACTGAGATATAACGTATAACGTTATATACTATTGATATATAACGTATAACGTTGTGTACTATGACGATATAACGTATGACGTTATATACTATGACGATATCAAGTATAACGTTATATAATATTACGATATAGGGTATAACGTTATATACTATTACGATATAACGTATAACGTTATATACTATTACGATGTAACGTATAACGTTATATACTATTTCGTCATAACGTATAACGTTATATACTACTACGTTATAGCGTATAACGTTATATACTATTACGATATGAAGTATAACGTTATATACTATTGAGGTGTAACGAATAACGTTATATACTAATACGATGTAACGTATAGCGTTATATACTACTACGATATAACGTACAACGTTATATACTACTACGATATAACGTATAACGTTATGTACTATGACGACATAACGTAAAACGTTATATACTATTACGTTATAACGTATAACGTTATATAGCATTACGATATAGCGTATAACGTTATATACTATTACGTTATAACGTATAACGTTATATACTATTCAGATATAACGAGTAACGTAATATACCAGGCAGATATATTGTTATATACTATGGAGACAAAACGTATAACGTTATATACTATTACGTCATAACGTATAACGTTTTATAGTATTACGATTTAGGCTAAAACGTTATATACTATTGAGGTGTAACGTATAACGTTATATAATACTATGATGTAACGTACAACGTTATATACTACTACGATATAACGTACAACGTTATATACTATTGAGATATAACGTATAACGTTATATACTGCAACGATGTAACGTATAACGTTATATACTACTACGATATAACGTATAACGTTATATACTATTGAGATATAACGTATAACGTTATGTACTATTGAGATATAACGTATAACGTTATATACTATTACGATATGAAGTATAACGTTATATAGTATGACGATATAGGGTATAAGGTTATATACTACTACGATATATCGTATAACGTTATATACTACTACGATATAACGTATAACGTTATATACTATGACGACATAACGTATAGCGTTATATACTACTGAGATATAACGTATAACGTTATATACTATTGATATATAACGTATAACGTTGTGTACTATGACGATATAACGTATGACGTTATATACTATGACGATATCAAGTATAACGTTATATAATATTACGATATAGGGTATAACGTTATATACTATTACGATATAACGTATAACGTTATATACTATTACGATGTAACGCATAACGTTATATACTATTTCGTCATAACGTATAACGTTTTATAGTAAAACGATATAGGGTATAACGTTATATACTATTGAGGTGTAACGAATAACGTTATATACTACTACGATGTAACGTACAACGTTATATACTACTACGATATAATGTACAACGATATATACTATTGAGATATAACGTATAACGTTATATACTATAACGATGTAACGTATAACGTTATATACTATGACGATATAACGTATTACGTCATATACTAATACGTTATAAAGTATAACGTTATATAATATTACGATATAGGGTATAACGTTATATACTATTGAGATATAACGTATAACGTTATATACTATTACGATATAACGTATAACGTTATATACTATTACGTTATAACGTATAATGTTATATACTATTCAGATATAACGAATAACGTAATATACCAGGCAGATATATTGTTATATACTATGGAGACAAAACGTATAACGTTATATACTATTACGATATAAAGTGTAACGTTATATAGTATTACGATATAGGGTATAACAATATGTACTACTGGTATATAACGGATAACGTTATATACTACTACGATATAACGTATAACGTTATACACTATTGAGATATAACGTATAACGTTATGTACTATTGAGATATAACGTATAACGTTATATACTACTACGTTATAGCGTATAACGTTATATACTATTACGATATGAAGTATAACGTTATATACTACTGAGGTGTAACGAATAACGTTATATACTAATACTATGTAACGTATAGCGTTATATACTACTACGATATAACGTACAACGTTATATACTACTACGATATAACGTATAACGTTATGTACTATGACGACATAAGGTATAACGTTATATACTATTACGTTCTAACGTAAAACGCTATATACTATTACGTTATAACGTATAACGTTATATAGTATTACGATATAGCGTATAACTCTGTATAGTATTACGATATAGGGTATAACGTTATATAGTATTGAGGTATAACGTATATCGTTATGTACTACTACGATATAACGTATAACGTTATATACTATCACGTTATAACGTATAACGTTATATAGCATTACGATAAAGCGTATAACGATAATTACTATTACGATAAACCGTATAACGTTATATACTATTACATTATAACGTATAACATTATATACTGCTACGATACAACGTATGACGTTATATAGTATGACGATATAAAGTATAACGTTATATACTAATACGTTATAGCGTGTAACGTTATATACTATTACGATATAACGTATAACGTTATATACTAATACGATATAACGTATGACGTTATATGCAATGACGATACAAAGTATAACGTTATATGCTAATACGTTATAGCGTATAACGTTATATAGTATTTCGATATAGGGAATAACGTCATATACTATTGAGATATAACGTTTAACGTTATATAGTATTACGATATAGGGTATAACGTTATATACTACTACGATATAACGTATAACGTTATATACTATTGCGTTATAGTGTATAACGTTATATAGTATTACGATATTGTGTATAAGGTTATATACTATTACGTTGTAACCTATAACGTTACATACTACTACAATATAACGTATGTCCTTATATACTACTACGATATCACGTATATCGTTATATACTACTACGATATAACGTAACACGTTATATACTATTACGTTTTAGTGTATAACATTATATAGTATTACGATATTGAGTATAAGGTTATATACTATTGAGATATAACGTATAACGTTATATACTACTACGTTATAGCGTATAACGTTATATACTATTACGATATGAAGTATAACGTTATATACTATTGAGGTGTAACGAATAACGTTATATACTAATACGAAGTAACGTATAGCGTTATATACTACTACGATATAACGTACAACGTTATATACTACTACGATAAAACGTATAACGTTATGTACTATGACGACATAACGTAAAACGTTATATACTATTACGTTATAACGTATAACGTTATATAGTATTACGATATAGCGTATAACGATAATTACTATTACGATAAATCGTATAACGTTATATACTATTACACTATAACGTATAACATTATATACTGCTACGATACAACGTATGACGTTATATACTATGACGATATAAAGTACAACGTTATATAATATTACGATATAGAGTATAACGTTATATACTAATACGTTATAGCGTGTAACGTTATATACTATTACGATATAACGTATAACGTTATATACTAATACGATATAACGTATGACGTTATATACAATGACGATACAAAGTATAACGTTATATGCTAATACGTTATAGCGTATAACGTTATATAGTATTTCGATATAGGGAATAACGTCATATACTATTGAGATATAACGTTTAACGTTATATAGTATTACGATATAGGGTATAACGTTATATACTATTGAGATATAACGTATAACGTTATGTACTATTGAGATATAACGTATAACGTTATATACTATTACGATATGAAGTATAACGTTATATAGTACGACGATACAGGGTATAACGTTATATACTACTACGAAATAACGTATAACGTTATATACTACTACGATGTAACGTACAGCGTTATATACTACTACGATATAACGTACAACGTTATATACTATTGAGATATAACGTATAACGTTATATACTACTACGCTGTAACGTATAACGTTATATACTACTACGATATAACGTAACACGTTATATACTATTACGTTTTAGTGTATAACGTTATATAGTATTACGCTATAGAGCATAACGTTATGCACTATTAGGTTAGAACGTATAACGTTATATACTACTACGATATAACGTATAACGTTATATACTATTCAGATATAACGAATAACGTAATATACCAGGCAGATATATTGTTATATACTATGGGGGCAGAATGTATAACGTTATATACTACTACGATATAACGTATAACGTTATATACTATTGAGATGCAACGTATAACGTTATATACTATTACGATATAACGTATAACGTTATATACTATTACGTTATAACGTATAACGTTATATAGTATTCAGATATAACGAATAACGTAATATACCAGGCAGATATATTGTTATATACTATGGAGACAAAACGTATAACGTTATATACTACTACGATATAACGTATAACGGTATATACTATTGAGATATATCGTATAACGTTATGTACTATTGAGATATAACGGATAACGTTATATACTACTACGTTATAGCGTATAACGTTATATAGCATTACGATATAGCGTATAACGTTATATACTATTACGATATAACGTATAACGTTATATACTATTACGATGTAACGTATAACGTTATATACTATTTCGTCATAACGTATAACGTTTTATAGTAAAACGATATAGGGTATAACGTTATATACTATTGAGGTGTAACGAATAACGTTATATACTACTACGATTAACGTACAACGTTATATACTACTACGATATAATGTACAACGATATATACTATTGAGATATAACGTATAACGTTATATACTACAACGATGTAACGTATAACGTTATATACTATGACGATATAACGTATTACGTCATATACTAATACGTTATAAAGTATAACGTTATATAATATTACGATATAGGGTATAACGTTATATACTATTGAGATATAACGTATAACGTTATATACTATTACGATATAACGTATAACGTTATATACTATTACGTTATAACGTATAATGTTATATACTATTCAGATATAACGAATAACGTAATATACCAGGCAGATATATTGTTATATACTATGGAGACAAAACGTATAACGTTATATACTATTACGATATAAAGTGTAACGTTATATAGTATTACGATATAGGGTATAACAATATGTACTACTAGTATATAACGGATAACGTTATATACTACTACGATATAACGTATAACGTTATATACTATTGAGATATAACGTATAACGTTATGTACTATTGAGATATAACGTATAACGTTATATACTACTACGTTATAGCGTATAACGTTATATACTATTACGATATGAAGTATAACGTTATATAGTATGACGATACAGGGTATAACGTTATATACTACTACGATATAACGTATAACGTTATATACTATTGAGATATAACGTATAACGTTATGTACTATTGATATATAACGTATAACGTTATGTACTATGACGACATAACGTATAACGTTATATACTATTGAGATATAACGTATAACGTTATATACTACTACGATGTAACGTATAACGTTATATACTACTACGATATAACGTATAATGTTATATACTATTGAGATATAACGTATAACGTTATGTACTATGACGATATATCGTATAACGTTATATACTATTACGTCATAACGTATAACGTTTTATAGTATTACGATATAGGCTAAAACGTTATATACTATTGAGGGGTAACGTATAACGTTATATAATACTACGATGTAACGTACAACGTTATATACTACTACGATATAACGTACAACGTTATATACTATTGAGATATAACGTATAACGTTATATACTGCAACGATGTAACGTATAACGTTATATACTACTACGATATAACGTATAACGTTACATACTATTGAGATATAACGTATAACGTTATGTACTATTGAGATATAACGTATAACGTTATATACTATTACGATATGAAGTATAACGTTATATAGTATGACGATATAGGGTATAACGTTATATACTACTACGATATATCGTATAACGTTATATACTACTACGATATAACGTATAACGTTATATACTATTGATATATAACGTATTACGTTATATACTATGACGACATAACGTATAACGTTATATACTACTGAGATATAACGTATAACGTTATATACTATTGATATATAACGTATAACGTTGTGTACTATGACGATATAACGTATGACGTTATATACTATGACGATATCAAGTATAACGTTATATAATATTACGATATAGGGTATAACGTTATATACTATTACGATATAACGTATAACGTTATATACTATTACGATGTAACGTATAACGTTATATACTATTTCGTCATAACGTATAACGTTTTATAGTAAAACGATATAGGGTATAACGTTATATACTATTGAGGTGTAACGAATAACGTTATATACTACTACGATATAACGTACAACGTTATATACTATTGAGATATAACGTATAACGTTATGTACTATTGAGATATAACGTATAACGTTATATACTATTACGATATGAAGTATAACGTTATATAGTATGACGATACAGGGTATAACGTTATATACTACTACGAAATAACGTATAACGTTATATACTACTACGACGTAACGTACAGCGTTATATACTACTACGATATAACGTACAACGTTATATACTATTGAGATATAACGTATAACGTTATATACTACTACGCTGTAACGTATAACGTTATATACTACTACGATATAACGTAACATGTTATATACTATTACGTTTTAGTGTATAACGTTATATAGTATTACGCTATAGAGCATAACGTTATGCACTATTAGGTTAGAACGTATAACGTTATATACTACTACGATATAACGTATAACGTTATATACTATTCAGATATAACGAATAACGTAATATACCAGGCAGATATATTGTTATATACTATGGGGGCAGAATGTATAACGTTATATACTACTACGATATAACGTATAACGTTATATACTATTACGATGTAACGTATAACGTTATATACTATTTCGTCATAACGTATAACGTTTTATAGTAAAACGATATAGGGTATAACGTTATATACTATTGAGGTGTAACGAATAACGTTATATACTACTACGATTAACGTACAACGTTATATACTACTACGATATAATGTACAACGATATATACTATTGAGATATAACGTATAACGTTATATACTACAACGATGTAACGTATAACGTTATATACTATGACGATATAACGTATTACGTCATATACTAATACGTTATAAAGTATAACGTTATATAATATTACGATATAGGGTATAACGTTATATACTATTGAGATATAACGTATAACGTTATATACTATTACGATATAACGTATAACGTTATATACTATTACGTTATAGCGTATAATGTTATATACTATTCAGATATAACGAATAACGTAATATACCAGGCAGATATATTGTTATATACTATGGAGACAAAACGTATAACGTTATATACTATTGCGATATAAAGTGTAACGTTATATAGTATTACGATATAGGGTATAACAATATGTACTACTAGTATATAACGGATAACGTTATATACTACTACGATATAACGTATAACGTTATATACTATTGAGATATAACGTATAACGTTATGTACTATTGAGATATAACGTATAACGTTATATACTACTACGTTATAGCGTATAACGTTATATACTATTACGATATGAAGTATAACGTTATATAGTATGACGATACAGGGTATAACGTTATATACTACTACGATATAACGTATAACGTTATATACTACTACGATATAACGTATAACGTTATATACTACTACGTCATAACGTATAACGTTATATACTACTACGATATAACGTACAACGTTATATACTATTGAGATATAACGTATAACGTTATATACTACTACGATGTAACGTATAACGTTATATACTACTACGATATAACGTATAACGTTATATACTATTGAGATATAACGTATAACGTTATGTACTATGAAGATATATCGTATAACGTTATATACTATTACGTCATAACGTATAACGTTTTATAGTATTACGATATAGGCTAAAACGTTATATACTATTGAGTTGTAACGTATAACGTTATATAATACTACGATGTAACGTACAACGATATATACTACTACGATATAACGTATGACGTTATATACTACTACGATATAACGTATGACGTTATATACTAATACGTTATAGCGTCTAACGTTATATACTATTACGTTATAGCGTGTAACGTTATATACTATTACGTTATAACGTATAACGTTATATACTACTACGATATAACGTATAACGTTATATACTATTGAGATATAACGTATAACGTTATGTACTATTGATATATAACGTATAACGTTATGTACTATGACGACATAACGTATAACGTTATATACTATTGAGATATAACGTATAACGTTATATACTACTACGATGTAACGTATAACGTTATATACTACTACGATATAACGTATAACGTTATATACTATTGAGATATAACGTATAACGTTATGTACTATGACGATATATCGTATAACGTTATATACTATTACGTCATAACGTATAACGTTTTATAGTATTACGATATAGGCTAAAACGTTATATACTATTGAGGGGTAACGTATAACGTTATATAATACTACGATGTAACGTACAACGTTATATACTACTACGATATAACGTACAACGTTATATACTATTGAGATATAACGTATAACGTTATATACTGCAACGATGTAACGTATAACGTTATATACTACTACGATATAACGTATAACGTTACATACTATTGAGATATAACGTATAACGTTATGTACTATTGAGATATAACGTATAACGTTATATACTATTACGATATGAAGTATAACGTTATATAGTATGACGATATAGGGTATAACGTTATATACTACTACGATATATCGTATAACGTTATATACTACTACGATATAACGTATAACGTTATATACTATTGATATATAACGTATTACGTTATATACTATGACGACATAACGTATAACGTTATATACTACTGAGATATAACGTATAACGTTATATACTATTGATATATAACGTATAACGTTGTGTACTATGACGATATAACGTATGACGTTATATACTATGACGATATCAAGTATAACGTTATATAATATTACGATATAGGGTATAACGTTATATACTATTACGATATAACGTATAACGTTATATACTATTACGATGTAACGTATAACGTTATATACTATTTCGTCATAACGTATAACGTTTTATAGTAAAACGATATAGGGTATAACGTTACATACTATTGAGGTGTAACGAATAACGTTATATACTACTACGATGTAACGTACAACGTTATATACTACTACGATATAATGTACAACGATATATACTATTGAGATATAACGTATAACGTTATATACTACAACGATGTAACGTATAACGTTATATACTATGACGATATAACGTATTACGTCATATACTAATACGTTATAAAGTATAACGTTATATAATATTACGATATAGGGTATAACGTTATATACTATTGAGATATAACGTATAACGTTATATACTATTACGATATAACGTATAACGTTATATACTATTACGTTATAACGTATAATGTTATATACTATTCAGATATAACGAATAACGTAATATACCAGGCAGATATTTTGTTATATACTATGGAGACAAAACGTATAACGTTATATACTATTACGATATAAAGTGTAACGTTATATAGTATTACGATATAGGGTATAACAATATGTACTACTAGTATATAACGGATAACGTTATATACTACTACGATATAACGTATAACGTTATATACTATTGAGATATAACGTATAACGTTATGTACTATTGAGATATAACGTATAACGTTATATACTACTAAGTTATAGCGTATAACGTTATATACTATTACGATATGAGGTATAACGTTATATACTACTGAGGTGTATCGAATAACGTTATATACTAATACGATGTAACGTATAGCGTTATATACTACTACGATATAACGTACAACGATATATACTACTACGATATAACGTATAACGTTATGTACTATGACGACATAAGGTATACCGTTATATACTATTACGTTCTAACGTAAAACGCTATATACTATTACGTTATAACGTATAACATTATATAGTATTACGATATAGCGTATAACTCTGTATAGTATTACGATATAGGGTATAACGTTATATAGTATTGAGGTATAACGTATATCGTTATGTACTACTACGATATAACGTATAACGTTATATACTATCACGTTATAACGTATAACGTTATATAGCATTACGATAAAGCGTATAACGATAATTACTATTACGATAAACCGTATAACGTTATATACTATTACATTATAACGTATAACATTATATACTGCTACGATACAACGTATGACGTTATATACTATGACGATATAAAGTATAACGTTATATACTAATACGTTATAGCGTGTAACGTTATATACTATTACGATATAACGTATAACGTTATATACTATTACGATATAACGTATCACGTTATATACTAATACGATATAACGTATGACGTTATATACAATGACGATACAAAGCATAACGTTATATGCTAATACGTTATAGCGTATAACGTTATATAGTATTTCGATATAGGGAATAACGTCATATACTATTGAGATATAACGTTTAACGTTATATAGTATTACGATATAGGGTATAACGTTATATACTACTACGATATAACGTATAACGTTATATACTATTGCGCTATAGTGTATAACGTTATATAGTATTACGATATTGTGTATAAGGTTATATACTATTACGTTGTAACCTATAACGTTACATACTACTACAATATAACGTATGTCCTTATATACTACTACGATATAACGTATATCGTTATATACTACTACGATATAACGTAACACGTTATATACTATTACGTTTTAGTGTATAACATTATATAGTATTACGATATTGAGTATAAGGTTATATACTATTGAGATATAACGTATAACGTTATATACTACTACGTTATAGAGTATAACGTTATATACTATTACGATATGAAGTATAACGTTATATACTATTGAGGTGTAACGAATAACGTTATATACTAATACGATGTAACGTATAGCGTTATATACTACTACGATATAACGTACAACGTTATATACTACTACGATATAACGTATAACGTTATGTACTATGACGACATAACGTAAAACGTTATATACTATTACGTTATAACGTATAACGTTATATAGTATTACGATATAGCGTATAACGGTAATTACTATTACGATAAATCGTATAACGTTATATACTATTACACTATAACGTATAACATTATATACTGCTACGATACAACGTATGACGTTATATACTATGACGATATAAAGTATAACGTTATATAATATTACGATATAGGGTATAACGTTATATACTAATACGTTATAGCGTGTAACGTTATATACTATTACGATATAACGTATAACGTTATATACTAATACGATATAACGTATGACGTTATATACAATGACGATACAAAGTATAACGTTATATGCTAATACGTTATAGCGTATAACGTTATATAGTATTACGATATTGTGTATAAGGTTATATACTATTACGTTGTAACGTATAAAGTTACATACTACTACAATATAACTTATGACGTTATATACTAATACGTTATAGCGTGTAACGTTATATACTATTACGATATAACGTATAACGTTATATACTACTACGATATAACGTAACACGTTATATACTATTACGTTTTAGTGTATAACGTTATATAGAATTACGCTATAGAGCATAACGTTATACACTATTAGGTTAGAACGTATAACGTTATATACTACTACGGTATAAGGTATAACGTTATATACTATTGAGATACAACGTATAACGTTATGTACTATGACGATATAACGAATAACGTAATATACCAGGCAGATATATTGTTATATACTATGGAGACAAAACGTATAACGTTATACACTACTACGATATAACGTATAACGTTATAAACTATTGAGATATAACGTATAACTTTATGTACTATGACGATATAACGTATTACGTCATATACTATTACGTTATAAAGTATAACATTATATAGTATTACGATATTGAGTATAAGGTTATATACTATTGAGATATAACGTATAACGTTATATACTATAACGTTATAACGTATAACGTTATATACTATTACGTTATAGTGTAAAACGTTATATAGTACTACGATATTGTGTATAAGGTTATATACTATTACGTTGTAACGTATAACGTTACATACTACTACAATATAACGTATGACCTTATATACTACTACGATATAACGTATATCGTTATATACTACTACGATATAACGTAACACGTTATATACTATTACGTTTTAGTGTATAACATTATATAGTATTACGATATTGAGTATAAGGTTATATACTATTGAGATATAACGTATAACGTTATATACTATTACGTTATAACGTATAACGTTATATACTATTACGATATAAAGTGTAACGTTATATAGTATTACGATATAGGGTATAACATTATGTACTACTACCATATAATGCATAACGTTATATACTACTACGATATAACGTATAACGTTATATACTATTGAGATATAACGTATAACGTTATGTATTATTGAGATATAACGTATAACGTTATATACTACTACGTTATAGCGTATAACGTTATATACTATTACGATATGAAGTATAACGTTATATAGTATGACGATACAGGGTATAATGTTATATACTACTACGATATAACGTATAACGTTATATACTGCTACGATATAACGTATAACGTTATATAGTACAACGATATAACGTAAAACGTTATATACTATTGAGATATAACGTATAACGTTATGTACTATGACAATATATCGTATAACGTTATATACTATTACGTCATAACGTATAACGTTTTATAGTATTACGATATAGGCTAAAACGTTATATACTATTGAGGTGTAACGTATAACGTTATATACTACTACGATGTAACGTACAACGTTATATACTCCTACGATATAACGTATGACGTTATATACTACTACGATGTAACGTATGACGTTATATACTAATACGTTATAGCGTGTAACGTTATATACTATTACGTTATAGCGTGTAACGTTATATACTATTACATTATAGCGTATAACGTTATATAGAATTACGATATCGCGTATAACGTTTTATGCTATTACGATATAACGTATAACGATATATACTACTACGATATAACGTATGACGTTATATACTATGACGATATAAAGTATAACGTTATATAATATTACGATATAGGGTATAACGTTATATACTATTACGATGTAACGTATAACGTTATATACTACTACGATATAACGTATGACGTTATATACTAATACGTTATAGCGTGTAACGTTATATACTATTGAACTTACGTTCTAACGTAAAACGTTATATACTATTACGTTATAACGTATAACGTTATATACTATTCAGATATAATGAATAACGTAATATACCAGGCAGATATATTGTTATATACTATGGAGACAAAACGTATAACGTTATATACTACTACGATATAACGTATAACGTTATATACTACTACGATATAACGTATAACGTTATATACTATTGATATATAACGTATAACGTTGTGTACTATGACGATATAACGTATGACGTTATATACTATGACGACATCAAGTATAACGTTATATAATATTACGATATAGGGTATAACGTTATATACTATTACGATATAACGTATAACGTTATATACTATTACGATGTAACGTATAACGTTATATACTATTCAGGTATAACGAATAACGTAATATACCAGGCAGATATATTGTTATATACTATGGAGACAAAACGTATAACGATATATACTATTACGATATAAAGTGTAACGTTATATAGTATTACGATATAGGGTATAACATTATGTACTACTACTATATAACGTATAACGTTATATACTACTACGATATAACGTATGACGTTATATACTAATACGTTATTGCGTGTAACGTTATATACTATTACGTTCTAACGTAAAACGTTATATACTATTACGTTCTAACGTAAAACGTTATATACTATTACGTTATAACGTATAACGTTATATACTATTCAGATATAATGAATAACGTAATATACCAGGCAGATATATTGTTATATACTATGGAGACAAAACGTATAACGTTATATACTACTACGATATAACGTATAACGTTATATGCTACTACGATATAACGTATGACGTTATATACTAATACGTTATAGTGTGTAACGTTATATACTATTACGTTATAGCGTGTAACGTTATATACTTTTACGTTATAGCGTATAACGTTATATAGAATTACGATATCGCGTATAACGTTATATGCTATTACGATATAACGTATAACGTTATATACTACTACGATATAACGTATAACGTTATATACTAATACGTTATAGCGTGTAACGTTATATAGTATTTCGATATAGGGAATAACGTCATATACTATTGAGATATAACGTTTAACGTTATATAGTATTACGATATAGGGTATAACGTTATATACTATTCAGATATAACCGTTTACGTTATGTACTAATACGTTATAGCGTATAACGTTATATAGCATTACGATATAGCGTATAACGTTATATACTATTACGTTATAACGTATAACGTTATATAGTATTACGATATAACGTATAACGTTATATACTACTACGATATAACGTATAACGTTATATACTATTACGTTATAGGGTATAACGTTATGTAGTATTACGATATTGTGTATAAGGTTATATACTATTACGTTGTAACGTATAAAGTTACATACTACTACAATATAACGTATGACGTTATATACTAATACGTTATAGCGTGTAACGTTATATACTATTACGATATAACGTATAACGTTATATACTACTACGATATAACGTATAACGTTATATACTACTACGATATAACGTATATCGTTATATACTACTACGATATAACGTAACACGTTATATACTATTACGTTTTAGTGTATAACGTTATATAGAATTACGCTATAGAGCATAACGTTATACACTATTAGGTTAGAACGTATAACGTTATATACTACTACGGTATAAGGTATAACGTTATATACTATTGAGATACAACGTATAACGTTATGTACTATGACGATATAACGAATAACGTAATATACCAGGCAGATATATTGTTATATACTATGGAGACAAAACGTATAACGTTATACACTACTACGATATAACGTATAACGTTATAAACTATTGAGATATAACGTATAACTTTATGTACTATGACGATATAACGTATTACGTCATATACTATTACGTTATAAAGTATAACATTATATAGTATTACGATATTGAGTATAAGGTTATATACTATTGAGATATAACGTATAACGTTATATACTATAACGTTATAACGTATAACGTTATATACTATAACGTTATAACGTATAACGTTATATACTATTACGTTATAGTGTAAAACGTTATATAGTACTACGATATTGTGTATAAGGTTATATACTATTACGTTGTAACGTATAACGTTACATACTACTACAATATAACGTATGACCTTATATACTACTACGATATAACGTATATCGTTATATACTACTACGATATAACGTAACACGTTATATACTATTACGTTTTAGTGTATAACATTATATAGTATTACGATATTGAGTATAAGGTTATATACTATTGAGATATAACGTATAACGTTATATACTATTACGTTATAACGTATAACGTTATATACTATTACGATATAAAGTGTAACGTTATATAGTATTACGATATAGGGTATAACATTATGTACTACTACCATATAATGCATAACGTTATATACTACTACGATATAACGTATAACGTTATATACTATTGAGATATAACGTATAACGTTATGTACTATTGAGATATAACGTATAACGTTATATACTACTACGTTATAGCGTATAACGTTATATACTATTACGATATGAAGTATAACGTTATATAGTATGACGATACAGGGTATAATGTTATATACTACTACGATATAACGTATAACGTTATATACTACTACGATATAACGTATAACGTTATATAGTACAACGATATAACGTATAACGTTATATACTATTGAGATATAACGTATAACGTTATGTACTATGACAATATATCGTATAACGTTATATACTATTACGTCATAACGTATAACGTTTTATATTATTACGATATAGGCTAAAACGTTATATACTATTGAGGTGTAACGTATAACGTTATATACTACTACGATGTAACGTACAACGTTATATACTCCGACGATATAACGTATGACGTTATATACTACTACGATATAACGTATGACGTTATATACTAATACGTTATAGCGTGTAACGTTATATACTATTACGTTATAGCGTGTAACGTTATATACTATTACATTATAGCGTATAACGTTATATCGTCATTAATTCCGCCAGTAATAATTATTTATAATATAATTGTTTATTCCAAACAATCCTCTCCCGTGCTAGTATCCCTGCGCATAGCAGGTTAGACGAAACGTGGAGATCGTTGACCAGTGGCCTAAACTCCAATCCACCCTACCTAATCTAACAAGAAATATCTAATTGAAACAGTCCTTAGACTGCTTCTGGTGGCAGCGACTACTACATTCTTTAAAATTTCAAAATTTGGATAGCCAAACGTAACATTACCCTATATCGTAATACTATATAACGTTATAAGCTACAACGTAATAGTATATAAAGTTATACGTAATGACTCAATAGTATATAACGTTATACGCTATAACGTAATACTATATAGCGTTATACGCTATATCGTAATACTATATAGCGTTATACGAAATAACGTATTAGTATATAATGTTATACGTTTTATCTCAATTGTATATAACGTTATACCCCATATCGTAATACTATGTAACGTTACACGCTATAACGTAATACTATATAACGTTATACGCTATAACGTAATAGTGTATAACGTTATAAGCTATATCGTAATACTATATAACGTTATACGCTATAACGTAATAGTGTATAACGTTATAAAATATATCGTAATACTATATAACGTTATACGCTATAACGTATTAGAATATAACGTTATACGCTATATCGTAATAGGATTTAACGTTATACGTTATATCGTAATAGTATATAACGTTATACGATGTATCGTAATAGTATATAACGTTATACGCTATAACGTAATAGTATATAACGTTATACGACATATCTCAATAGTATATAACGTTATACGTTATAAGGTAATAGTATATAACGTTATACGTTATAACGTAATAGTATATAACGTTACACGTTATATCGTAGTAGTATATAACGTTATACGTTATATCTCAATAGTATATAACGTTGTACGTTATATGGAAATAGTATATGACGTTCAACGTTATATCGTCATATTACATAACTTTAAACGTTATATCTCAATAGCGTATAACGTTATACCCTACATCGTAATACTGTATAACGTTATACGCTATATCGTATTAGTTTATCACGTTATACGTTATAGCGTATTAGTATATAACGTTACACGCTATGACGTATTAGTATATAACGTTATACGACATATCTCAATAGTATATAACGTTATACGTTATAAGGTAATAGTATATAACGTTATACACTATATCCTAATAGTATATAAGGTTATACGATGTATCGTAATAGTATATAACGTTATACGTTATAAGGTATTAGTACATATCCATATACGCTATAGCGTTATAGTATATAAAGTTATACGCTATAACGTAATAGTATATAACGTTATACGCTATATCATAATAGTATATAACGTTATAACCTATATCGTAATACTCTATAACGTCATACGCTATAACGTAATAGAATATAACGTTATACGCCATATCGTAAAGGTATATAACGTTATACGCTATATCGTAATAGTATATAACGTTATACGTTATATCTCAATATTATATAACATTCTATCGTTATGGTATATAACGCTATTCGTTACATCGCAATAGTATATATCGTTATACGATGTATCGTAATAGTATATAACGTTATGCGTTATAACGTTATACGCTATATCGTTATACTTAATAACGTTACACGCTATAACGTAATAGTATATAACGTTATACGCTATATCGTAATACTATATAACTTTATACGTTATATCGTAATAGTATATAACGTTATACGATGTATCGTAATAGTATATAACGTTATACGATGTATCGCGATACTATATAACGTTGTACGCTATATCGTAATGCTATATAACGTTATACCCTATATCGTAACACTATATATCGTTAAACGCTATAACGTATTAGTATATAACGTTACACGCTATATCGTAATACTCTATAACGTCATACGCTATAACGTATTAGTATATAACGTTATACGTCATATCTCAATAGTATATAACATTACACGTTATAACGTAATATTATATAACGTTATACGCTATAACGTAATGCTATATAACGTTATACCCTATATCGTAATACTATATATCGTTAAACGCTATAACGTATTAGTATATAACGTTATAAGCTATATCGTAATACTCTATAACGTCATACGCTAT